>NC_136856.1:7289105-7779105 GCF_951799975.1 Gobius niger
TACCGCCCACACTACACGATCTGAACGTCAGTACAGTCGTGACCCCCCCACACTACACGACCCGACTCTGTGTGACTGACTTCAACTAGACGCGACTCGATTAGACTCGGCACGACTGAGAATTAGAGCAAAATCGGGCATAAAAGTCATGTAGTGTGAGCTGACCTTTAGTCACAATTAAAGAAACCAGGCTGGTTTTCGTAATAAGAATTTTAGAAATCTCGTACTTCACGAGGGTCGGACTATTAGCATTGGAGCTGCGCGAGCTACACGTCACGCAAGGGCGGAGTCGACAGTGAAGATCCCGCCCCTATGCCCTTTTTAGGAACATGCTTCATAACCATTTACTCCTTTACAACCACCTGAGCCACAGTCACATCCGGGTTTAGTCCTGGTAACGTACTTGAATTACATGGCCTTGATTTTGGCACAATTCATTTCATGACCTTTAAGGCCTTTTAATGCCCTGCGAAAAGCCTCTTTTGTGTTCTTTAATAATTAATAAAAAGTGCCATTTGTCTGGAATATAGATCTGTTACAGCACACGGCATGCAACACTCAGTTTTTGCTTTTTTCCTTTCTTCCTACCAACAAACACAACTCTTTAGTTCATGAAGGACTTCCATGTTGCAATCTGAAATGGTCCAGTGCGGTGGGAAAACTTTGACTAAACACAGAACAGTCGCGTTTGCCACTTCTGCGTAATAATGACTGGACGTTTCCCCTCATCGTATTTCAACCGAAAACAATGCCGTGGAGATCTGTGGCCGTCTGCTTCAGTCTCAGCCACTTAACTCACAGCCTCCAGGGGGTTTCACCAAAATCTGACTCTTGTTTTGTTTAATGTTGCCCAGGACAGAATGTAACACTAGCTTGACAAAAAGTATTCACATATAGCCTACTCAACGAAAGGACATGATGTTTCCTAAATAATTGCAGGCCTGTGCGATAAACTAGTAGTGTTTTTGATTACTTAACAATCTTTAAGTAAAGTCCGTGAAATTGGATATAAAAACTGCAACAATAGAAGCGAAACAATGTGAAATACTACTGTAGAGTATCATAGTAAAGTCAATGAAACCTCCAGTGTATCGTTTCCCATATCATGAGTACATATATATTGGACAGACGGGATCCAGTTACAGCTCTCATTGTTGTAACAAACCTGTCGAGACCTGCAGTCGGTTCATTGAAAAACGCAGAGCAGGAGAGAGCGATACCAGGCTGGATTCAAGGTGTATAATGAGAGTTTAAATGTGTGTAAACAGTATTTGTGTAACATGTAGATCTAACGTTTCACACATGGGCACAACATGCCTCGGTCTTCACATGCGCAACAGAAAACAGATCAAAAAGGACTTACTTTTCCCTGTCCGTCTTGTAGATGCGGGCGATCTCGGGTACTAAGGGGTCGTCCGGGTTTGGATCACACAGAAGGGAGCAGATGGACAGGAGGACTGCACACACAGAAGTGCATGATGAGTAGTCGCTACTTTGTTGTTTGTCAAAGGCTACCGCAGCAAACGGATCACATGGTGATTTGGCTGATTTTTAATGCCCCGTCTGTGGCGATTAGGGCTGGATACCGTTACATTTATTCACCTTATTCCGCCCCGCCCACTTTTGCCACTTTTTGCGTTTTCTCGGCACCTCGTTGTCCAGACACTTCTGGTCGAGCGCGAAGCCCGTTCATTTTAACGGAGAACGAGGGAAAATGTTTTCCGCTCAAATCTGATGTTTAGTCGATTGATTTGTGTAAAATGCCGATGTTCATTTGCACCGACATGTCAACACTGCAGCGTTTCTCTGTCGGCCTGAAAACGGCTTTGTTTTCGTGTAGTGACTGATTTTATGCGGATTTCTCCAGCCCCATGTTAACACATAGGAGAAAAGGGGCGGGCACAATTCATGGCGGCGCCCACGCGAACGTCCGGAATAAGGTGAATAAAATAACAGTATTTAAAAGATACTTGGTTTACCTATACTAAAATATTTGTCCTCTAGAACTGAGATGACAAGGCACGACCCATATATGACTTAGACGTGTAACGTATTGTCTTTTCCTCCAAAATGGTTGTTAAATGTATAAAATAAACCAAAAAAGCTGAAAATATGATCAAAACAATCCCATCATTTTAACCCAAGTAGTGATGTTTTCTGGGAAAGGCTCACGACCCACTGAAAACGGTTCCATGACCCACAGCGGGTCTCGACCCACCAGTTGAGAACCACTGATCTAGAACCATAAAACAGAACAATAATGTACGTGTAAAATGCACTGTACCCTATGGCGCAACATTACATGCAAGCAGCCGCCCTAACTCACGAAGAGCTCTTGTTATCGAAGTCATTTCGCAGAACATGGGCGGTGACAAACTAGCGCCTCCTCCGCCTCCTCCGCAGGGAGACGTTCAGGATCGACCGCCTCAAAGCCATGACTTACTCAGGTCGAAATCAGGAAATAGAATTTTCCCTTTTCCTCTAATTTGCCGGGGCCCCAGTCTTTTCTACATTGATGTTTTTTTTTCTGTACTTATAGGTTGTTTTTTATGTTTGTGATCGCACACGCTCCACACTGTTTAGGTAACTGTGCTCCTCCAGTTCCTTGTCTGTTTGGTCCGTGCTGAATGTGAACTTCTCTGCCATCTTAAATGATTCGTTGTGTGTAAATAATATTGCAGTTTATGCATTGGAGCTTTTGTAAACGTGTCACTGCCCGCGTTGCAGTTTAGAAAAATGTCTATGGTATTCTATACGTCTTACATAGCTTTTCCACCTACATTAGGCACTCGAAGCGCTTTACAGCAAGGATCCACTCACCCATTCATACTCTCATTCATACACCAATGTACGCAGACACTGGGGGCAATGTGGGTGAAGTGTCTTGCCCAAGGACACAGCGACAGTGTGCACTTTCAGGAGGTGGGAATCGACCTTCTGACCTTCCGATCATGAGACGACCCGCTCTACCATCTGTGCCACTGTCGCCCCATGTGAGACCCCCCTGTTTTAAATGAGGACTCCGTTAAGTTGAAACGCATCAGTAATCGCTTTTAATAAACCCTTTTTCTACAAACTCAGAGTGCCTCAGCTCATCCTTTTTTCACTTGAAGGGATATTCCAGGATTTTTGACATAAGGCCTCATTACCCAGAGTGTTGCTGATTTCTGGAGATTTTTTTTTTGTAATTCATGCAGTTCTTATATTTGAAGAAATTCGTGGTGCTAGGCTAATGCAAGGCTAGCGCATGTCTATGGTATCAGCTAGCCTGCATTAAAAACAGTGTGACCCGCTCCACAGAGCACCTGAGGCGAATCACTTATAACACCAGACTAACCAAATAAATGTCTGTGTCCATAGAGTCAACTGACCTGCATCACATGGATGATCGCATTTTGAGGGACTATTTTCTAGCAGATCACTCCACCGCTGCGTAGCTTATACAACCACGAAGCTGATACTGCTCAAATATAAGTTATTTTAAATGCAAAATGGTTAAAATTACTCTATGGACACAGACATTTATATGTTTAGTCTGGTGTTATAAGTGATTTGCCTCAGGTGCTCTGTGGAGCGGGTCAGACTGTTTTTAATGCAGGCTAGCTGATACCATAGAAATGCGCTAGCCTTGCATTAGCCTAGCACCACAAAACTCAAACATAAGAACTGCATAAATTACAAAAAAAATATCGGAAATCAGCAACACTCTGGATAACTAGGAAATGAGGCCCTTTGTCAAAAATCCTGAAATATCCCTTTAAAGCATGCTTTTCCCCACGAGTTTGAAGAGCACCTGATTCGTAAGTTTGTTTGCTATTTTCTTTTACCAAATTTACTCTTCTACTACGCGGTGATCCAGTGAGCACTCCGCCTCTTCTCTCCTAATAATGTACATTTACTCCATAAAAGACTATTTATTTAAAATGCGTATCATTGACTTGAGCTGAACCTTCCTTTTATGCGGTCCCTGGACCCAACAGGCATCAAAACTTATTCTCTAAAGATAGAATATTTGTTTTGGTGCCTGCTTTTCCCAGCCCTAGTGACGATCAACCACATACTGCGACTGGAATGGACACAGAGGGTGAAATGTCTTGCTCGTGAACACAACAACAGCCAAACATTGAGTTACTGTCGGTCTAGCAATGTTCTACAGTTGTCACAGAGGTGCTGATAGTAAAAATTATCGATTGTAAAAGTACCTTTGGAGATGGTGAGGGCTGGAGACCACTGTGACCGCAGAATGTCAAGACAAATGCTGCCGTTGCTGTTGATATTTGGGTGGTATATTCTTGTGGTAAATGCAACCTGCAAACAGGGAGCCAGGACGTGAGACGAGAAACATTAGGCGAACAGGACGAGGTTTAAACAAGTGTGCAGCTCTCACCTTTGGCGGTTTGAAGGGGTAGTCTGTGGGGAAGTGTATGGTCAAGAAGAAAACCCCATTTTGGTAAGGACTGTCGTTCTACAGCGGGACGGAGAGCATTTTTAACATGGAAATACAACAGTGTTATAAATGTATTAGGTGATGCATTCTGGGTATTCAAAGTTCTTACAGGGAAAGGAGGAGAGCCACAGACTTTTAAATGTCTTGAGCCTTATATTTCGGGATTTTCTTTGAAGATTTATTTAAAAAATACAAGCAATACAAGAAGGAATAAGCAAAGTTTAAAGGGGCCATTTTATACTCACTACTGCCACCTCAGGTCTTACGTGTAACTGCAGCTTCTATATTAAGCTTGTGCGTGACGGCACTTCAGACCCAGATTAACTTTTTGAGTGACAGTGGAGGATTTAAAGGCACACTGCGTAACATTTTGGACTATACTGTTGCCATCAACACAAAACATGCTCTCAATGACCAGCTTGACACAGAAAATCCTATTTTTGCAGTGAATAATCAAAGAATGGATCTGGATGAGGGCCTAACCTCTTTAACTCTCAATTCTACTGACTTTAGTCGACATCTCCTTGGAAACGAGCTGGAGATGTACCCACTCCCGGTTAAGTTATGGTCATGTTTTAGCAGAGGCGAGCCACATGTTTGTTTGAGGTATTTTTCAATGGTGAAAATATCTATCATAAAATACACGCTTGTATTTCAGTTTTGTTTATTGGGTGAAATCTTCCGCGGTGTGGCTTTAAGAGGCAGTTGTGGTGAACAGGTCTGGGTTCATTCCACACCATAGGATATTACTGGAACATGCACGGGGAGGGAAGTACATCATTTTAACATTTTTAAACTCCGCATAGTCCCTTTAAACTAAAATGTTTTTCTTGCATATCTTTTCTTCACAGGGAGTAAATTCATAAGCAGGATTCACAGCTTTCAAAGAACAAATGGGAGATGTGCTGTCATAGTGCAAGCTCACCTAAGATAAAGATGCTTTATGCTTTAAAGGTGCATAATGTTTAACATTGTTAATTATCACAGAATGAATTGTATAATAAATAGTCATTTTCCTCTTATTAGCTATTTTTTAATGAATTACATTTCCTAATAAACGTACATGCAGTATAAAAAGAATGAGAAAGAAATCATAATAACACTGTCGTGATCCGAAGCTTCATTCCTCCCGTTTCCTAAACTCTGCAGTAAATCCAACCTTTTGTAAGAAAAGCCGCCAATAAATATTTGCCACTTTGCAAAAAGTTAAAGATTAAACTTCACTTTAGAGACTGAGGTCTCTTCCCTCTACTGTCAAACCTCAACAATCACTTTCAGAAGCCCTGATTGACCTTTACTGAAGCCTACATTACCCAGAATGCTTCAGGAGAACACAGCACATTGTTGAATACTTACAGGTCCCATTATTGTGGCTTGCCAGTGAAACACTAGAAGAGAAAAGACACAAAAACAGGTTGAATTCTTGATTCAACAACAACATAAACATTAAAATGGCATAATCAGGTCACGCAAACAAGTGAAGAGGCTCCTCGTCGGACATGTGCAGGCTGTGGGTTTGACGACGATAAAGAAAACAAAGAAAGTGGGTCTCCTGAGAATTTCTTTGAGACTTCGCGGTTTGTTTGAAGTTGGAAACAGGAAGTGAGACGTGCCGACCAAAAGGCGATGCATCTGCAACAGTCTCTCATTGAAATTAACAGGTTTTACTGAGAAGAACAGGCTTGACAATTACAGAAATGTTTTAATAAATATTGGTTCATCTTATTGTCCCTGTGGAAAAACCCGCCCACTTCACTTGACCTCTTCTTCATGAGGAGGATGAGTGAGTCCAATACCAGCACCTACAGCTCCTGCACATACTGTAGCTACTGAGGCCTTCCCCACACATGAGCCTAAAGTTGTGACCTTTCCCATTATGTGTGTGTTTAGCTGGAAGAAACACCAAACAAGCCTTCATTTCTCAAGTCCGTCCCACCGTGTCCCATAACACAACTTTACTTGTCCCATTTTCACTATGTTTTGAAGTGGGCACTCTTATTGATTTCATTTTTATTTTTTTTATTTATTTCATTCATTTAAAAATGCAACAGCAGCATTTAGCATGAATGAAAAGGACAGAAAGAAGTAAAAACTTATAACGTCTGCCCCTAATCAACACAAAATCATTTACAGTTCCAGTTCATTTAAATGTTAAACTGTCTCATGCAGCCGTCTTTCTTTTTTTTTGTTTTTTTTTCATGACATCAAAACACAAAATACTCAAAGTTGATCTGCTACTCCACAGTGTCATATTTGTGTAACATTGATAATTTTACATATTTCTTAAACACTTCAATGGAATTAGATTTTTTCACTTTACAACCAAGACTGTTCCACAGAGCGACTCCTTTGATTGAGAAACATCTTTCCTTTGCTGCAGATTGAAACCTGGGTTTTGTATAAACCTCAGTACCTTTTAGTTCATATCTGCTTTTGCGAAATAGTGCTCAAGACAGAGTGAATCTCAACAAGACTTAAAAATGCATATAACTGAAAGTATTTTATCTGCACTCTTGCCTCTTACTGTAATTGATTAGTTTTATGTTGATGTTTTTATGGATTCTATTTGCTTTCTTGTATTTATGCAACTGTGAAGCACTTTGAATTGCCTTGTGTATGAATTGTGCTGAAATAAACTTGCCTTGCCTCTTGTTGAATCTGCTTTGTAAATTATTTGGTGAGCTTTATACATGGTTTTTAAAAGGTTAAACTCTACTAATTCACAGAATTTCAGTGTTTTTAGTTGTATGAATAAAGGACTGGTCTGGTCCCTTTATCCACTTCCACTGGCGACTCTAATCGCTCTTTTCTGTAACAGAAAAATGTGATTAATGTATGTTTTGCAGCACTTCAATGCAATAGGTCAGATATGGAACAATCAATGAGCTATACAACAAAAACAATGCATTCTTATTGAGAGAATCTTAGACTTTATACAGCACAGCTATTATTTGGGACACCTTTACTTTGACATTATCAATATGCGATTTCCATGTCAAGTGTTCATCAATCATGATGCCGAGAAACTTAATCTCATGTGCCCTTTCAATTTCTAACCCGTTGATAAACAATGACGCTTCCACAAATTTCCTTTTACTACAAGACATAGACATTGGTAATTCATCATTACTTTAACGCCCACCTCTTCACATTCTAAGCTGTTAGTCATTGTGTATAAAACGCACAAAGTTGTAAATTAAAGGTCATGTTGAGGGTGTTTTTCTGGTTTCGACATGATTTACACCCAGTTTGCACATCGTTTCATTTATTATCAACCCTTTTAGAGCTCATTTAGTCCTGGTTTGTGGTCCTTGAGTTGAAAACAGGTCAAATATCTTACGAGGTGGCACTTGGCGTGAAAGATTTGGAATAGGCACATGACGACAGCGCACTATCGGACAGTTTTTTTGATTTGGTCCGGGCGAACGTGTGACTGATGCAGTGTCCTGGCTGATGTTCAGTCTGAGTGTTCTCACAGCTCTTTTAATAGCGGCGCATACCTTTCTTCACACGAAAGCCCACTCAACAGGCGCATAATACACCACTCAAGGAAATCATAGGAAGTCATTCAGTATTATAACATTATGGAGGTTAAGGAAGTGCTTCAAGACCCACACCCTCAACCGACCCTGGCGACTCACACCGAAAACATCGAGCACTTTGACCCTGCTGAAGTAGATCACATCAAAATGCAGTATTTCAAAGTGGTGCTGATTTAAGGCTTTGATATATTGAGGAAGGAAAATATTGTGATGAACGATACTGTGGACGACTTGATGCCACTGCAATGAACTTACAAATGTGGAATTTCAGAAATCCAAAAGAAAGGAGGAACATATCCTTAATAAAACATGAGTAGCAATTAAAATTAAACTCAATGAAACACAATATACTTCAGTAAAAATGTTCAAGTTCACCTGAACTTTTAATTGTCATATTTATTGCTCTGTTTTATTGCCTTAATGTTTTATTGCAGCCCTGTGAGGCGACTTCTGTTGTGATATTGGGCTATACAAAACCATTAAACTTAAACTTAAACTTAGTAACAAAATTAGGATAAACAAAAAGGAAAATGTGTATTAAATGTACTGAGGATAATTAATGAGCCAAAAAGATATTGCTTTTCTGTCATTTATTGGATTATAAGTCGATACAGTAATTATTGTGACAGGCCTGGTTGACTATCAACTATCAAAAAATATACAAACAGCCCCTTTTTGCACAATGAGTTCCCGATCCAAGTTGGTCCAGATATACTCAAATTCCAATAATATATTTTGGTATATTGGTCTGGTTTGAAACCAATTATAGAGCTTATGAATTAAACATAATACAAAATATTGAATTAAAGGCACACTGCGTAACATTTTGGACTATACTGTTGCCATCAATACAAAACATGCTCCCAATGACCAGCTCGATACAGAAAATGCTATTTTTGCAGTAGGTAAGCATCAAATTCGGCTGCCTTTCAAAGCGCGGTAAAGTGACGTCCCGATAAGAATAAGGGATTTTTATTTAAGTCAGAGTGCCTCGGATCACCTTCTTCTTCTCTGGCTTCAATGTTTGTACCTGGATCCTTGAAGAGCGCCTGTGCAAAAGCGTATGATGCAAAGACGCGCTGTCCGCTTACTTCTTTCTTTCTGCTCCCTTTAGTTACATCTCCGCCATTAATGCGAGCGGGAGACGCACCCTCTCCTGGCAAAGTTACCGTCACGTCTAAGGAGAGCTGAGCCGCTCACAGCAAAGGCACAATTTTATTTACTGGGTAAAATACTATGCGGTGTCTTTTTGTGTGTGATTTTTCAAAATGCATATATCACATCTCTATTCCTGCTGTTCACTCACTGCAGGACTGAGGAGACTTCTATTTGGAAAATCCCTTAGAATCCAGTAATGTCTCTTAGAGTTTAGATTCTTGGCCCGAGCCGTGGCCCACGTTGGGCTCGTGCCTAGATTTCCCTGTTGGACGAACGTGTGGCCATGTGTTGAAGCACGTGCTGAAAGGGTCACATGACCTCCCATCAAAACGCACATCTGATTGGTGGATTTCTTGGGCCTGATCTAAACTCTAATGTCTCTCCATCAGATGACATCATTTAGAAATCGCCCAGGTTTACATAATAATGGTTTGCTTATTTCAATCTATTTCAATATACTGTACAAAAGCGGAAGTGAAAGATTAGAAAAAAGAACCATATCACTGTGGTCAGGTTGAAGACAGGAAAAAGCAGATCAACATCATCAAGCTATTACGCTATTATTGTTGTCAATAAGAAAAACAATGTATTTATGTGCATTTGCTGCAGCTTAACACAAACCTTCATAACATCAAAAGCATGTTATAAGAGTGGAGGGAGTGTTTTTATAGCACTTACAGCAAATGTTTCCTATTTAACATAAAAATAAAAAAAACAACTACATTTATTATAATCAGGTTTATTACTCTCTATGAAAGCAAAAGTGAAAAGTCTTGTCAGGTACATTGTGAATCCGGAACATGCCTTTTTTTTTTAGAGATATACAGTATTTCATCCTAAATGTCTATTCCTTAGACATAGCTGAGGTGATGTTTTACCTCATTATTATCTCAGTATTTTATTTCATTTTATTAATGTAAAGTCAAAATAGAAAAAAACACGGTCTGTTTTGTGAAGAGAACGAACAAAAAGTGAATAAAAACTACACTGTATCACTGACTTGTGTGTGCCTGGCTGTCGAAGGAAAACAATATTGTACCATCAAGAAAGCCGTCTGTTTTCATAGACTACAAGGCAAGAAATGAGCACGGTTGCTTTTCTGAACACTGACCGCACATACACTGGTGTTTTTGACTTTGTTTTGCATTTGAACGTGTCAGGTGCAGTGACATTTCTGCTTTGCGTGAAAACTTACTGTCATCTCCTACTGGTCCTGCCGAACACTGGGCTGGAGGGTCCCGTGCCAAATCATTTAATTCCTGAGAGACACAAAAAACAACATGTAAGTTAAATCATTTCATTTCTATGATAAACCAATCTAGCAGAATGTCTGTGTTAACTTTCATTTAGTTGAGTGGATAATATAAACCTGACGGCGGGGTCACTGTATTGTACCAAAGAGCATTAACCTCTTTAACTGCCGCCTGAACCGAGAGGATCTTTTTCGTCAGATTCTTTTTTCCATCATTGTTTTGTTGGGTGTTCAACTCATTTTTGTAACTTTTTTTTGTCATTTTTTGCTCCATTTTTTGTCACATTTGTCATTTTTTTGTCACATTTTTGTCATTTTTTTCGTCATTTTTTTGTTTGTTGTTTGTCCATTTTTTGCCAAATTTTCTGTCATTTTTTCGTCAATTTTTTATCAATTTTTTTTCATTTTTTGTCACATTTTTGTAATTTTTTTGTAATTTTTTTGTCATTTTTGGTCAATTTTTTGTCATTTTTTTGTCTTTTTTTTGTCGCATTTTTTTTTTTGTTGTCATTTTTTGTCACATTTTTGTATTTTTTTTGTGTCCAATTTTTATCAAATTTTTGTCACATTTTTGTCATTTTTTTGTCACTTTTTTGCCAACGTTTTCTCACTTTTCTGTCACATTTCCATCATTGTTTTCGTCTCAGTTTTGTTGCCATTTTCACAGCTTTTTTTCCAGAAGCTTTTGGACTGGGGTAAAGCCAAACTGGAGAAAATGTGCTCGGTTCAGGTGGGAGTTAAGGGGTTAATGGCAATAGAAATAACATAATAGATACGTTTTATTAGCTTTACTGTATATCTCTTCCCTTATGCTGTAGACTTGAGTAACCTACTAGCTAGCACAACACTATTGCATTGGCAGCGCTTTGAAAACAGTGATTCTGCGACATCCTCAGCATCTTGTTCACTGGCTCAGCGTTAGCTCTGTTTAGCCCTAATGCAGCTCAGCGCATGATGCAAACATTAGCCTAGCGTTTAGCCTGAAAGCTTCACATAATCACAGGGAATCGTGGCCAATGCAACACGAACAGTGCACTTTATTGTGGTCGCTACGCTTAAAAAAAAGTGTAAAATATAACTGTCCTGGATATGCATTGACAAGAGCAAGCCGCGGGGCCTATACAACACGTTACACTAAGCTAGCTTTGTTACAAGCCTTTCTATCACGGGAGGATTTATCAAAAACAAATCAACAGTCGAGGCACTAATCAGCACGCGCTTAAGACCCCGCGACGTTCAATAAAAACACATTAAAATGACAAAAGATGGGGAAATCAAATGCAACAAAAATATACGTTCTTTGCATAAACGTAGTAAACTGGCATTGGAGACGTTTACTAGAAAATGCCAAAGCAGACTTTTCATTAGATATATGGTTAAAGCGGAATATAAATGTAAAAACAATCACGCAGGGCGACAGCTTAGGTTTACGAGACACCCCGACCACCAAGCTAAGGCTAGCCGAATGCTAATAGCTGGCAGTAGTTTATATCTGTCAACTGAATATCACAACAAAAATCATTGGATAAAGCATCGTTTACGTCGTGACACGGTGATAGTACAAGAAACTGTACAAATCCCGTTGTCGTTTAGGGTTCAATGTGGGCTTATCAACCCTTAATCGGGGGAAATCTGTAGCTAAACCGTGTTAGCAACCGTTGGGAGAGCGACGTTAGCTTCCGGTGCTAACGAGTCACTGGTGGCATTAATGTGTCCACTATCGCCCTGACACGGCTTTTTTTTATTTTATTTCCAAGCACATCGAGAGAAATCAGTGAAGGGTCTGTCATAGTGGTTTGTTAAAGGTTAGTGGTGTGCGGTGTCATTTGTAGCCGAGCAGCTAAACAGAGAGCGGACAGGTGTTGTGACAAAGTAGGCATCCCAGTAAAAATGCTGTCTTTTTTTGACATGCCAAACACAGCTTTATAGGAGGGTTAAATCTGGTAGGAAAATTACACGAGAAAGCATAATTGTTTCTCAAAATATGTGCTTTTATGGATGACTAATCGAAAAAAAGGGCAACAGAATAATAACCATGATCTTGCTGGCATAGCATGTGATAAATCCACATAGGCTGCATCTGAGTACAGTTGAAGAGATACATTTTAGACATGTCACACTAAATACAAGGCCTGGAGCTGGGACGAAACACTTTTGTTATGATCCTAAACGTATCACGATACTCAGCGGCCGATACGGATATTGGGATACAGTAGGTAATTATGATAAGCAATATCTTCTTCTTAGAATGTGTAAAATGAAAAGTGTGTGTGTAGCTTATTCCTTTGGTCATTATAAACATTTAGAACAGAAAGCCACTCATTTCTATTCTTGTACATTATACAATAAGAATACATGTACTTCAAGTGTTTTAAGTAAGTGTTAAGATTGAAAAGTGCATTAAAGTGATCGTCTGTAAGTTTGCAAAGTGAGGAGAGATGGAGATGAATCAAATCCCTCCCCTTTTAACCAGAAAGCCTTTCTTAGTTTGCAAAATGAGGAGAGCAGGAACGGAATTCTCAAAAGTAAATGATCAAGCTCCTCCCTCCTCTCTCTCCTGATTGGACCTGACCGGCTGGTTCACAGGAACAGCTCGTCTCATTGGTCAAGCCGGGAGGATACTCGACTCTGATTAGTTGCTGAGATCCGGGAAGGAGGGAACATATATATTTATCGCTTTTTTTTACATCAACATGCAAAACCAGGCGGTTAATTTTGCCCATTTTAGAAAATTTCTTTCAACATTTAAACTTCCAGACTGTCACTTTAACACTCAATGTAACAAAGTGCTGTGTAAATGTTACTGGAAAACAAAGGAGTGCATGATAAAAATGCCTAAATACACAAGTATTGTCAAGTATCGCAATACTTGGTAAACTATGGTAAATACGATATTTAGTCCCAGCCCTACTGTAGTATTAATTGACCAATAAATCCAGATAACAGAGTTTACTTCACGATACAAGAACATGACAAAGGCCCAAGAGGGATAAAATCTTGCCCATGGACACAACATGTACTAGGCTGATGTTCAGATCAGACTCTAACTGTGTTTCTAACTGTGTATTAAGTTATGGTATACATGCTAATGCTAAGCTACAAGTCTGATTTTGTCCTCATGTGTCTTTCAAAATGACACCCTTCCACCTAAATGTTGAGAGTCACTACAAGATCGGTGCTGCAGCATTTCAAGCACCTCCATCTATCCAAGTGCCAATTGCAGGCCCTGCTTTTAAACAACAGCATAGATTGTTATGCAACTTTACCATGGACAGAATCAACAACACTGCCATGTGAATTTGTCAGACGTGTGAAAATGGAAATGATAACTAAAAGAGAAATTGAAAGAAAGTTAGATGGCGTATCTTTAAGGCGCCTGCGAAACGTGCTCCTGAGATATATAACAAGTGGATAGAGTGATGCGTCACAGATAATAAAGATCTTTACATCGGGCACAGCGATTTCTGACAGGGGGTACCAAGTTCGGCACAACACAGGCGCAATGCTCACTGTCGTCACTCGCTTCTCATACCGTTAGCTGCGTGAAGAAACCCTAGCGTTTACATTTTCAGACGTACGCTTAAAGATTGTTCTCGTGTTTTAAAAGGTCCCGCACGTACTGAGTCTGCGAGGCGAAACCCGAGCTCGAAATCCCCGAACGAAACTGCGAAAGCCCGGGCCTCGCCGCTCACTTCCTTACCTTGTGAATTCTTTTCAGAGCCATTGTTGTGCTAACGGTGCTGTCAGGGAAAGCGTGCGGGTAAAATGGCGACTGCTCCGACTGTCCTTTTGCTTTTTTAATGCCGTGTCTTATGTCTCATTCAGCGGCGTCACTCTTGGGAATGGCCCTTTAGCGAACGAACCCGGAGCCACCGAGAGAAGAGCCGAGGCTGAACCGAAACAAGAAGGTTAGACACCGCGGTCCTTCCTCCTGCAGCAGCGGCGACCGAACCAAATCACTGCGCTCCGCCAGGGCTACGGTCAGCGGCAGCCGGGCCAGATCCGGCCGCGCTCCTATGCAATAAAACTGTGAGTATGAAACTGTGTTCATTTTGACAACATATTTTAATTTAGTTTTAGTCTTAGTCTTTTGACTAAAATGTAATGTCATTTTAAATCGAGATTTAGTCGAAAAAATCTTAGTCTAGTTTTAGTCGACTAAAATTGCAAGTAAATTTAGTCGACTAAATTTAAAGAGGGGGTATGCTTTTTTCAATCACATAGCACCAGTCTATATCACACTACAATGATGAGCAAACCTTCTGTTGGTCTGTAAATGCAGTAAATTAGAATAACTGCCTTGTATTAAATGTCTCTCTCAAAATGGCTGTAGTGAATGTCCTGAAATAGGCCTCCGTCTCTTTAAGAACCTCTGACCCTTTCCGACACGCCCCCTCCACACGCTGTCTGTGGCATCAGTGGGGAGGGGGTTCTGCTGAGGAGCAGTGGTTGGTTACTCGGCTGGTGACGAAAGCTCGGAGGCGTCTCCAGGAGGTGGGGGCGTTCCTAGGAGGACTCAGGCAAACCTATCCCTAAAATGGCCGCCATCAGAGTTTTTACAGATTACTCAAAAATACGTGAATGTGCCAAGGCAACACTTCAGGCATGTTTTTAATGAGGGAATGACATAATATCATGATGTAAAGCTTGAAAAAGTCGATTTTGTATAATACCCCCCCCTTTAAGACTAATTTAGTCGACTTTGCATTGATAATATTCATCATAATCATATTTAATCTTGCTCCTCTGCTTCATGGAGCTGCTCCACATGAACAAAGCTCAGAGCTGATCCTTTGGCAGAGAATTTACATGATCTGAGGCTCTTTCAGACGGTCAATAGAAGTTTGGATGATTTTAGTCTCTCCTTTTAATTTTTATTTAGTCTTTTTATAGTTGACTAAACTATCTTTGACATTTTAGTCATAGTTTTAGTCTCATGAAAAACTTTTAATTTAGTTTTAGTCCAATTTTACTCGTCAAAAATATCACTTTGACTAAAATTAAGACTACATATTTTAGTCGATGAAATTAACACTGGTATGAACGGAGAGTACAGCGATTTAACAGTATTTTCTTCTTTTTTTTTTTTGGAAAAGGACCTGTGGGACGTCTTTCTTTGATCAGTCAGAAGGCTAAGACGTAAGACACGCATTTATAATTATTTCAGATTTTAAAAGGAAGTTGAAACTTAAAGGCACACTGCGTAACATTTTGGACCATAGAGCTCCACAGTACCACCCACTCCCGGTCACGTGTCGGAGTCCGAAACAAAAAAATCCCATGTTTTATTAGCACTGACTTTTCGAAAAAGTCAACTATTAAAGGGGGGATATTTTGCAAAATCGACTTTTTCAAGCCTAACCAGGGGTGGACTGGGCATATGTCCATTCTGGAAGAGCACAGAAGGGCCACTGGTTTGACCTCTCAATTTTCTCTTTAATCTCTAATTTTACGCCTTAACCGAGCTTTGCCCAAATCTAAAAGCTCAAAAGAAAAGCGCCAAAACAGAAAAACGAAAATGAGGATGAACACGGGACAAAAACGTGCCGTAAAAGCAACAAAAAATGTGACAAAAACGTGGCATGAACGTGACAAAAACCAACAAAAACATGACAAAAAAACAACAACAACAAAAAAGAGACAAAAACACAGCAACAAAGCAATGAAAAAAGCAACAAAAAAGCCACAAAAAAGTGCTAAAACACAATGCCAAAGCCACAAAAGTAATGAAAAAACAACAAAATCATGACAAAAAGTTGCAATCACTCTTGTAGGTCTTAGCTTTCAAATGAGGCGTTACACTGTTGCTGTCTTTTAGATTTGGGTAATGTCAATATGTATTTGTGCTGTGCGCATTTACGCTAATTTGGGCCACACTGGTCAGAGTCCAGGGCCGTTTTTAAGTCCCAGTCCGCCCCTGAGCTTTACATCATGTTATTATGTCACTCCCTCATTAAAAACATGCCTGAAGTGTTGCCTTGGCACATTCACGTATTTTTGAGTAATCTGTAAAAACTCTGATGGCCATTTTAGGGATAGGTTTGCCTGGGTCCTCCTAGGAACGCCCCCACCTCCTGGAGACGCCTCCGAGCTTTCGTCACCAGCCGAGTAACCAACCACTGCTCCTCAGCAGAACCCCCTCCCCACTGATGCCACAGACAGCGTGTGGAGGGGGCGTGTCGGAAAGGCTCAGAGGTTCTTAAAGAGACAGAGGCCTATTTCAAGACATTCACTACTATAAAATTGCTCTCTCAGCCATTTTGAGAGAGCAATTTTATACAAGGCATTTATTCTAATTTACTGCATTTACAGGCCAACAGAAGGTTTGGTCATCATTGTAGTGTGATATAGACTGGTGCTATGTGACAAAAAAAAAGAAGTAATTTTTTCGTATTTTCAAGTATTGTTTGTTTCTTTATTGTAAAATACCTGCGCAAGTGTCGGTAGTTAGCACATAGCTGATTAGACTGCGTCGTGCTATTAGATAGATAGATAGATAGATAGATAGATAGATAGATAGATAGATAGATAGATAGATAGATAGATAGATAGATAGATAGATAGATAGATAGATAGATACTATAGATACTATAGATAGATAGATACTATAGATAGATAGATAGATAGATAGATACTATAGATACTATAGATAGATAGATACTATAGATAGATAGATACTATAGATAGATAGATAGATAGATAGATAGATAGATACTATAGATAGATAGATAGATAGATAGATAGATAGATAGATAGATACTATAGATAGATACTATAGATAGATAGATAGATAGATAGATAGATAGATAGATACTATAGATAGATAGATACTATAGATAGATAGATACTATAGATAGATAGATACTATAGATAGATAGATAGATAGATAGATAGATACTATAGATAGATAGATACTATAGATAGATAGATACTATAGATAGATAGATAGATAGATAGATAGATAGATAGATACTATAGATAGATAGATACTATAGATAGATAGATACTATAGATAGATAGATACTATAGATAGATAGATAGAGATAGATAGATAGATAGATAGATACTATAGATAGATAGATACTATAGATAGATAGATACTATAGATAGATAGATAGATAGATACTATAGATAGATAGATACTATAGATAGATAGATAGATACTATAGATAGATAGATACTATAGATAGATAGATAGATAGATAGATAGATAGATAGATAGATAGATAGATAGATAAGTACTTTATTGTCAGATGCAAAGATCCGAAATTTGTTTTACAGTTCAGCTGCTCCGTATCAACACAAAATACTGACAAGACATAAGACAATTCACAAAGACATTATAAACAATTGTCCACTCACCATAACATTAACTTAACTTAAGCTCTTAATAATTGACTTTTTCAAAAAGTCAACGCTAAAAATTCATTCATTCGTGTTTCACTTAATTTAGAGAAATCACGTTGAAAATGTGTGTATCAAATTTGATACAGCACGTCAGAAAATAATATTTTATTTGACCTTTAAAGTCCCACTGAGATTAGGAATCTCACTTCCAGGGGAGTTCTGGTTCCAGAGGGGAATCTATTATACATGTTTTGAGGGGTAGGGGAAGAGGGGAAGGGGAGAACATGCGAACTCCACACAGAAAGGCACGAGAGCTAACCTGACGCCCGATAATGCAAAGTGATGATATAGGTTTTTTATTTGCAGATCTGTTCAAGGTATTGCATTATAAGGCTTTTAATGTTTTAGCTAATTAGATAATTGGCAGCAAACCCGACAAAGGGGTTACTTTAAGTATGAATAAAATGTCTAATGGCCCGCAGGACAAAAAGACTGGGAACCACAGGGTTAAAGAGGGGGTCTTGTGCTTTTTTCAATCACATAGCACCAGTCTATATCACACTACAATGATGAGCAAACCTTCTGTTGGTCTGTAAATGCATTAAATTAGAATAACTGCCTTGTATAAAATGTCTCTCTCAAAATGGCTGTAGTGAATGTCTTGAAATAGGCCTCTGTCTCTTTAAGAACCTCTGAGCCTTTCCGACACGCCCCCTCCACACGCTGTCTGTGGCATCAGTGGGGAGGGGGTTCTGCTGAGGAGCAGTGGTTGGTTACTCGGCTGGTGACGAAAGCTCGGAGGCGTCTCCAGGAGGTGGGGGCGTTCCTAGGAGGACTCAGGCAAACCTATCCCTAAAATGGCCGCCATCAGAGTTTTTACAGATTACTCAAAAATACGTGAATGTGCCAAGGCAACACTTCAGGCATGTTTTTAATGAGGGAATGACTTAAAGGAATAGGCCACCGTTTTTACATATTAAAATATGTTCTTACCTCACTTTAGTCGAGTTAATATATCCCCGTCTGGTCTTTGTCCGCGCGCTCTGTCACGCAAACGGAGCACATACGCAGCCTCTCCCAGTTGTCACATAGCTCCGAAAAAGCTCACGATAGAAGCTACCAAGCTCTTCCACGTGTTCCCTATTTAAATAAAGTTACGTGAAGTGTTTTCATGCGAAGTATATTTACACAGAAATGTAACATGTCGATTTTATAAGCAAATAAAAAGGGGGACTATATTGTGAGGCGTAATGATACGAGGAGCAAAGCGTCCGCGTAGTAACTCCTAAAGACTTCCCCCGCTCACTTCCGTCAATAACCTTTAGGAGTTACTGCGCAGACGTTTTACTCCTCGTATCATTACGCCTCACAATATAGTCCCCCTTTTTATTTGCTTATAAAATCGACATGTTACATTTCTGTGTAAATATACTTCGCATGAAAACACTTCACGTAACTTTATTTAAATAGGGAACACGTGGAAGAGCTTGGTAGCTTCTATCGTGAGCTTTTTCGGAGCTATGTGACAACTGGGAGAGGCTGCGTATGTGCTCCGTTTGCGTGACAGAGCGCGCGGACAAAGACCAGACGGGGATATATTAACTCGACTAAAGTGAGGTAAGAACATATTTTAGTATGTAAAAACGGTGGCCTATTCCTTTAATAACATGATGGAAAGCTTGAAAAAGTCCATTTAGCATAATACCCCCCCCTTTAAATTTGGACTATTATTCATCCACAAGGGAAATTGACAAATAAACAGCAATACTACCAATAATAACAATGATAATAATATACAGAATAGTTAGTTTGGCAGATTAAACGAACATATTTTCCCTGTTTTTACATTGTTGTGATGTCTATCATTTCTCCGCAAGATGTGACAAACAGGTAGAATTTCCAGTGTGCTGTACAACCATACTGTACCAATGGGCCATGATCAAATCAAATAACTTCCCCCCCTTCCTATGCTTCTGTTCTAGAGCTACAAAATTATAAATCAATTTCTTTCAACGTTTTACACAGGATATTTCCCCCCAAACTGAGTAGCCCTATAATTAGAAACATGTGAAATCGTATGGGAATTGTCCTCTGCATGACCCGACCTGCCACCGGGCAAACCGTGCCCCGGGACCATAGATCTTGTGCCAGGATTTATGCCTGAAATAGTGGAGGGATTAGCCGGGTGCAAGTTTTAGGTTTCTGGGGGAACCTGGCTGGAGGAAACCCACACAGTAACACAAGAGGAACAAACTGTGTGAAAAATATTGCTACACTGCTGCCAATTGATGCAAGATGTACAGACTTAATTCATTTTTTATTTGTCTTCAATAGAGTGAGACTGCAAAAAATACTTGAGACTGTGAATCGCGATGAACCGAGACCCACATCCACACTGACAAGTCTGTTTGGGTAAGTTCAGTCGGCCTGAGTCAGTGAAATCTGAGTTGTTTGTGAAACGGCACCTGACATGTTTTATTTTTACATGTGAAACGCAGGAACAGGATGCGCTTCTATTGGCACAGCTCGGCATTAGAGCTGCGTGTGCGCATGTGCAGCCCATACGACTGGCACAGCACGCTGATGACGTAGTGCTGCAGCTGGCACTAGTGTGGTCCAGGCAGGTCCAAGTCCAGACACAAGATGGCGCTAGAGAGTCTAAGGCTGCTTTCACAAACTCATTTAGGGTAAGTGGACAGAAGCTTAAAGGACCTACAGTAAGAAACCATGCCTACATTTAGTTATTTCATCAAGACCTCGCTGCGATCACAGTCTCAAACTGGTCTAAGGTGATAATTTCACAGTATGTTAAATGGCACAGTGCCCTTATGGATTTAATTTAACTTATTTAAAATAGTTAATATTACAACATGACGGACCTGGGCTTCAGTATGTTTACCCACCCTGCAGCGTCCCTCCATCTAAAACTTATAAACTGATTTGATTGACTTGCATAAACACACCACCCCTGTATCCCTTGCCTTCTTAACATTCTTTTATCCAGCGTTTTACCCTTACTCTTGCAAATAAGATTAACTTAAAGATATTATCCAACCACCCAGACCTATTTGACACAATTATGTTTCCCTCCCCACATAAAAGTGTTAACAATAGGAAGTGCCTTTCAAATCTTTTGATGTTAAGCCAGTTTTAGAAGTGTTAAGACGCTGCCATCTTCTGGCCATTTTGGGTATATTATTTATTTACTTGATTTGATTTGATATGAATGGTAGTGAACCTTAAAGGGACTACACGGAGTTTAAAAAGGTTAAAATTATGTATTTTCCTCCCCCTACATGTTCCAGCCATGTCCTAATGTGTAGAATGAGCTCAGACCTGTTCACCACAACTGTTAGTTAGTTAATTTATTTTCTTCGGTCATTATGAACATTTAAATCACATGTCACATGTTTTCCAAAGATCTTATACAGACATTATACAATAAAAAACACATACATTAAGAATTTAATCTAAATGAAGCCTGACCGAAGGGGTTTAGGCTGAAGCCAAGACTTATTCTTTAACCCCTTTTACAACTGTGACTCGTGTCCAAAGGGACTCATTATACACTTTCTCTAATACCAACGATGGAAACACTTAAGCACAAAACTTAAACTTCAACAATCAGAAATGATGCTATGTTTCCTCGATCGACTTCTTTTCTAATGGTCTTCATTCAAGTGTTCTATACTTCTCTATCATGTTTGACTTATACGTTTTCTTAAATGCTTTAATAGTTTTGGAGCCTTAAGTTGAATAGATAAACCGTTCCATAGATCAACGCCTTAGACTGATAAACACCTCCTCCTAGTATTACTGTGCGCCAGAGGTTTCTGTAGCAGATCAGTTCATCTAAGGTTGTTTATAGATTCTCTAGTTTGAAACATCTCCTGTAAACACTGAGGGAGCCTGAGATTGTGAGCTTTGTACATCACAACTGCTGTGTAAACATCAACAAGATCATGCAATTTTAACTATTTAGTCTAATAAAAAGTGGATTTGTTGGAGCCAAGTATTCTGCATGGCTGATCACTCGAACTGCTTTCTTTTGCAATAAAAAGATAGGTTGTATGTTAGTTTTATAGGTTTTCCCCCATATTTCCACACAATAGCTAAGGTGTGGAAGGATGAGGGAATTGTACAGTTTATATAATGCGTTTTGATTCACAGAGGTTTTTATTTTACATAGTATGGCAACAACAACTGCCTCTAAAATCCTGCACTGTCACTCAGAAAGTTTGGGTCCGAAGTGCCGTCATGCACGAGCTTAATATAGAGACTGCAGTTACGCGCAAGACCTGAGGTGGCAGTAGTGAGTGTAAAAATGACCAATTTTGATCTAATCCCTTTAAATCGTCGACTGGGTTTGGTTGACTTGATGAATAATTCCTGGATGACTGAGAGCCTTCACAAACATATTTGACATATAGTGGTATGATTGAACCAATGAATGTTCCCGGTTTTATAAAATAGCTGTTGTAATTATCAAGTAACAAGAATTTTGTGTAACTAAAAAGCAAACATTGTACACTATCCAGGTCACTCATGTTAAATAAAGGTAAAATAAAATAAATACAAATAATTTACTTTTTTTTGTGTGTGTCTTTCCATGAAATTACAAGAAGTGTGGAAGAAAGCAATAATAGGGTCTATATTAACCTATTGTTAAATAAATGACAGATAAACATTTACAACAGCCTCATTTATTATTATTATTATTCATTATTGTCGTGGTCAAGTGGTGAGTTGTAATAAAACAAAATTAAGGTGTTGCTTGAGGACATTTTTACTCGTTGTTGTGTTTTTTTAATTTTATTTATTGTAGGGGAGATGGACCTATATTGGACCGGTCCCGAAATTGTACCACCGCTCGTTCTCCTTTCCATAAACAGTTAGCACATCAATTTGCGATCAAAATGACGTGCGGCGTGATGTTACGTCTGCCTGAGATGATCGACGGCGGGAATTATCAAAATGAGCAAATGGTGACAAAAAAACTGTTTTCACACATTTCTTTGTCATTTTAGATCATCTTTGGGAGTGAGGTGTGACCGCAAACTTTAGGCGAACTGGCTGGGACGGCCTGTGCAGGTTGTTTGACATATAATTAATGAATAAAACGAGGAATGATGACTCGTATGTACACGGTTGCAAACATATACATCCGAGAACTCAATATTGGACCACGCCATGTGTCCTCATATTGGACCAGCTCAGCTCTTCTACAGTCCCGTGCAGTGGGTGGGAGGTGTTGTCCATGATGGAGGTGAGCTTGGCTAACACCCTCCTGTCCCTCACCTCCTCCACAGAGTCCAGGGGGCAGCCCAGGCCGGATCTGGCCCTCCTGACCAGCTTGTTCAGTCTGTTCTTGTCCCGCTCTGTGCTGCCCGGGGCCCAGCACACGGCAGCGTAGTGGAGAGCAGAGGCCACCACAGAGTCATAGAAGGACCTCAGTCTCCTCAGAAGGTGGAGGCGACTTTGGCCCTTCTTGTACAGAGAGTTGGTGTTGTGGGACCAGTCCAGTTTATTGTTGTTTACTGCAATAATATAATATTTGACAAGCTCATATCTTGTATGCATAGAGCACTTATTGTAACTCATTCAATGAGGCACAAATGCTTTTGATGCACTTAATTAGAAAGAGGAAATACAAATATGTCCTTAGGGGGTCCAATATAGGTCCATCTCCCCTATTTAGAATAAGGTATGTTCCAAGATAACTCCTATTTCATCATATGCTTTGTGTGTTCAAATTATCATCCAGCAGTTTTCTTTGGTAAGGCTATAGGCGACAGCTCTGCAACAACCAAATGCATGGGCTATACCTGTTTTCAGCCAATAATACAACGTGAATCGATGTGTTATTTGACACGCACGCGCTCCAACCCTATGCCCTGTCCTTTTGGTGTTTCCCTGTATCGCCAAAGTGCCTTGTCACGTGACGGCCTGTCAAACTGCTTACTGTACAGTTCCACGCAGCGCGCGCCCACGCACGCACTCGGCATTATTAAAGGGGAAAGCCCTTGTAATCGATCCCTCCGCACGATGGCAGTGTTCGCCCCGTTACGCGCGTGGGTTTGCGTTCGCAGGGGTGTTGCCAGCTGCGCGGACCGAGAGCAGGGGCACTCTCGCTCTGCTCCGAGGCGTCTTCCCCATTGCCCCCCCCCGTACTGCCCTCCGCCCACACGCCACACACTCCCCCCTCCTCCGCCCCTTAAAAGATTGGATCCAAGCATGCCACAACAGCAGCAGCAGCCGGGTATCCGCCTGTCCGCCCCCAGAGTCAGCCCCGGCGCAGCAGAGGCAGGCTCCCCCGGTCCGAGAGAGCACTGCGGAGCTTCTACCGAGTGATGCCACCTCTCCAGCGGCCTCAGTGTCTTCGCCTCCGCCAGAGAGTCCCAGAGAGCCCGGCAGAAGCGCCCTAAAAAACAAAACAAAGCCTTGACATCGCGCAAAGCAAGGAGAGGATATTGAGGAAGGACATATAGGAGGAGAGCCCCCCCACCTGGTCTCCCCCCTCTGTTTTCAGGATGTCCGACTGCAACGCAAGTCCAGCCGACCGGGTGATCAAATGTACGCATGCCAAGAAACAACCCAAACCAATTAGCCTATACATTTTTTTTTCTTTTTCGGTTTTTGTTTGCATCCCCCGAATTTAAGTTTGCACCAATGCACGCGTTTTTCAGTTGCACAACCCCTGCCTCTTTAATGACAGCAGCACGTAACATTATGTATGAACCTGCCCCCCGTCCATGTGGAGACTTCAAAACGATCCACACACGAGATTTGATTCCTAACATCTGGTTATATCGGTGCCTTTCCAACGCGTCACAGTGAGATGCTTTATCAAATGGAAAGGTCAAACATACTGGGATTCTAAACGTCATATAAGTCGATGCGTAATCTCAACCTTCACTGAAAGATGGGTGTTAAACAAAAAGGCAAACTGGGTACATGTGTTGCTATGGGGGGGGGGTGGGGGGGGGGACGCAGTGACGGAAGAGGGGGAGGGGGGAGGAAGGTGGTTGCCCGATACGCCATAATCAGGGTCTTCCCTCGCTCTTGCATTCACTGCACGAGGCATTTCCCCGCTTTATACCGCGGGGAGGACGTCGCTACCTTTCCTCACCCGCGGCTTGTATGTGAAGCCAATGCGCGCGTGTGCCGTGTGTGCGTCCCCCCCCCGTTCCCACCTCCCTCCTCCTCCTCCGGTTGCATGAACCCCACATTTACGCGCTCGTCTCCTAGCGGCGGCTTCGAGTATCGCCTAATACCTACGGGGGGGTGGGGGGGGGGGAGAGGGATAGCAGCGAGCGGCGGGGAGAGAGGCAGAGAGGGACGCGCTCTATCTAGCATCTCGATCCGATGAAACATCCAGCACAGTGACGATGACAGCGAAAGGCAGACACAAAGGTAAATAACACCCGTGCGTAATGGCGAAAAGCGGCGGTTTTGGAACGGGTTTGTGGATGATGCGCGGCAGCAGCGGTCGGTAAAGAAGAGAGGGAGAGGATGCTGACAGGGGAGAGGTGGTGGGGGGGGGAGACTTAAGGGCTTTACGCCTTGCTTCTTGCACTGTATCCCTGGATGTACGTCATGTTGTTCTCGTAGGATGTACTTCCAGCAACGGTGGCCCACATTGACGAGCAATTGTCACGTTCCTGTGTATGGAAGGGTGTTTGAAAAAAAAACGTTGCGCGGGGGTAACTTTGCGAGGCCGGGTGCGCACTGTATGTTTCCCCCCCGTGTTGGTTGATTAAATCGTGGCATGACATTTCCCAAACGAGACGCCGTGGGTCCGCGCGAGGCCCGGTCACGCACGAGTCGATGTTTTGTTCATGAATTAAGGCCTGAATGTCAGCGAGTGAGGGAGAGCGCGTTGGCGGTATCTTTCCGGCGCGTCCACGCACGAAAAGGTCTCCCTGGCTTCCCCCTCGTGAGCGACACAAAATGGAGTTCAGTGTGGTGCATGCGCGCGCGTCTCACATGAACGGGTGTCAGTGCTTTTTTTTTTTTTTATGGGGTTTGCCGTGAGATTTCCTCTTTTAAGATGTTAAGGCAAAGGAGCGATGCGAAAGTGGAGAGTGGGGGAGTGATGTGACGCGCGAAGGTCTCCCTTGAAAAGGATGCTGAGACGATGATGAATGGATGTAGGAATGAGGAACATCATTTGTATGGGGGAAATCTGATGTAGTAGCCTGTTCGGTTGGAGATGCGTTGAGTCTAAGAAAAAATAAATCAGTGACAGGAAAAAGGATCCATGAATAGAAGGAGAAGAAAGAAAAACTATAGTGAGCGTTCATTGAATCAAAAAATATTGACTGAATCTTTTATATCACAAAGTCAATATTCACTTAAAGAGGCTTCATCAGCAACTAAGATAAACCCCGATCGATGTACAGTCGAAAGTGCTGCTAAACGATCACTAGTTGCTGACAAAGCCTCCGGAGGTGAATTGTGAAATGCTCAGTCCAGTACAGATGACGACTTAAGGCGAGACCCTGCAGGTGAATAGGGAAAAAAATGTATATTTACAGATATCAATTTGAAACTTTAGCTGTAGATCACTGGCATAAATGTGAGAAAAAATACATTTTACCTTTTCATATAAGAACAAGGTGTTTTATGCCTAAAAATGCCCCAAATTTCCCATCTTTTCGGCGACGAAATCTGAATAATGGATAGAGCTACATTCAAATTTATGGTTTCATTTTATTGATGAATGAGTTGCCAAGACCTTTTCAGAGGGGATTTTGGATTTCTTGTTTCTTTTTCGCTGCTCCTTCACGTCGAAAGGAGCCAGCTGAGGTGGCTCGGGCATCTGTTCCGGATGCCTCCTGGTCGCCTCCCGCGGGAGGTTTTCCAGGCATGTCCTAGTGGGACAAGGCCTCGTGGAAGACCCAGGACACGGTGGTGGGACTATGTCTCCGAGCTGGCCTGGTGTCGCCTCGGGGTCAGAACAGCTGGAGGAGGTGTCTGTGGATCGGGAAGTTTGGGCATCTCTGCTGAGACTGCTGCCCCCGCGACCCGGCCCCGGATGAAGCGGAAGAAAATGGATGGATGGATGGTTTCTTTGTAAATAAGCTGTTTTTTAGTGGAATAATTTGTAAAAAAAATAAATAATTTTTGCCTTATTTTTTGACGTTCAAAACTCAATAAATGGGGCTTAGGGATTAAATAATAAAAAATCCCTCTGAAAAAATCTTCCAAATATTGTTCAGTCCAAGGCTGGAAAATGTGAAGTCTTTAGGTCCGACTGACGTGGACATAGTGTCGCCACAATGACAGAAAAATGTGTTTTGAGAAAAAGGCCCTTGAAATTGCATTGTCCCATATAAGTCTATGGGGGAACATTGAATCAGTGCAATATTTAAACATGTTATTGTGAAGATTTGGTATATTTTCTGTTTCCGGGTGAAAGCTTATATGTTCAGAGACCAATATGGCCCAAAACCTGAAAACTGTAGTGTAGCCTGTAGTGTCTCCCCTTAAGAACCTTTTTCTGCTCATGTACGACTCCTGAGCCATTTCCATCGTGTGCGTTCAAGAGGTGCCTTTTGGGATTCGAAATTGAAAATAGTATCAATTTGGCTGAACTGCAGGGCGTTTACTACATTACAAGAAATGACAGAGGGCACAAGTACCTAATCACCAGATCAATAATGTTTTTAAAAATTTTGACTTCTAAAGACTGACCATTAGGTTTTGTCTTTGTTTGTTTTAGACCGTGTAACCAGTTTGGATTAGCTGTTCATATATAGTTCTGCTTTCTGGTCCCACACTCGTTCATGTCAGAGTGACACGTTCCTAGCTCTAATCATCAAAACCTGTATCTCGATTATTGCAGTGAGAGATTTGTAATCTGCTGTTGCACATGTGAGTGCTAAGTGGGCATATGCAGTCAAATTGAATGCTTTTTCTATGCCATTTCAATGCTTAAACACAACATTATGAATGACAAAAGTGCAGGAGATTCAGGAATGTGTCAAGTATAGAGAGGAATGAGGGAAATTTTGATATTTAGAAGAAAACTGGTCACAACAGGAAACCTCTGAGCAAAAGAAATATCTGCAATTGAATGTTTTTGGACCTTAAAGGAACAGGCCGCCGTTTTTCCCATACTGAGATGTGTTCTTACTTGAGCTTAGACGAGTTGATGTGTACCTGTCTGGTCTTTGTGTGTGCCCTCAGTCACGCCAAAAGACCAAAGATGTTGCTAGCATTTGGCCTCACCCAGCATATTCCCATAGCTCCAAATAGGGGTTAAGTTAGATGCGACCACGCTCTTCCACGGGCGCACACAAAGACCAGACAGGTACGTATCAACTCGTCTAAGCTCAGGTAAGAACATATCTCAGTGTGGAAGAACTGTGTGCCCTCAGTTACGCATTTGGCCTAGCCCTTTTCCACCAAGCTGGTGCCGGTGCTGGTTCTGGGCCAGTTCCAGTTTCAGAACCGGTTCTTTCGTTTTCCACTGAAAAAACGCTGGCTCTTGGTTCCAAAATCTGGTGCCGGTTGGGAACCAATTAAAAGCTGGTCCAAGAAAGGAGCACCAGTGATGTCAGCGGCTGGGGGCGTGGCTCTCTCCTCCAACAAACAATCAATATTAGTTTGTGCTTATAACTTCCTGGAGAAGCCAAAACAGTCTCTGTGGAGGAAACTGTTGTTCTGCTTTATGCTCTTTAGCTAAAACAAGAGTTAGGAAGAAGAAATCAAAATGTTAACGGCTTATTTTTCTGTATTTTTTAACCAGAAGCGACTGTAGTAAGATGTTACAATCCATTTTTGATGTTGACTTCCCAAAGTGTTGCTATGACAATAGGCACAGCTCTCATTTTGGTGGAAAACCAAGTCAGTATGGAACCAACCCGGCACCAGAACCAGCTCTGAACCAGCACCTTGGTGGAAAAGCCCTACCAGTGTATTCCTATGGCTCCAAACAAGGGTGAAGTTAGAAGTGACCACGCTCTTCCACGGACACGCACAAAGACCAGACCAGGGTAAACTTGACTCAAATAAGAACATATCTCAGTATGGGAAAAAACGGTGGCCTGTTCCTTTAATATTGTATTTTTTATTAACTTTGACCTGATGTCAGTATTTTGCCTGCTGGAGACCAAATGTAATGCTTTTCACTGACAACTGAGGACCTTAGATTGGGCACAATTAATTTAATGACTTTGAATGCCTTACGGAAGCTCTGTTAATGTCTGTTAAGGTCGAGGTCAGCTTTTATACTCAGTGGAGGTTGATTTAAAGGAACAGTTCACCGTTTTTCCACACTGAGATATGTTCTTACCTGAGCTTAGACGAGTTGATACGTACCTGTCTGGTCTTTGTGCCCGTGGAAGAGCGTGGTGGCTTCCAACTTCACCCCCGTTTCGAGCTGCAGGAATATACTGGGAGAGGCCAAATGCTAGCAACGTCTTTGGTCGTTTTGCGTGACAAAGACCAGACAGGTACACATCAACTCGTCTAAGCTCAGGCAAGAACATATCTCAGTATGGGAAAACGGTGGCCTGTTCCTTTAAATCTACCGAAGTATTTACAGTCCTAATTGTGACCGTAGCTTCTTGGGGAAAGAAGCACCAAAACAGAAACAAAAAATTGAGAAGAAAACAAGGATGTAAATGCAACAAAATGTGACAAAAACTCAACAAAAATGTGACAAAAATGTGACAAAAACTCAACAAAAATGTGACAAAAACTCAACAAAGATGTGACAAAAACTCAACAAAAATGTGACAAAAACTCAACAAAAATGTGACAAAAATTAAACAAAAATGTGACAAAAAAAACAAACATAAAAAAGGTGACACAACCCGGCAACAACGCGAGGAAAAAGATCAGTTTTGTGGGTCTTAGCTTTCAAATGAGGTGTTACACAGGCCTATAGCCAAAGAGGACAGATGGCATTCAGTTTAGGCGGGTGGTAAGAGGTTAAGCAATGAGTTTTTTCGCCTAAACAAGACTAAAAACACTACATTAGTTACCCTAATAACGCTAGTAGTTTGCCATAATCTCAGCTCGAGGGCAGGGGCCGATATGACTTTCCAAATCTCCCAAAAGAAAATTAACAATCATTATTTGTAAGGGATTGGATTCACAACCCTGCCACGTTTATCATATGGCTGAGAGTCCTTTTTACTGACCTCCATTTTGGACGCCTTTACGAGGAAATAATTTGACTTTAGTTCACACATGCTGAGTGGATTGTCCCAGTAGTGAAAAAAAAGAAAAAGAAAATGTACAAAAGGGCAGAAATTAGGACAAAAATAGAAGTAATTACAGTCCTAGTTGTGACCGTAGAAATAGCTATTTTGTGTTTGATTTCCGTGTCTTGTAATGAACACAGTCACTGACCTTAGAGTGAAAAAGCAAGAGGAGTAGGCTTAAAGATACAGTAAGGGGAGCAGGGGCAGTGTGAAGGGAAGGACAGAGGGAGCATATTAAGAGTGTTTCTTGCGTGGGCGAGTATCAGCAGAGAGGGGAGGGGGTTGCGTGGGGTTGCGGTTTGCCGAGCTCACTTTGTTTTGTTTTTTTGCTGTGGGGTCAGGCCTTTTTGCACGCAGCAGCACTGTCACATGGACCACTGATCGGGCCGCCGTCCACGTACCGCCGTTTGAGACCCCCTGAGTAACCGGGAGGGGCTGTACAGAGAAAGGAGATGACAGTTTGGACGTGCCCCGGATAAGCTCGGGTGCCCACACATGCTGTTAAAGCTACGACCAGGACGTGTGTATCGCATTTGTGGAACAGCGGAGCGTCCATTTTGGTTTTATTTGAAAGAAAACTTGAGCTCTTGCTAAAATACTGATCAAGATGCTGATATATAGCGATATTTTACTAAAGCTTCCATTAAATTTCTTTACAGATCTTGACCCCTTAACTCCCACCTGAACGGATCCCATTTTCCCCAGTTTGGCTTTACCCTAATAAAAAGAAAACAAGGATGAAAATGCAACAAAAATGTGACAAAAACTCAACAAAAATGTGACAAAAATTCAACAAAAATGTGACAAAAATTCAACAAAAATGTGACAAAAAATCAACAAAAATGTGACAAAAAATCAACAAAAATGTGACAAAAATTCAACAAAAATGTAACAAAAATTCAATAAAAAAGTGACAAAAATTAAACAAAAATGTGACAAAAAATCAACAAAAATGTGACAAAAAATCAACAAAGATATGACAAAAATTCAACAAAAATGTGACAAAAATTCAATAAAAAAGTGACAAAAATTCAACCAAAATGTGACAAAAACTCAACAAAAAAGTGAAAAAATTCAACAAAAATGTGACAAAAATTCAACAAAAATGTCACAAAAATCTAATCTAGATCTAATTTTAAAGCATTTGTATCAATTTCATGAACTTGGAGGCGAGTTTTCGAGCATTCTTGTGAAAGTGACCCTGAAAAGTGCCCCTGCAAGTAGTGAAATGTGCCTATAAACATGTCCCTGTTAAGAATTGTGATGCTACAAATATATTTGGAAGATTAAGGATGAGTTTGTACCCCCACCAACATTTCAGTTTAGTGGCTTCATCAGGTATAGGGCCTTTAAACAAGTTCCCTTTCTTCAGATGAGTATAATAACGGCATTGATATAATACAGCCGTCCGCAATATCAACATTGTATCGCCAAACAAATCACAGTGTAGCAGATTGCTGCTATGTTGTCAGTCTCTTTGCAGCTAAATGAGTTATTGTACTAAAAGAAAACAAGGATTTTATCATATCAAGCAAATGCATGAGTTTTCACTTTACTTTTGAATCGTGTCGTTGTGACTCTGTCCTCGCATAGTAACTCATTTGCTGCTCATCTTTCATTGGATTGGCTTGGACTGCATCACAATTTTAACAAGATAAGACTTTATTGATCTCGCAGTGGAGAAATGGGACGTTCTCGCAGATCGATGTCAATTCGATGTGTTGCATGTCGATGTACAGATGTGCGTTTAGGCTCCAAGAAGCCGAGCAAACGCTGTTGGCTTTTGTGATCGTCTGAATTTATAGAATAGAGTTAAACTCCCAAGATGTTGGTCCTGCAGTAAAACCATTTGCAAACTAGGGATGTCACGGTTACCGGTGTTGCGTAAACCCCGGTAAAAAAGTTGACAATAATAATTACCGTCTTGTTTTTGAAAAAATATTTTATCTCGGTGGATTACGGCGCCCGCGGTTTAGGCAAAGTGAGCCTCATGAGCCGCCGTCTCATCTGCTGAAGTTTCCGCGCAGGCGCCTCTGTAGCTACAACCAAAACAAAACTGTCTCGAAGCTGGAATCATGTCCGACACGACAGCGCAGGATCAGCCTCAGAGACCGAGCCTGAAGTCTGGACATGTTTTGTGTATTTTAAGAAGCTGAAGGACAGTTGATAGAGACAGTTTTCCTGTTTGTGGAACGTGCAGGAAAAAGTGTCTCTAAAGCAGCAAGACTTCGAACCTCTGACTCTCCTGCGTGACCGTCTCCACAGCTCTATAGCAGTAAGCTAACATTAGCGTGACCGTCTCCCACAGCTCTATAGCAGTAAGCTAACGTTAGCGCTTTAGCTGAAATGCTGATGTGGGACTTTGGGCTGAAGGAGAATGTAACGAGTCGCCCCATAGTGCGGCTGCAGCGCCACCGCCAGCATAAACCGTGTCCGGATACCTCCGCACGATAGCACAATGCGTTACGGGGCTCCCGGTGGCAGATTGCAATAGATTCACTCTCGCCGCAGTATTATGAATTTAACAATGATCACTGTCTGATGGCATTTTCCTAAATCTGCAAAGTGAAAGCTCACTGGAAGGACACAAACTGAGAACATTCTTCCTGATATAGACGGTTTATCTTGTTCAAAAATATTCTTCGTTTGTGACGCTATAAATAGTACATGTAACACCCTCGAAACGATCAACACATCGTTATAGTTCCTTTACTTTGATGTGAAAAGGCTTTGTCTGTATTTTTTATGTAATAAGCACTGTTAAACTTTTTTGAAACTATTTCAGTTTGTGCAGGACTATCAATGCTTTCTGAACATATTAACACACATTAAAAAAAATACCACGATAATACCGAAAAGCGTGATCATTTTGGTCACAATAACCGTGAGGTAAAATGTTCATACCGTGACAGCCCTAATGCAAACATATGGTGCACAGTTGTTGATCACGTACAGCGGAAAACCAAGGTTTAGATTTACGGATGTAGTGAAAGTGTAGTGAGTTTACTTGGTGTGAGAGAAGCTCAGCTGTGTGGCTACACCACCCGATGTGTTACCCCCGTTCTGAGCGCAAACTGTTTCTCACATTTACACATATGCACATGCCAATGGAGGCTGCTGGAGCTCTGCTTTATCATGTTTCAGAGGTGGGTAGTACTCCGTTACATTTACACACAAGTACATGTACGCTTGAGCAACTTTTGGAAGTAATTGTACTTTTCATACAGCGCTTTTTACTTCAACTTGAGTAATATTAAAGTGAAGTATGTACTCTTACTTGAGCAAAGAAAGTGCCACTGTGAGTCAATCTTTAAAGGTGCATTATGCAGCTTTTTATGCAGAGAAAAAGGTTGATATTTGTGTGTATTTGACCGCTAGTATTTGACCACTTCAAATCTGTTTTTCACTTGAAATGACACAAAATCATCTGAATTAAGAGAATAACTACTACTAGAGGTTTTATCTCATCTAAGACCAGACCAAATCTACTCAATCCTTAAAGAGCCACCATTGTAGTCCTTGTTCAGACCTGGGTCAGACCTGACTTTGTCCTGGTTGGCCTTAGTTCGAATGTGATTTTGTACTGTTTTAGTCATAGATGTGTTTTGAAATAGACCTGCCTGGACTGAAGTAACGTAACTGGTTAAAGCCATTCTGCTAAACTGTCTTTAATAGACAACGAGCCTAACGCCAAACATGCTCCTTATGATCCTCTAGATGTTGCTGTCTTTGTCTCTAAAAAGCATGTCCCACTCCCAGCAAAGTCTGTTCTTTTTGTTCTTGTATTTGCATTTTGGGGGGGATGTTATGTAGTATGAAAAAACATTAGATTACATTATTTCACACTATACGATTCATAAACTTAGACATGTCATTTCCTACAAACTTCAGCTCAAACAAAAACAAATGCTTCCCTCCAGTATCATTTAATTCACAAAACAACTGTATTGTCTCTTCCAAACTCCAAAATGCTGTTTCTGCCAAAGAAATGGCTGTAAACCTGACGATTGTAAAGTCCAATGATTGATTATTGAGATCGACCAAAGTAGAGATTGCGATTTCGATAAAATTTAGAATCAATGTATGACTCAATGTTATTGATTCGGCAGACGTTTGCGGAGTGGTTGTGCATGTGTGTGTGGGAAGGGCTTCAAGGTTTTGGTTTAGTCCTCGTGTGTGTTCAGAAAACCTTAAACCAGGGGTGCCCAAACTTTTTGTCTCCGAGGGCCAAAATGAAGAAGTGCCTGTGGGTCGCGGGCCAAACACGGCGATGTCAAGCGTGAAACACATATAACTGCAAATATTATTATTATTATTATATTATTTCACTTTCGATATACATGTGCATTTGACTCTATCTACGCAAATAACATGTTACATTAAAGCAGTACTAAGTAACGTGTTTACCTTAATAAATCCTCCCTGTAGTCCCTGTGGGGGTAACACAAGTGTTTAAGGGGGATTGGAGGGTCTTTCATCTCCCCCTGGTGTCTCTGGCCAGAAAACCATGTTTGCAACTTGACACCGGTCCGGAGAAAGCAATACACACTAATGAAATCACGAAGAAGAAGCTAATATGCAAACGGGCAAAGCTAACTGCCGGCTAACGTCACTTTAAACAGTATTTCAGCAAAGTTTGAGTGAAAAAAATATTTCCATTGTATAATTGGATGCACAGTAACCCTCTCTCCCTTCGTCTTTCCTGTCAGCGTAGTATTTACTCTCCAAGACAATTAATAAGTTAAAAAATCGTAACTTGCTACGACACCTGCAGTTGCGCTTATGGCCTCTAGGGGGAAGAGTTACTTAGTACTGCTTTAATACAAATGTTAACTATGGCAAAAGCCTAGTTTTAGTCGAACAAAATCAATAACGTAGAAATATAGTGCAAAATGTTAACAACAACACCTGTATCTGCAGCACCTACAGTGACTTTGCCTCATTCAAGAAAATGCCCTATTAGATCATTTTGAAAGTGTCAGTTCAGCATATATTATTTTATAAGTCGATTTTTAACACCCACCTTTGCTGATGTCAACGACCTTTGAAATAAAAGTTGGAAAACTGGGAAAGTTGATACTACAACGCTCTGATAAACACCTAGACATCACAACAGTGTTTCCTTAACTTTTCGAAAGGAGTGAAACAGCGCCCCCAATTTGACGCTGGTGGTCAAAAAGTGTACTGCATCCATATTTACCACTGAGAATGAATGGGAAGAGAGTTAGTGTTAACCACATTATGCGGTGCAAAAAGTAGGTCACTCTCTGGGCCCCACTTTGGGCACCCCTGCCTTAAACCTTACTGTGAGCAGACCTGCCTCTCCGCAGACCTGGCTCATAACTTTGCTCCATGAAGGTGATGTTGCTGCTTTGCTTTAACTACAGTCCGGGTTTTAAACTGTTTTGAGCTCAAGTCTGAACTGCTTTTCGACTTGGTGCTAATTGGGCTCTGGTTTAATCTAGGTCTTGTTTGCAGCTGGCTTAGGCCTTGCTTCTGTCCTGCTTTAGACCTTAAGTCCACTGTAGCAGAAGAATCCTGTCGCCTGGACCTCTCTGTATGCTTCTGCTGTCTCTGGCACTAGTTCCTTTATCATGAGCAGAGATGGGGCTGGACCAGGGACATGTGTCAAAGTGAGTCTCCTCCACGACCGACCGACGCGACAGCAGCAGCAGCAGCAGCGTCTTCCTGTAACAAATGTTTGAAAGTGCAAAGCCTGGGCAAGAGGATAAAGTGTGTTTGAGTGCTGGGGCATAGTTTAAATTCAGGTGAAGCACAGGAGGGAAGGAGAGAGACAAGGCCAAAGCAAACGCTGATGTAGTTTAAAGAGGCCACGTTCAGATAAGACGGCAGGATATTCATCAACAACTTGGCAATAGTAAATAGTAGAAACCTTTCAACACCCTGATTTGTTTTAATACATATTATTATACGGCTCTTCACAACGTAAGTAGAAGCTCCGTTGATTTGAATGGGATTTCCCAACGTTCTACCGGTCATTATTTTCTGATAAAGGACCTCTGAGGATAATAATGACGCTGCCAATGGCAACGGAGTTGGTGCTTTCATATCACTCCGCACGTACGTAGTAGCGACACTATCTGTCCTGTCACTGAGAGAGAAGTCGGGGAATCGCTCGTGAAGTTAGCGTGAGTCTGACTTTCAACTTACCCAGAGATTCACCCCATTCCTCCAACTGCACCTTCAACTAAGTAGCTAGGCTAGCTGCTAGCCTTGCTGCTTCTAGCCTAGCCAAACGTTGCCGAGCAACGCGTAAACTTTTGGGAACTATTTGTCGCGGAAGTCATTAAATAAACCTTTCGACCTTCATAAAAGTGTACGAAGTTTATGTTGTGTGTGTTTAGTTGGCAAATGGCCGTATAATAAGCGGGATAATGTATAGAACGCTGGTCATTATCGGGAAAATAAGCACCTTCAGGGCGAAACAAGACCCCTCCCGGTTCGCCCTGTTGGTGCTTATTTTCCCGAAAATGACCAGCGTTCTATACATTATCCCTTACTTAAAACCTCATGAAGATTGGATGTTTAGTCTTTTGCAATGGTCATTAACACATTGAGTGCCAATAACGGACAAACACTTTTTTTTTTTATTACGAAACTAGACACTGTAATACACCTTAAGTGTGATTTTCGTATCTCTGTGAAGAACATACGTGAAATAAATGACAATGAAAAACTTGTGAAAAGTCAAAATCTGGACATTTCATATGTATTTTTGCGTCTTCTTTCTTCTGAGGGGCGTTGCGTAGCAAACAGCTGTAGAGCCGACACTTCTCTCTGTGTTTGACAAAGCAGAGCGGCTCCCCCCCCCCCCTTTTTAAAGAGGGGGTATTCTGCTTTTTTCAATCACATAGCACCAGTCTATATCACACTACAATGATGACAAACCTTCTGTTGGTCTGTAAATGCAGTAAATTAGAATAACTGCCTTGTATAAAATGTCTCTCTCAAAATGGCTGTAGTGAATGTCTTGAAATAGGCCTCTGTCTCTTTAAGAACCTCTGAGCCTTTAGACACGCCCCCTCCACACGCTGTCTGTGGCATCAGTGGGGAGGGGGTTCTGCTGAGGGGCAGTGGTTGGTTACTCGGCTGGTGACGAAAGCTCGGAGGCGTCTCCAGGAGGTGGGGGCGTTCCTAGGAGGACTCAGGCAAACCTATCCCTAAAATGGCCGCCATCAGAGTTTTTACAGATTACTCAAAAATACGTGAATGTGCCAAGGCAACACTTCAGGCATGTTTTTAATGAGGGAGTGACAGAATAACATGATGGAAAGCTTGAAAAAGTCCATTTTGCATAATACCCCCCCTTTAAATGGTCCAAATTGATCCAAAGACGACTGAGAACCATCCGGGTTAAGTCTTCAATCCGAGAACCAGGCGGTTTAAACGCACACGCGATAAAAAGCGATGGATCATCAGTGATTTTGATCAAAACTAGCCTCTGTTTAGCTTTGGATTTTTCAGGAATCGAGGCACGTAGAATTAAACTGTTTTCATCTACGGAGAGTTTAGAGTCTAAGCTTTAAAACGAGCCATGGCATGTGTCCATAGCTGTAACATAGAATATGCTGTGGTGCTACAAATGTCATGAAAAATGTTTTGGATTGCTGGCACTTTACAGCTAAATCCCCCAAACAGCGCGGCGCTCAGTGTGTTAAGATGATTTGATTGTGATTAGATGAGCTAGCATTGTTCACCAATAAAACAGCAACTTGTACAACATGTCTGTCATTAAAGGATGAAGGTTTCTCGTCTGCAACACTATAACGACTCGTGCAAGTGTTGTTTCATCGCAGTTTTACAGGCGTCGATTGAAATCAGATGGTTCAAAGATGGCAGCATATGTGCGGAACCTTTGTCTCGTAAATCAGACTCTTTGAACAGCATTTTTTTTTTTTTATTGTGCGTCTGGGTCTGGGACACACTGGGCAGTCGTCGCTGAAATGCCAGTGCCACATGGTGATCATAAGCTGCTGAGTCACTATCCTTGTTGTTGCAAATATTTGTGGAAGTTGAGTGGGTATTTCCTTCGTTCGAATGTCAGCAAGTCTGCAGATGGTCCCAGTTTTGTTAATGTGTAAAGCCACAGACCTGCATCTCCTGCTGTGTTTCTCACACTGCGGCTCGTGTCTCACTGGTGGTGCTTATGGGCTCCTTCAGGTTGTATTCATCTGTTATTTTAGATTTTAATTTGAGTTGTTCACGCTTTAGTAATGCATGAAAGTATGGTGTTTTTTTCTGGTTTAGACATGATTTACGCAGTTTATTCTTAATTTTGTACCATTTAGATACATTTGAGACTCTTGACCGAGGCAGGTGGTACTTGGAAGGTCAAATATTCTTTAAGATGATACTTGAAAGGCTCTTGGACTTCTAACATAAGCCTAACAAGCAGTGTTAATTTCGTCGACTAAATAATTTAGTCTTAATTTTAGTCAAAGTGATGTTTTTTACGACTAAAATTGGACTAAAACTAAATTTAAAGTTTCTCATGAGACTAAAACTGTGACTAAAATGTCCAGATATTTTAGTCGACTAAAATAAGACTAAATAAAAATGAAAGGGAGAGACTAAAATCATCCAAACTTCTATTGAGCGTCTGAAAGAGCCTCATATCATGTAAATTCTCTGCCAAAGGATCAGCTCTGAGCTTTGTTCATGTGGAGCAGCTCCATGAAGCAGAGGAACAACATTAAATATGATTATAATGAACATCATAAATGCAAAGTCGACTAAATTTAAGACGAATTTAGTCTAAATTTACTTGCAATTTTAGTCGACTAAAACTAGATTAAAATTGAAGATATTTTTTTGATTAAAATCGAATTACATTTTCGTCAAAAGACTAAAACTAAATTAAAATATGTTGTCAAAATTAACACTGCTAACAAGATTTTAAAAAGTTGAGTAAAGACCTTCAGAGGTACTTTGATAGCTGGTTAAAGTGATAGTCTCTAAGTTTAAATGTTTTGCAAATTTAATGGATCGCATGTAATTGACCTCCAGGGCCTTCGATTTGACAAGCGCAAATACTTATAATATTAAAATCATGATAAGTTAAAAAATTAATTTATTAAAAAAAACATATTTTGTTAAGTCCCGCCCTTTGCCGATGTATGGCTTTGACCAATAGGACGAGCTTTCCTGTGAACTGGCCTCAGGAAGGAGGGGGGAGAGTTTGATAGTTTACTCTTAAAGGAACAGGCCACCGTTTTCACATACTGAGATATGTTCTTCCCTTAGCTTTGACGAGTTCTTTAGGACCTGTCTGATCTTCACCCGTGCCTTCAGTCACGTAAACACAGCGCAGACGGCGTTAGCATTTAGCCTCTCCCTCTCTCCACTATAGCTCCAAAACAGGTCAAGATAGAAGCTACCAAGCTCTTCCACGTTTTCCCTATTTAAATATGGTTACGTGAAGTGTTCCACTACAAAGTATAATTACACAAAATTAAACAATGTGGATTTTCTAAGCGGATAAAAGGGGGGACTATATTGTAAGGCGTAATAATACCAGGAGTAGTTCGAAATGGTTAGTGCTAGATCGTATGCTCCGGAGGGACGGTCTGCTGTGAGTTTGTATAGATCTATGAGTTGGTTTGTCTAAAAATACAAATAATCCTAATCCTAACCCTAATCCTTAAAGTTAACCCCTTAACTCCCGCCTGAACCGAGCACATTTTCTCCAGTTTGGCTTTACCCCAGTCCAAAAGCTTCTGGAAAAAAGCTGTGAAAATGGCAACAAAACTGAGATGAAAACAATGATGGAAATGTGACAAAAAAGTGAGAAAACATTGACAAAAAAGTGACAAAAAATTTATGAAAAAGTGGCAAAAATGTCACAAAAAATTGACACATAAATGACGAAAAAATTTCAAAAATGTGACAAAAAAATTAAAACAAATTGATAAAAAATTTACGAAAAAATGACAAAAATGTGATAAAAAATGACAAAAATGTGACAAAAAATGTGACAAAAAATTGACAAAAAATGGACAAAAAATTGACGAAAAAATTGCCGAAAAAATGACAAAAATGTGACAAAAAAATGACCCAAAAAAATGAGTTGAATACCCAACAAAAAAATGTTGAAAAAAAAATGTGATGACGTGAGGAAAAGATCCTCTCGGTTCAGGCGGGAGTGAAGAGGTTAACCATTTCCCTGGCCCTAACCTTAATTTGTGTCATGATATCTCACGTTTTCACAGCAGACTGTCCCTCCGGAGCATACGATCTAGCACTAACCGTTCGAAATCCGCGCAGTAATCTTCACTTTACTGTGCGGATGCATGGTGTTTTATCGGAGACTGTTCGCTATCTGTGGAGCTAGTTGATACACTAGTAAAGGCAGAATAGAATCAAAATAGTGCTCTGTGTAAGAGGTCGCCCTAAGAAACAAACCTCTATAGAACTTAAAGCAGCTAAAGCAGAAGACATTATAATTTCTATGTTACACAATCTATCATTTGTGCCATATTGTCGCATGTTGCCTCATATCCATCGCTCCGGTTCCTTGCATGAATCCGTGCCACTGTTGTCACCTCTGGCTACACTCAGGGCTCTGGGCTCCCTGCCTGCCCCCTCCCGATACCCCCCCCCCCCCTCCATAAATCCCCTGTGGGCCAGTGAAGCACCAGGCGCTCCCCACACCACCATATTCTCAACTGGGACTGACTCTGTTTTTGTGTTTTTTTGTATTATTTGTACCGCTGAGGGTTCGGGGTCCCAGCTTGACAGGTCTTTCTCTGGCCCGTGGGGAGCGTGGCAGGGCATAGGGGCTATTTTTAAACTCCATAGAGGGAGAGGGAGCGAGCGTGTGGAGGGATTGTCTAACCAGGCCACGCTGCCGGGGATGGGCCAGCCCTCTCTCTGCTCGTCTATGTACACAGATGGTGCTTCTTGGGTGCATTAATTGAGAGACTTCAAAGTGTTTAGTTAGTCGGTGGTTGGTGAGCCTTCCTTTTTTCATTCAGCAACTCGTTCACTGGCGGGTCTGCTGAAGCCGATCTGGGCCAAAGAGGGAGATAAAAACAAATGGAAGTTGTGCGGTTGTGGGCCATTCACTGCAATCGTTCTAGGATTAAGCCCCAGCAAATTGAAAAGGCAATTCTATAGGAGAGATTTGTGCAGATTTTGAAAGAAAAATCCGCACACAAACTCAACAAATGATCTTTTTTTGGAGAAAATGGTCTCACAAATCTGCCAAATTCAACAATTTAGGTGAAACTCCTATCAACTGGGATGTTGTCACCACTTTTAGAGACAGGGCCGGTCCTGGAAAGAACTATAGAATATCTGTGTAATCCACCAGTGTTTGCTAGTTTCCCATAGTGTTTACAGAGACCGCGTGCGAGTGAAAGTAACCAATGAGGGGTCTTCAGTGTATGTGCTGGAGGCGGGACCTGCGGTACTGCCATATCAGTCACTGTCATATTCGTGTGCGTTGTCGGGACTAATCATAACTTGCCCTTAGCGTAAAAATAGTGATCAGATGTACACAACTGTAATGATTATACACAGCAATGACATTAGGCAATTAGTTATGATATTAAGCCCTTAACTCCCACCTGAACCGAGCACATTTTCTCCAGTTTGGCTTTACCCCAGTCCAAAAGCTTTGGAAAAAAGCTGTGAAAATAGCGACAAAACTGAGACAAAAACAATGATGGAAATGTGACGAAAAAGTGACGGAAAATTGATGGAAAAGTGGCAAAAATGTCACAAAAATGTCACAAGAAATTGAGAAAAAATGGACGAAAAAATGACAGAAATGTGATAAAAGTTTGACAAAATAATAACAAAAAATCAACAAAAAAATGACAAAAATGTGATAAAAATGTGATAAAAATTTGACAGAAAAATGACAAAAATGTGATAAAAATTTGACAGAAAAATGTGACAAAAAATAACAAAAAATAACAAAAAATAGCAAAAAAATGTCAAAAAAATGACAAAATTTTGATAAAAAATTGACAAAAAATTGACCAAAAAATGACCAAAAAAATGGACCAAAAAAAAGGCAAAAATGTGATAAAAATTTGACAAAAAATAACAAAAAATTGACAAAAAAAATGACTAAAATGTGACTAAAAAATAACAAAAAAATAACAAAAAAAATGACAAAAAAAATGACAAAATTGTGACAAAAAATAACAAAAAAATGACAAAAAAGTTACAAAAATGAGTTGAATACCCACCAAAAAAATGATGGAAAAAAAAACCTGATGATGTGAGGAAAAAGATACTCTCGGTTCAGGCGGGAGTTAAGAGGTTAAATTAACTATAAAAAATGTACATATGGATCATGACAAAAGTGTATTGTCCCCACCCCAGTATGAATTGATTAACTGCTGTATTCCTCACATGTCTGGAGCACTTGAGAGAGCATTAAGAACTAGTGTTTCATTTCGAACTTCATAATAAAACACTAAAGTGCCAGAAAGCACTTCATACATTTGTTTCAAAGATTGCACTGCAGGGATGTTTCATTTTTCACCATTTAGATCAGAGCATGAATGGCCTTCTTTGTCTGCTCCCTCCACCAATTCCACACATGGTAATTTCTCTGATTTGGATCCACTTCATTTGACATTTTGTAAACCCATCTCTGTGCGGCGATATAAAGCAGGACAGATGGGTCACTTGCTGGAACTGCCACTTCTCGAATCGTGCCATTCTCTTCGCTTCCTCTGTCTGCCCCTCCGTGATTCAAAAGGATGAAATACCCAGCAATTAACTTTAGCCATTAGGCAGGATGTGCACAATAACATTACCCTCTGCTCCATTTGGGCTATTAGGGCCAGCCCAAACAGTTTTAGCAGATTTGTTGGGAAGCTCATGTCATAAATTTTTCAGTCTTTCCGTGCTCGATGAGAAGGAAGGGTGTGTGTGTGTCTTTTGGCGGATCTGGCAGCTTGAAGGATAGGATCTCCAATGGAAGTGATAATGCTCTAGGAACAATGAGGGCTGAGAAGGAAACTGGAGGTACTCACACTCTCGCACGCACGACTCTAGACATTTTAATTATCTGTGTTTTGTGCTTAGTAATACACTGTTTTCAGATTCAATGCACAAAATAGGAAATGACTATATGCTGTGGCTAGTTCTTTTCAAATGCTACTATCCACTTTGTGTTTTTATGGGCCACAATTGGATTCATCCGACCGGAGGTTAAGTACCACCTTCGAAAATACATACGCAACCTTCCAAGTACCACCAGGCTTAGATCTAGATCAAATCTGGAGTGATACAAATCTAAAAAAGTGTGTAAATTGGTCTAAATTCTGTCCGAGAACTTTGAGAAGTCCCTGTTCGATATGAATTGAACTAAACTGGGTGTAAACCATGTCAAAAACCTGCAAAAACACCTAATTTATTTACATTATTAAAGCATACATTCAATTATTAAACAGAATAAAGACTAAAATTGCAGATGACATTGGCTTTAATTTATGATATTGATGCAACATGTGACATTTCTGCCTAAAAACGGTGTAAATATATACATATTATTCATCGTGGGTTCTTTACAGATCCTCACAGCCAAAGCATCAATGCAGTCACAATAGGAAACATGTGAAAATATTGCTAAACAATCATCTGAGGTCACCAATAGATACAGTGTCTCCCAGCGTTTGGCTAATATTAAAATGTCTTATAGCCACACCATGTCATACCTTTACCTTTTCACTGCAACGGTTCTGTTGTGTCCTTGGGCAAGACACGTCACCCTACTTGTCTCCAGTGTCTGTGTACATTGGTGTATGAATGAGAGTGAATGGATGACTGTGTCCTTACTGTAAAGCGCTTTAGGCCTGATAAAGGTTGAAAAGCGCTATATAAGTTGAATCCATATACCGTTTTTTTCATGCTGCACTCTGCCACCTTCCTCATGTTTGACGTTGTTTTCTAGTCGACTGACTTGCCAATTTAAACTGATTTTGGTGCTTTTTTTTCTTTGTAGAAGGTTCATACTGTCTTCTTAGGTTAAAGGTATACAGGAGGATTTTGCCTAATTTTAGGAAAGAACCGCCCTCTCCACTTTAAAAAAAATGCGCATGTGCAACGCTCTAACTGCCTCCGAGGAGGAAGAATCTCCCAAAAACACTCTGGTCTTGTTTCTCTCTTCTGAAGCCTTTCTCTTCTTCTCATTCACTTCGAAGACACTTTTTCTCTTGCCCCTCTCCTGCCATTTCCAAACGACTGGGTGCGTTCTGCGAGCAGCAATGAACGGCTAACAGTGTAACTCACATAGGCTTGAAAGTGCACATGCGCAGAAATTAACAAGGGGTGAGCGCGCACGACAGCCTTACGTAGGAATATCACCAGAATGATTGACAATTAGGAGGACCAATCGTCTTGATGATCCACCCGGAAATAGAACATCCTCCGCTATACCTTTAAGTCTATTACAGTTTTGTTTCTTATAGTAGGACAGAAGGTTTAGTTTACCTGCTTGACTAGTTTCGCTCACTTCCTGGGATCTTCCTCAGCAGCGACACCTGGTGGTGGAGGTGCCGTGTCGTAGGCAGCTTACATGGATGTTCCAGTCAGTAGGGAGAGCTTACGCCCCCTACTGACTGGCGCCCTCTCCAGGACGGCATCCCAGGTGTGGGATAAGGTGTACGCTCCCTCGTCCCGGTTCATGGATGTTGATGTTTCCTGATCTCGATGGCTTCTCTGATCCAGCGGTGGTGCTTGTTACTTTTGGCACGGATGACCCTGGCATTGTCCCATTCATGATGTGGTTCTCCCTCTTACAATGATCTGATATGGCTGATTTGAGATTTTCTTGCAGTGCTTGTTCTTTTATTGCTCTTGTTTGTCTGTTGGCTGATTTTGGCGCTCTCCCCTAGCCAACTTGAAGTAGAACGATGAAAGCTTTTACTCAAGTTACAAAGTTATTCGTGAACATACCGTGCCTGCAGTTGATAATATCTCAAGCATTTCTATGATTTGCCCATGTGACTTTACCCGTCTCTCCAACACTACCTTTAGAAATGCTGAATTATGAATATATATTTTTCTACCAAATAAAGATTCAGAGACATTAAAGCAGTACTAAGTAACTCTTGTCCCTAGAGGTCATGAGCGCAACTGCAGGTGTCGTAGAAAGTTGCTATTTTTTTAACGTATTAATTGTCCATGAGAGTAAATTTGACGCTGACAGAAAAGGCGAATTAATCAATGGAAATTAAAGCGGCGCTAGCCCGCAGTTAGCTTTGCCCGTTAGCCTGTTAGCTTCCGTTAGATTCCATTAGTGTGTATTGGTGGCTCCGGTCCGATGGCAGTCAAGTTGCAAACATGGTTTTCTGGCCAGAGACACCAGGGGGCGATGAAAGACCCTCCAATCATCCCATAAACACTTGTATTACCCCCACAGGGACGACGGAAAGGATTTATTAAGGTAAACACGTTACTTAGTATTTCTTTAAGAGGAGCAAAGTGGGTCAACAGCCCATCAATACTAAAAAAAATGTTTATCACAAAACTAACGTTAGCTTCATGCTACGTATGCTACCGTTTGCTACGAATGCCATTTTTTTTGCTTCTACTGAACGATTTGCTGAGAAAAAACATCCATATGGACCCAATTTTGGCTCAACGTTATGGTGTGTGATGAATATGAATAGTTCACCAGAAAAATTGGACATGCCCCCTTGTATGACACATGGTTGCCTGTATCTATCCCCCCTCCTTCTTCAGGATGCATTGACTAACACCTTTTTAAAACATCTGGAGGCTGTTACTTAATGCTGCATCTCTAATAAGGTGAATTTCCTGGCTGACTTTTTGTGACAGTTCCTTTGGAGTCATTTGTACGTTTAAAGACAGTAAATCTATGTTATCTGACTGTGTGGGTGATTGGACTGAATCACTAAAAAGGTCACCGCTTGATTAGCTTCCATTTTAACGTGTCCTGTTGTTTTATGAGCTCTGTCTGTGGGCTCAACTTCCACTGCGCTGTCAAAAAGTAGCGCTTTGGATCACATTCATAAGAAAATCCCGCCTTTTCAATCACCTCAAATTATTATCGCAGCACCAAATTACTGTCCTAAATTGAGCCCATGACCCATTTTGACTGGATACTCAAACAACATTTAACCGATGAGGTTCTCATGTACAGTAGCTAGAACTCAAAGTTATACATTTATGGGTCATTAAAAATGTGCAATCTTTTTGACAAATGAAAACACAAAATGGCTTTGTAATGTTTATTGATGTGTTTATAACAGCACCGACTTATCAAGTTTGAAAATATATTTATGGTTGCACTTTACAGCACTGTAATACATGGTAATAGGATCGAAGTAGTACAATTCCCTGTAATTTTGAGTTTTTATACTCGGTTAGGGTTACAATTAAGGCAAGACACTGCAGGTGAATAGGGATACATTTTAAAAAAATTTGTAGATTACATCAGGCTAGAAATGAGATATTTAAAAATCCCTCTTCCCTTCAAAAATATTCTTAAGTACAAGCCTGGAAGGTTTGTAGCCTGTAGAGGCCACTAAAGTGGAGAAGTTATTGCAAAAATCCCTAAGAGGACATTGGGCCAGATCTTGTGGCGGCGCACGGGGCGGCGCAGGCTCTTGGCGAATTATTTTCGAGTGGCGGCGCTAAATGTGCCATTCGCCTCCGCCACCTGTGAGGGGGCGTCACAAGAGGAGGTGACTGCACTGATGGAAACACAGCTGACATTCACTTCCTGGTTTACATTGCGCTGTCTTGCGTTCTTTCTTAAGCCTTAGGCTCTCACAGGTCAAACTAAAAACTTTATTTACCCCATCGTGAGCTAAACCATGTTCACGTCTCCAGAGAAAAAGAGCTACAGCGTCCGCTGTGGTGCGGATCGGCCCGCGCTTGGCGTGAACGCGAAGCAAAACAAAAGCACATGTTCACCTCCCGCTCCCACACAACCACTCTCCTGGACGCAGAGTCGATCTGGTTGGAGGAAAATGTGTGTCTCCACCCACTTAAATGCGCTAAGTCTGGAGTGGCAAGATCACAAAGTGCTCCTACTGAGGCAAAATGTCACGCTATCGTCTCCGTTTTGATGCACAAGATCGGGCCCCTAAAGTTTTATAATGACTGTGCATGTGCATGTGCATATAATAAAAATAATAATGCCTTACACTTGTAATGCGCTTTACAAGCCTGTATTACCAAGGTTCTCAAAGCGCTACAACGTCGTCATTATTCATTCACTCCACACTGGTGGTGGTAAGCTACTGTTGTAGCCACAACTGCCCTGGGGTAGACTTACGGAAGCGAGGCACGCCCCTGCGCCATCGGCTCCTCCGACTACCACCACACACTCACTCACTACATTCACCCAGGCTTCCTGGTGTTCCCAAACTGGCTCCCATCCAAGTCCTGACCAGGCCCTTCCCTGCTTAGCTTCCAAGGTCTGACGGGATTGGGCAGAGCAAAGGCGGTGTGGCCTTGTACAGCCTGGCCATCCATAAACTCCTGTCAAAAATCATTTCCCTACATGTTACGTCTGGGCCTGATCTCAGTGGCCGCGTTACATCGGTTGAATTCAACCTACCATTCAGCGAAAGGGGGAGGTGGGTGTTGTAGGTGACGTCAAGCATTTGTGCTGGATTTGCTGGTTGTTTGAAAACAGATCGTTTCAAACTATAAAAGGAGATCACCCCCACACCTGAAAACAAAGCTTAATGTGACGATCCAGACCCTCTGTACGAAATGAGTACGAGGGTATGGCAAGACCAGGCTAGTGCATGTTTAATATACATCACTCTTCCCATTGCAGTCTCCTAGAAAGAAAGACCATATTTGGATTACAGAGTCCCCTTTGTCGCCTTTCGTGCTACACGTGGACACCAAACATGCCAATATTTGTGCATCTATTTGTGTGGGAAAGATGAGGGTCAGTGGCGATGCTGATTTCCAGAAAAAGTATGGCGGGAGAGTCAAGAAAAAAAATCACAAAGTTGGTTTAATTTTTTTACTTTGACATTGAAGCTAAGATGTTAAGAGAAGAGGGAAAACTCACTGCATGAAATATCGCTTTAATTATATAACCATGAAATATAGTAGTAATTACACTGCAGTTGCCATACTTTTTAGTATTCTTACCAGTCCAATTACCAACTCCGGATCACCCTCAGTGTTCTGTATGTCGGGTCAGGGAATGGACCTGGGCGTGCCATATATCCATGTGAAGTGTAGGGTTTATTCTATAATATGCAGAGACTTGATGATTGTGCATTGAGCCGTGTGCTGTCGGAAAGCTCATTTGCCTTTCTCTCTCTCTCTGAGCTGTCACTGCCTGCTCTGCCTCTCCGCTTTGTGACTGTAAAGTTGGGAAAAGTGAAACTCTTCCGTAAATAATTGACAGCATCCGCGATATCTCCAACAGCGTCTGCGCTTAAAGAATAGCTGGGGGAAAATTGCTTTCTCATTCATAAATTTCTCAGAATCATCTCCAAATAAAAACAAAAGCCAAGTCTGAGGAAAGACGTCCAGTTGGTTTTCAGTCTCACCTCACAGCAAAAGAGTTGCCGGTTCACTTCCCTGACTTATACTTGTCATGCCTCACAATCCAATCTAATGACGGGACTAGATTTTTAGCTTGAAACCATTATTACAACTCACCTGGAGTGTTTATAGTACCTTTGAGCCTGGACACCGTCTTGTTCTGATCCAGTCTGGGGTCAAACTAAGAAGTGTGCCCTCTGCTGACATTTTATTTACCTGTATTTTAAAGAAGAACTACGTAGCTAAATAAATCCTTTCCGTTTTCCCTCTGGGGGGTCTTTCATCTCTCCCGGTGTCTTTGTCCAGAAAACCACCCTTGCAACTTCCCCGCCTATGGGTCGGAGGCGCATTACACACTAATAGAATCACAAAGAAGAAGCTAACAGGCTAACGGGGAAAGCTAGCAGCGGATTAGCTCCACTTAAACAGTATTTACAGCCAAGTTTGAGTGAAAAAAATATTGTCTTGTAATTGTCTCACCCTTTGTGTTTTCTGTCAGCGTAGTATTTACTCTCACGGACAATTAATGAGTACAAAACGGCAACATGCTACGACACCTGCAGTAGCAGGGCATGGGTTACTTAGTTCTGCTTTAAAAAACAGATGGGATTTACCGTAAATTCTCTAAAACTGGCCTGTATTCCATTAGCGGCCGGGTCTCCGACAGAGGCCGGGTCTCTGACAGGGGCCGGGTTCGCGGCTGGCGGAGGCAAATTAAAGCCGGTCTCTAAAACAGGCCGGGGCTTTTATTAGAAACTATAGCGGTAGAAATATTCCCCATGTTAGGAATTTGTCTCATACTGGTGTAAATGAAAACTCACGTGCAGGAAGTAACAAACGGGAACCCGGGCCGAGGGGGACGCTGCGGAGGAGCTGATCCGAGCGTAACTTTGACACATTTAGCCACTTTTCAAACCTCCTGTGACTATATTTGGAAACAGGGCAAATGTTGTGTGACCCTCCAGGGTTTTAATAAAGTCACTATCGCGTCTTCAAAGCACGTCCAGCTGCTCCGTGTGCAGGTCAGTCCCACGCCTCAAAATAACTCCTCCCATCAGCGCGAGCGTCTCGTCTTCTCTCGGGTCAGTCTCATGATCGATCACAAACACAAACGCTCCGTCTAAACTCAACTTTTACACAAGATAACAACAAATAATCAGGTCCGCGGTAAAAACGAAACAGAAACCTGCAGTGACATTGATGTCAAAGCTCCGCTAACAGCAACGAAACACTTCCTGTTGTCCCGACAAAATAAACGGCGTCAATGTTCCAGCCGCTGGGAGAGGGTTTGAAATGTTCATTAATAAATGAACCTAATATTTTAGGTGCAAATGGACACAAATCTCGTTTTTCTTCATTTTCCTGGTCGTCCGTTTTGCTCAAATAGAAATAAAGGCCTGTCTCTAATTGTGGCCTGGTTCCAATAAAGGCCTGGTCCTAGATGCCCTTGAGTAAATAAAGGCCCCGGACTATATTAGAGCATTTACGGTATTCCAGAAACTTACTGTACATTATTTTCAGTTATTCCACAAGACTAGGGAGGAGAAGTTTTAGTTGTAAAAGCCTGAAAAAGAATTTTTAACCACACCATTGAGAATATTTAATGGGCTACTTACTTACTTTTGGATACTATTCCTAGAAGTGTAAAGTCAGCAAAAATGCAGTAATGGTTATGGTTTGTAATCCAATCAGAGTCCTCTTGTAAAGACAATAATCGGAAAGTGGGTGGGCAAATCTCCTTTCTCTACCTTCTGGTGGTACGGGTGAATTATGCCGCTCAAAAGAACACCGTGCACTTTCAAATGTTTCCCTTGATCCTTTCGATAATACTGGAGCAAACCTGTGAGGAAAACCATGCAGCATCCTGTTCCAGACGCATCAGCACCTAAACCTCCGTAGCCCCCGTGGGTCTGTCCGTGCGATGGTCAGTTTTACTGCTCACAAACCTCAAACTCTATTCCCAATCTGCCACTCTTCTCCTCGCCTCACAAGTGTCTCCGGTGCCTGCCCTACTTTACACCTTTTCTGCAGATCTCACATCCCTCTGCAGTGGTAACAAAACTACTACACCGACGAGCCTTGTTTCCAGCCTCGTGAAATACCAGCACGTCAAAGCGAAGAATCGAATGATGTGAAGGTTGAGAGGCAAGAAGCGAAGGAACTATAGGCTGAACTGGTTGAAATTTGAAGAGATCTCATGTAAAGAGATGTTACTCAATAGATATAAACTTGTCTGCATGCGCTGGTCCTATATACACAGTTACATAATACTACATCAAAACATTCCACTTCAAGTAACACTGCAGTGGAGAGCTGAAGTACATTATATCCGGTGCTAAACAAAGACATAGCCAAGTCTAGTCACGCTTTAGATGTTGTTTGGACTTGGGTTTATTTTGGTCTTGTTTTGGAGGGCAGTGGTCAGACATGAAGGAAGAACCCCGGGGTTAGGGTTGTAGGGTCTGGGCAGTGGCCGCTAGTTTCTCTGCTTTGTGACCGCGACGCTCACCATTGCTGTTGTGCCTCCATATATGGGCGGCAATGCAAACTAGTTTCCCATTAGAAAGCACTTTACACATGTTCTGTAAAGCCTGGTTTCTAGTTTTTTGGAACTTTCTACAGCTCGATGTTGCTCCGGTGATAACGCTGGGTTAGTTACAATTAAAGGCATAGGCCACCGTTTTTACATACTGAGATATGTTCTTACCTTAGCTTTGACGAGTTCTTTAGGACCTGTCTGATCTTCCCCCGTGCCTTCAGTCACGTAAACACAGCGCAGACGGCGTTAGCATTTAGCCTCTCCCTCTCTCCTCTATAGCTCCAAAACTGGTCAAGATAGAAGCTACCAAGCTCTTCCACGTTTTCCCTATTTAAATATGGTTACGTGAAGTGTTCCACTACAAAGTATAATTACACAAAATTAAAGGCTAAAAAGAGGCTAAATGCTAACGCCGTCTAAGCTGTGTTTACGTGATTGAAGCACGGGGAAGATCCGACAGGTCCTAAAGAACTCGTCAAAGCTAAGGTAAGAACATATCTCAGTAAAACGACGGCCTGTTCCTTTAAGTAAGGAGATCAAGTCCCACTGATTGTAAACCTGACTTTCTCCTGGAGTTTCTTGGCTCTTCTTGTATTTTTATAGCACTGCACCGATGAGTTTCAAGATTAGCCTATTGAGAGAATATACCGAGGAGGCAAAGTGGGATTTTGGAAGGTTGCAGATGAAATGACAGTGGAGCAGTGTGGACCCAAAGCCTCGTTTTAGACCGTGATCTAGGCCATTATGTGTGTTAGTCCTGGTGGGGCCGTGAGCTGCTCCCTGCCCGCGTCCCGCCGAACAATACACTTTACGAGCACGACGCTCCCCTCATGCGTGTTAATGGCATTGTGAGGTCGTGGGCAGCGCCGGCGCCTGCTCCTCGTTTTACAGTGGGAGGGGGATTGTGGGTAATGCAGTTGTGCAAAGGCCAGATTTGTGTTATGTCGTGGTGACTGAGCAGCGAGGGTCACGCTTTTGGGTTTGTAAAGTTCCACATTTAATCAACTGAGCAACAATCCGGTTCAGTTCTTGTTAGGTAAGTCCGGGTTAGTCATGCGAAAGCGCCGCATTGCATGTCAATACCTGGTTTAACCCCTTAACTCCCAACTGAACCGATTACATTTTCTCCAGTTTGGCTTTACCCCAGTCCAAAAGCTTCTGGAAAAAAGCTGTGAAAATAGCGACAAAACTGAGACAAAAACAGTGATGGAAATGTGACAAAAAAGTGACGAAAAATTTATGGAAAAAGTGGCAAAAATGTCAGAAAGAAATTGAAAAGAAATGGTGAAAAAATGTGATAAAAATTTGACACAAAAATTTGACCAAAAATTGACAAAAAATTGACAAAAAAATGACATAAATGTGACAAAAATGTGATAAAAAAAAATTGACGAAAAAATGACAAAAATGTGACAAAATGTGACCAAAAAAATGACAGAAATGTGAAAAAAATGACAAAAATGTGATACAAAATTGACAAAAAATTGACAAAAAATTGACAAAAAATTGACAAAAAAATGACATAAATGTGACAAAAATGTGATTAAAAAATTGACGAAAAAATGACAAAAATGTGACAAAATGTGACCAAAAAAATGACAGAAATGTGAAAAAAATTTGACAAAAAAATTTGACCAAAAAATTGACCAAAAAATTGACCAAAAAATTGACCAAAAAATTACAAAAAAATTGATAAAAATTTGACAAAAATTTGACAAAAAAAATGACAAAAAAAATGACACAAATGTGACAAAATGTGACCAAAAAAATGACAAAAATGTGATAAGAATTTGACAAAAAAAATGCGACAAAAATTTGACCAAAAAATGACAAAAATGTGATTAAAAAATTGACGAAAAAATGACAAAAAAGTTACAAAAATGAGTTGAATACCTAACAAAAAAATGATGAAAAAAAAATCTGATGACGTGAGGAAAGAGATCCTCTCGGTTCAGGCGGGAGTTAAGAGGTTAATGTGATCTTATGTAAGCGTTGTTTGTTCCTGGACGTGGCTTGTTTCCGTTTCAGGCCTCACGCAGACTTTAGCTCCTGTTTAGCCCTGGTTAATTTCCAGTTTCATCTTGGTTTTAGGCCTTGAGCAATTGCGCACTTTGCATATTTTAGGCTGATGAGAGAAGCTGCAACACCTGCTGGAAAAATCCGGTGTGAGCGAGGGGTTGGTGGCAGCCGGAGCTTCTGACAGCTGTGATAGTGCGTAACAATTTGCCACCCCCAGAGCGTGGAGGGAATGAAAAACGGTCCCTTGTTAAGTGCTTTAGGGGACTTGTTATATGATAATGCACTGCTTTTAAGTAGCGCTTTTTCTGGACACTCAAAGATGCTTCGTGGCGCATTCATCCCCTTCAACGATGACACTTTTTGGGACACTGTGTGAGGAAGAAAGGGCTGGAAAGCCAGAGGGCGGCAGAGAACAACTTTCCTCCAGAGCAGTGGTTCCCAGCCTGGGGGAGCCTGGGATTGCAAGTGGGGCTCAGAGCCTTGTCAGATCATAAATTATAGAATTTCAGCAAATCTAATTGTTAAAAAGCATCAATGTGTATTAGAAAGGAGTGCAGGTGCATATAACACTCCAACATCACTTCATTTTTTTAATTTATTCATTCATTCACCTCAGACATAGACACAGTCACAGTAGACATTGAATAAGACAAAAACATAAATACATTTCACAGAAAGATAGTTCCAGACTAAGACAGGACAAGACAAACCCAAGACATACAAGTCCTTGACATATTTTTCATAAATCCCATCAATCAATCAATCAATCAAAGTTTATTTATATAGCACCTTACAACAACACAAGGAAGACCAAAGTGCTTCACAGAAAGATAAAACAATATTAAAAAGTCAATCAATCAAATAAGTGCGATCCAAGTCTTAAAAGCTAGTTTGAAAAGAGGGGCGGCAGTTCCACAGTTTAGGCGCTACAACCGTGCAAGAACGATCGCCCCACTGTTTGTACCGGGACCTGGGCACGTCCAGAACCATCTGATCGGCAGACCGGAGACTCTGCTGGGGCGATGTACGGTCACCAACTCAGTTAGGTATAACGGAGCGAGACCATGAAGGGCTTTAAAAACAAATCCATATTATTTTTACATTATATTTTACATCATATTTACATTATTACATTATATTTTATATTTTACAGTGGCTCTCAAAGAATGGGCACTCCACCAGTCTTCCTTTGTTCTGTTCATTCTTATACACATTTTTATCTTGTTTTTGAGTGTTTATTGATTGTTTTATATTATAATTTATCTTAAGATTGTTGATCTAAATTTGTAGCAGTTTGGGATGGTAGTACTGGGGCAGCTGGTTTGTTGCAGGTTGCAGGTTTGATTTTAAAACATCACTTTATTTGTTTGAAATAAATGGTTGCCTTTTGATTCGAGTGGGGGCCGCTGTTTTTGGACTGAGAGGGTGTGGCCTAAATGCTTCATGCACAGCGGGGGCTTGAAGGAAATTTGGTTGGGACCCACTGCTCCAGATCAGGAATGTCATGTTTTTAAGTGTATGAGTAACAGTGTTAATTTTGACAACATATTTTATTTTAATGTTAGTCTTTTGACTAAAATGTAAGATTCAGTACAAAAAAAAACTAGTTTTAGTCGACTAAAATTGCATGTCAATATTCTCTATAATCATATTTAATCCAGGTCCCCGACTTCATGGAGCTGCTTCCACATGAATAAAGCACAGACCTGATCATTTGGCAGTGAATTTAAATATATGAGGCTTTTTCAGACGGTCAATAGTAGTTTGGATGATTTTAGTCTCTCCTTTTCATTTTTATTTAGTCTTATTTTAGTCGACTAAAATATCTGGACATTTTACACTGCAAAACTTATTTAACTAGATCAGTATAAACATCTCAATTTGAGCACAATAATCCAAATTTTAGTTGTTTTGACTAGTTAAGAAGTTGTTGGGCATTTGTCCTAGATTATTTCACTCGTTCTGAGATGTTTCTGACTCGTTTCGATACATTTCGTCCTTATTTCAGGTCATTTTCTTTGCCAATGGGGAAAGAAAATTGGTCTTTTCTCATTGGCAATTTTACTTTCTTATTTCAAGCGAGATTTACCTTAGAACTGGTCTGAAATGTCCTCAAACAAGCAAAGTAAACTTGGTCCAATCAGGAAAAGTGTCTAAATGAGTGAAAACCGCTCAAAACAAGAAACATTTCCTCAATTCAAGTCATTTAAGCCAATGCTTGATATTCACTTTTTGCAGTGTAGTCACAGTTTTAGTCTCATGAGAAACTTTTAATTCAGTTTTAGTCCAATTTTAGTCGGCAAAAATATCACTTTGACTAAAATTAAGACTAAATATTTTAGTCGACGAAATTAACACTGATGAGTAAGTAAGTATGTAAGTAAGTAAGTAAGTAATCTTTATTTATATAGTACCTTTCACAGACAAAGGCCACAAAGTGCTTCACAACACAGTTAAAAAGCAGAAATTATACACAATATAAAAAGGGTCAAAACAACACAGAAATCATAGTATGAGTCAAGGTCATTGTGAGGAAAAAATCTCCAAGGCCGTGGGAACCCAGGGTGCTGAGGGCGCTGCAGCACCCCCTGGTGGATAGTTTGTGAGCTGCAGGCAATGTCAACCCCTTAACTCCCACCTGAACCGAGCACATTTTCTCCAGCTTTACCCCAGTCCAAAAGCTTCTGGAAAAAAGGTGTGAAAATAGCAACAAAACTGAGGCGAAAACAAGGATGAAAATGTGAAAAGTGAGAAAACATTGACAAAAAATTGAGGAAAAAATGGACGAAATAGTGATAAGAATTTGACAAAAAAATGCGAATAATTTGACAAAAAAATGACAAAAAATGTACAAAAAATGACAAAAAAGTGAGAAAAATTTGACGAGAAATTGAGGAAAAAATGGACGAAAAAGTGATAAGAATTTGACAAAAAATGCGAATAATTTGACGGAAAAGTGAAAAAAAAAATGAGAAAAAAGGGACACAAATTTGACAAAAATGGACAAAAATTTGACAAAAAAGTGAGAAAAATTTGACGAAAAATTGAGAAGAAATGGACGAAAAAGTGATAAAAATTTGACCAAAAAATGCGAATAATTTGACAAAAAAGTGACAAAAAATTTACAAAAATGGACAAAAAATTGACGAAAAATTAAGAAATGGACGAAAACGTGATAAAAAATTTACAAAAAATGACCAAAATGGACAAAAATTTGACAAAAAAGTGAGAAAAATTGACAAAAAAATTAGAAAAAATGGACGAAAAAGTGACAAAAAAAGTGACAAAAAATGACAAAAAATGACAAAAAAAGTGAGGAAAAAAAATCTGACGTGAGGAAAAAGATCAGTTTAGTTTTGTAGGTCTTTCAAATGAGGCGTTACACTGGCCTACAGGATTTGGGTAAAGCTGAACTGGAGAAAATGCTCTCGGTTCAGGCGGGAGTTAAGAGGTTAATAAATAGGATTTATGCACAGAAAAAGTATTTCGGGGGTAAATTTTGTCCCTCAGCGCCCCCTAACTAAAACATCTTCCCACGGCTCTGAAAATCTCTATATATTTTACGGTTATTCATGGTTTACGAAACCTTTACAATACAGTGAATGTTTTCAGAAGATAATCTAAAATAAGATACTCCCTCTGATCTACAGAAGAGTGACCTAAACAAATGAAGAACCAGAATCAGCTGACATGGCAGACGCAGCTTTGGGACTCTTACTTTGGCAGCGTGAAGTACTTATCATAAAAATGGATACGATTTTGGGGCGGATTCAACCCTGGATGCTGTGTCCTCAGCCTTTTTCCTGTGGGTGGCACCGTTTGACACAAATACACAGCGCTACAGCTCATCAGATGTGACAAAGGTTTTACCGTGGGCCCTAAATTTGTCACGATGAACCTTTATTGTGAGCATTTATAACCGCGGTTAATCTTTACCTCCTCCAGAGCGTCGCTGACTCGATTGGACGACTATAAAATGCTGAGATTGGCAGAGAGGAGAGATGATTGGCTTTCCACGGTCGCCAACGCCACCTGTGAGGGACGTATTGTATCACTTCAGACATAAGAATGGCGGGTGAAGGCCACAACGACAAAGACGAGCCGCTCTACCGTCTTAGCTATTTGTGTCACATCTGTTTCATCCCTGTTAGAACTTCGAAACTCCTAATTAGGGATGATTAAGGCTGGTAATTAGGGGCCGATACCACATGCTTGTACTCATACTCGTACTCATTCATGAGGTCCCGATACCAGAAACCGATACCACCTGACGTGTGGCCGGCGCTCCTCACCTCTCAGCTGAGGAGAGAAGAAGCAACAAACTGGAGAATTCTTTAGTGTAAACACAATAATCCACATAGAGCCGACTTTATTACAGACTGCGCTCTCTAAACCAGAGTCTGAGCTGGATTTAACCAGAGCTTAATGTTGTTAGTGCTGCAGCGTCTGCAGTGTTTAGAACATACAGGCTAACGTTGCTAACTCGCGGCTAACAGTTTTGGCCATTCTGACGCCGTTTTAAGCCCAGGGGTTTATTCATCTGAAAAACTAACCCAGCGACTAAAAAGTCCTCAGAAAATCCAACTTAAAGACATACAGCATGTTTATATTGAGGGAAAATGAGCTGCAGCAGAACAATGAAAACGCTGTAGCTACTCGCTAAGTTACTACAAACACACGAGAAAATCTACAGGAGCTGAAGTAAAGATGAAAAGAGACCATTTAAGAAACATCTCAATACTATTGTTAAATAAAAATACATAAATGAATAAAGCTCAGGCATTGGGAGCTTTTGGACATGGACTTTTCTGTCTATGATGGACAGTGCAATAAAAATTAAAAATTATATTGAATGAAAATAAACTAAATAAATAAATGGCTTCAGCACAATTCTAATATAACTGCTCTTAAATGTGTCGCCGACTTTACTTAAGGCGAGACACGGCAGGTGAAAGTGATGTTTTTTCACGCAGTGGTGGAAGTGGAGATTTTTATCTATTTTCCTCCCTTTACATCTTCGTTTTCATGTCAGATATAAAAATGATGATGTTTATTTTATGATGTTTTGTCTGCGAGGTGGGGGCAACCCGGAAGTAGCTGCTGCGCCGCGAAGAAAGTCCGTCTTTCCCGCGGGTTTTCATTCATAAATATTGACAGATTTTACATCCACGTGTCCTGCTAAGGGGCCCCGTGATGACGCTTTCACCCAAATATGGTATTTTTCCTCCTACGAGACGCTGGTGCGGAAGAGTTTAAGAACGGGCCGAGCATGCGCACTCGCTACAAAACTTCAGGGCTGGTTTTCTCTGAATGAGAGAAGCCGCACTCGGGCAGAGCCTGAGCCCTTATAGAAGCTCCCACAGACTCCAAACTTTACAGTCTGAGACCTAGCAATGTTTTGAAGGTTTTTTCAGAGGGATTTTTTAATATCTAATTCCTAGCCTGATTTATTCAGCTTTGAAACCAAAAAAACAGGCGGAATTTGAGTTTTTACAGATTTTTTCACTGATGATTAGTTTATTGAAAAACTAAACAAAATATCCAAAATCGCCTCTGAAAAAATCTTAGTTACTAATATGTCAATAAAATAAAACCATAACATTTAATCTGGCTCAATTCATTATTTTGATTTCGTTGCCCAAAATATAGGCAATTTTGGCCATTTTAATGCTCAAAATGCCTTATTTTTTATGTGAAAACATAAAATGACAGAAAAAATGCAATTTCTCATATTTATATCTGTAATGTTCAGCAAAAGTTTCAGATTGACATCTCTACATTTATTTTTCCCCCCCCTATTCACCTGCAGTGTCTCGCCTTAAGGAAATGTACATGAGTAAGTTTACTAATTACAAACCAATCTGCTGTGAAAAAAGGAAGAATGTTGAAGAAAATGCCTTGTATTCGTATCGGTATTCGGTATCGGCGAGTACTTAAATCCAAGTACTCGTACTCGTATCGGTTTTAGAAAAAGTGGTATCGGTGCATCCCTACTCCTAATGTCGGAAACTTCAGTCTAATGTAGTCCACGATGTGTTCAGAGGTCGTCCGAGAAGTCAGAAGTCAAGCGATACCTCTTATTCAATCTCCCATTAGTCTCGCTCTGTGTACGGCTTTGCTAACAGTGGTGAGTGTCGGCTCCTCACGTGCTTCCCTCCATCTCCCCCCACTCTCCCTCCACAGCAGAGCAGCCTCGGGGCATTCATTATGTAACGAGCACATTAGCAACAACCGAGGCGAGCCACGGCACTGCGGCCAAACGGTGAAAACGGCTTCGATGCAGGGCTACAGAGCAGCGTTACGGAAGTGTGAGGGAAATGGAGAGACGGCGAGGGAGCTGGAGGAGGGAGGGAGCAGGGAAAAAAAGCAGAGAGAGGATGGATAGATGGAGTGGGCGTGAGAGGAGACTGCAATCAATCAGTCTGTAGCAGCCACGGACACAGTGGAGGAATAATGGACCATGGGCTAATGGGAAGCTAATGCAAAAGTGAAAGTTTGGCTCCAGGAAGTGTCTGCGCCTTTTAAACTCTCTTCTCAAACGTGGCCTAAACACACGACAAAAAGTAAATATCAGGCACTGGCTTAAATTATTTGAACTGAGGAAATATATGTTGTTTTGAGAGGTTTTCACTCATTTAGACCTTTTTCCTGATCTGACCAAGATTATTTTGCTAGTTTGATGGCACTTCAGACCAGTTCTATGGTAAATCTCGCTTGAAATAAGAAAATAAAACTGCCAATGGGACAAGACCATTTTTCTTACCCAGAGCCGTGGGAAGATGTTTTAGTTAGGGGGCGCTGAGGGACAAAATTTACCCCCAAAATACTTTTTCTGTGCATGAATCCTATTTATTAATCTCTTAACTCCCGCCTGAACCGAGAGCATTTTCTCCAGTTCAGCTTTACCCAAATCCTGTAGGCCAGTGTAACACCTCATTTGAAAGACCTACAAAACTGAATTGATCTTTTTCCTCACATCAGATTTTTTTTCATCACTTTTTTTGTTGGGCAGTCGTCTCATTTATGTCACATTATTCACATTTTTTTTTTGTCAAATTCTTATCACTTTTTCGGCAATTTTTTCTCAATTTTTGGTAAATTTTTCTCACTTTTTTGTAAATTTTTTGTCGCTTTTTTGTCAAATTATTTGCATTTTTTTGTCAAATTCTTATCACTTTTTCGGCTATTTTTTGTCAATTTTTTGTCAATTTTTTCTCCATTTTTTGTCAATTTTTGTCATTTTTTGTCAATTTTTTGTCACTTTTTTGTCACTTTTTTGTCACTTTTTCGTCAAATTATTCAGATTTTTTTGGCAAATTCGTATGATTTTGTCCTCAATTTTTCGTCAAATTTTTCTCACTTTTTTGTAAATGTTTTCTCACTTTTTTCACATTTTCACCCTTGTTTTCGTCTCAGTTTTGTTGCTATTTTCACACCTCTTTTCCAGAAGCTTTTGGTCTGGGGTAAAGCCAAACTGGAGAAAATGTGCTCGGTTCAGGCGGGAGTTAAGGGGTTGATATTGCCTGCAGTTCACAAACTATCCACCGGGGGGTGCTGCAGCGCCCTCAGCACCCTGGGTTCCCACGGCCTTGTTCTTAACCCATTGGCAGAGAAACGTACTTGAAATAACGGTGAAATGTATTGAAACGAGTCAGAAACATCTCAGAACAAGTGAAATAATCTAGGTCAAATGCACAACTAAATGTTAACTAGTCAAATGAACTAGAATGTGGATTATTATGCTCAAATTGAGACATCTAAACTAATCTAGTAAATGACTTTTTGCAGTGTATTTATTTTACACCTGAAAACCCTCTTACCATGTACTTAAGAATATATATTTCTGCTTTGTGCTTAACAAATGAAGTTGAATAACATAGATATTCAACCATGGCTTTGGCTTTTCACAACAAGCTCCCATTGATTTGCAGCATCTTGTCTGTGATCCATCCATCCATCCATCCATCCATTTTCTTCCGCTTTATCCGGGGCCGGGTCGCGGGGGCAGCAGTCTCAGCAGAGATGCCCAAACTTCCCGATCCACACACACCTCCTCCAGCTGTTCTGGGGGGACCCCGAGGCGACACCAGGCCAGCTCGGAGACATAGTCCCACCACCGTGTCCTGGGCCTTCCACGAGGCCTTGTCCCACTAGGACATGCCTGGAACACCTCCCGCGGGAGGCGACCAGGAGGCATCCGAAACAGATGCCCGAGCCACCTCAGCTGGCTCCTTTCGACGTGAAGGAGCAGCGACTCTACTCCGAGCTCCTCCCGGGTAACTGAGTTCCTCACCCGATCTCGGAGGGTGCGCCCAGCCACCCTGCGAAGGAAACTCATTTCGGCCGCTTGTATTCGCGATCTTGTCCTTTCGGTCATGACCCAAATCTCATGACCATAGGTGAGGGTGGGAACGTAGATCGATCGGTAAATCGAGAGCTTTGCCCTCCGACTCAGCTCCCTCTTCACCACGACAGACCGATACAGCGACCGCATCACTGCTGACGCCGCACCGATCCGTCTATCGATCCCACGCTCCATCCGTCCCCCACTCGTGAACAAGACCCCGAGATACTTGAACTCCTCCACTTGAGGCAAGGACTCCCCACCGACCTGAAGAGGGGAAGCCACCTTTTTCCGGTGGAGAACCATGGCCTCGGATTTGGAGGTGCTGATTTGATCTTGTCTGTGATCAATAATACAAACATCAGCAGAGCTCTGAAATAACAACAACATTTTGTGAAGGTGGTAAAGAGATCATAGTTTGAGTATATTTTGTGGCAGGACATAGTTGTTGTGGAAGCAGCAGTAGTTGTAGTAGCAAATCAAAGAAGGTGCCAATGGCCAAAATGTGCAGAACGTTGTGAAAATATGACAAAGAAAGATTGGATCCTGTTTTTGAAGCGCCGCATGTGCTCCTTATAAAGAGCCTTGGTGAGATTTATAGAGTATATCAATATTTTTAGATATGTTGCTGATCGATTACTCCTCGATCAGGTCACTCACATCTATTTATCCACCACTTTAGGCTCTAAGAAGTGAGTTTGGATTACACAATAACCTTCACAGCGTTTGTTTTCTCTCATCCTACACCTTGAAGGGAAGGATTCTGGCACCTGGAATTTGAATGTTCCATCTGTATTCACCTGTGATGTTGCACTTCAGTATAGGCTCTAGCAGGGGTGCCCAAAGTGGGGCCCGTGGGCCAAGTTTGGCCCGCCGAAACAATTCTGTTGGCTCGCCAGAGAGTGACCTACTTTTGCCCTGCGTGTGGTTAATACTCTTCCATTCATTCTCAAAGGTAAATATGGATGCAGTACACTTTTTGACCACCAGCGTCAAATTGGGGGCGCTGTTTCACTCCTTTCACAAAGTTAAGGAAACACTGTTGTGGGGTCTTGGTATTTATCAATTACAGAGCGTTGTAGAATCAACTTTCACAGTTTTTCAATTTTTTATTGCAAAGGTTGTTAAACAACATCAGTATATGTTAAAAAATGACTTATAAAAGAATTGATGCTGAACTTACACTTTCAAAATAATCTAATGTGGCATTTTCTTTGAGTTAACACATGAGGTTAAGTTACTGTAGGTGCTGTGGATACAGGTTATGGTTGATTTTTTTTCTACTAAAACTAGGCTTTTGCCATAGTTACCATTTGTTTTAATATAGCATGTTATTTACATGGATAGAAACAAATGCAAATGTAGGCTATCGAAAAAATAAAATAAAGTAACTTTATAATTTGCAGTTATATGTGTTTTTCGTGCTTGACATCGCCGTGTTTGGCCCAAGACTCACAGGCACTTTTTCATTTTGGCCCTCGGAGACAAAAAGTTTGGGCACCCCTGGGCTATAGTTTATTTCTATTGTGAAACCCATTGGAAATATTCACTACTTTCGTGTTTATTTGGTTGTATACAAAACATTAAGATTTTGCTCATTTCATTTTTCATTTTTGTTTATTCTGCGTTACGTAGATGACAAGAGTAGCTCTAATGTCGTGTCAGATCCTGCAGCCGTTGCACCAGATGGGCTTTGCGTCGTTCTCCAGCTGTAACTTTGCATCATTGCTCAGGGTCAGGCGCATGCAATGGCAGGGCTTGACCTCATGGTTCCCTGAGTTCCACACAGCCTCGTTCTTTTTGTCGTATATGACCAGGTTGGTGTCGGCCTGCAGAATCAGACGATATGGGTCTGGACCAGCAGTGTCAGATGCCCAGACGGGCGTCCACTTGTAGACCACGAAGTTACCATCCTCCTATGGACAACAAACATGTTTCCTTTATTTTCAGTCCATGTGCTCAATACAGTTTCTCACAATTGCTAAATCAAGTAATTGCTCAACACTAAATATTGTCTTATATGTCATGGCACAGTGAATCACCCTGCATCTTTAAACCTAGTATTTACATATCAGCCACAGAGCTCTCACCTGGAACACAGCCTTGCAGTTCCCATTGTTGCTGACGAGGGAGTCCCCTCTGCGCAGCTCCTGGTTGGTGCTGAGGAAGTTTCTGCTCATATTGCTGTAAAAGAGAAACTCATTTATATTTGACATACAAACAGGATTTTTGTTGCTGATTAATCAGTTAAACCTTAACTTTCACTTATGATTGTTAAGGTTTAACCTCTTAACTCCCGCCTGAACCGAGAGGATCTTTTTCCTCACGTCATCAGATTTTTTTTCCATCATTTCTTTGTTGGGTATTCAACTCGTTTTTGTAATTTTTTCGTCCATTTTTTATCACATTTTTGTCATTTTTCGTCAATTTTTGTAATTTCTTTGCCAAATTTTTATCACATTTTTGTTATTTTTTTGTCACATTTCTGTCATTTTTTCATCCATTTTTTTAATCGTTTTTTTGTCCTTTTTTGTCACTTTTTTGTCACATTTTTATCACATTTTTGTCATTTTTTCATAATTTTTAGTCAATGTTTTCTCCCTTTTTTGTCACATTTCCATCATTGTTTTCGTTTCAGTTTTGTTGCTATTTTCACAGCTTTTTTCCAGAAGCTTTTGGACTGGGGTAAAGCCAAACTGGAGAAAATGTGCTCGGTTCAGGTGGGAGTTAAGGGGTTAACAATCATAAGTGTTAAACCTAATGATTTTAGCTACTTGATCCATAAACTTGTTTCAACAAAAATCAGCATCTAAAGTTACCATCCCCATCTTCATAAAAGTAAAAGGTCCACACAATGTTGTGGCGTTGTCTCCCAGCAGCCTCAGTTCTCTGTCTGAAATGTGAATTATAAAAGCTCATATTGTCTCACCTGGTTCAGTCCGAGCTTCGCTGCAGTCTGGTCTGATGAAGGGTGTGGGCTGCGGCTCCATGTTTATACCCTGGGAAAGAGTGGGTGGAGCGAGGCCCGTAGACAGTAGTGAGCCTGACTTCAGATCAGTGGGTGAACATACGCCATGTTTCTGTATGTAGCACATTACATAACATGGCATTAAGGAATCAAGTTAAGGCAAGGCCAGTTTATTTGTGGAGCACAGATAAAGGCAAGGCAATTCAGATGGTTTATAGCTACTGGTGTTATAGCTCTGCACTGCAAAAAGTAATTAACTAGATCAGTGTAAACATCTCAAATTTTAGTTGTTTTGACTAGTTAAGAAGTTGTTGGGCATTTGTCCTAGATTATTTCACTTGTTCTGAGATGTTTCTGACTCGTTTCGATACATTTCGTCCTTATTTCAGGTCATTTTCTTCGCCAATGGGGTAAGAAAATTGGTCTTGTCTCATTGGCAATTTTACTTTCTTATTTCAAGCGAGATTTACCCTAGAACTGGTCTGAAATGTCCTCAAACAAGCAAAGTAAACTTGGTCCGATCAAGAAAAGTGTCTAAATGAGTGAAAACCGCTCAAAACAAGATACATTTCCTCAACTCAAGTCATTTAAGCCAATGCTTGATATTTACTTTTTGTAGTGTGATGTGGCTGTTTAAGTTCAGGTCTAAGTCCATGATCACTCCTAGATTTCTGACCTGATTTCTTGGTTTTGGCGAGAGAGACTGAAGGTACTGATAACACTTTCCCTATGTGTCTGTGAGCCAAAAACAATCATCTTAGTTTTGTTTAAGCGATCACACTTACAGAAAAGTGAGTAAAGTAATGTCCATGTTGCTTCAGAATCATGTGTTTGATTCATGCTGCTTGAGAGCCGCCGTTGTAAAGCGCGTTAAGACTTGATCATGAGTTATTGGTGACAGTCATGTTGCTGTAACTACGTATCATTTGCGTTCTGAATGACTTCTGAGGATGTGTTCACACAAGTGAGTTTAGGGAACTGCATGCCATCCCCAAGTTGGGTTCAAGGTTTGGCAACAGAGAAAGTTTCTGAGACAAGATTTGAAGCTGTTGTTAACTTTGTGCATCGTAGTTATTCCAAATCTATAAAAACTCTTCACATGTTCCTTCTTGCAGCTGCATCTTTTGCTTAAAGGCGAATTCCCATTCATCACTTTGTGCCAGATGCTTTATCCCACGCTCCTGAAACCTGAAAGAGCTGATTGTGAAGATGTTCTGTTTTTTTGACAGAGCTGGGTTGTAATAACAACATCCACTTGGCTAGCTGGAGTCACTGCACCCCCTCTGAGAAAATGTATAACTTTATGTACTGATAAAATGACTCGAGCTACTCGATCCACTTCTAGAGGAGAATGCAGCGTCCCAACATGTAAAACTGCCTTCGCTAAATCTGCTTCTCTGTGATCGGGTCAGTGGAACACACGCCAACAGAGATTATTGCAAGTACGACATTCAAAAGTTTTGCGCATTTGACTAAAAAATGGCTTCTAGAAAAACAAACTTGCTCTCATAATCGTTGACCTAGAAAAAGGACCAGTGGAAAATGTTCTAATGTTCCAATCTTGTTTAAATTAAATGTATGTTTTTAATGATGTCAAAACGTATAAATCCATGGTCAAGTATTCATCTACATTTAAAATCAGTTTTTGTACTGAAACATCCACCTGCCCAGGGACGACAGGTGGAAATTAGCATCTTTGCTATAACCTGGTACAATGGCCAATGTTAAATTGTGCACTGTCCCTGTCTAAATAAAATCCATACCATACCATACCATTGTTATAATGCTTTATTTTGACTTTTTTAAACCACTTTTGAAAACCTTGACCTCTGTATTGTAACTTAAAATAATGAATGTATCTCGAAAACACCTCCAGGACTTCGTTGCTCTGAAATGTAGCTTTAAAAACCCCCCGTCTGATAAAGGTATGTGGACGCATCAATGTGAAGCTCAGCAACGCAAATGTTATTGTTCCCGAGTCCAAAACAGTAGAAGTTTTTGCCAGTGTTAATTTTGACAACATTTTAATTTAGTTTTAGTCTTAGTCTTTTGACTAAAATGGAAATTAATTTTAGTTGAGATTTAGTCAAATAAATCGTCTCAATTTTAGTCTAGTTTTAATCGACTAAAATTGCAAGTAAATTTAGTCGACTAAATTTAAGACTAATTTAGTGGACTTTGCATTGATAATATTCATTATAATCATATTTAATGTTGTTCCTCTGCTTCATGGAGCTGCTCCACATGAACAAAGCTCAAAGCTGATCCTTTGGCAGAGAATTTACATCATCTGAGGCTCTTTCAGACGCTCAACAGAAGTTTGGGTGATTTTAGTCTCTCCTTTTCATTTGTATTTACACCATACTGGTGTAAATGAAAACTCACGTGCAGGAAGTAAACAAACGGGAACCCGGGCCGAGGGGGAACGCTGCGGAGGAGCTGATCCGAGCGTAACTTTGACACAGATTTAGCCACTTTTCAAACCTCCTGTGACTATTTGTGGAAACAGGGAAACAAATGTTTGTGACCCTCCAGGGTTTTAATAAAGTCTCCATCGCGTCTTCAAAGCACGTCCAGCTGCTCCGTGTGCAGGTCAGTCCCACGCCTCAAAATAACTCCTCCCATCAGCGCGAGCGTCTCGTCTTCTCTCGGGTCAGTCTCATGATCGATCACAAACACAAACGCTCCGTCTAAACTTGCCTTTTACACAAGATAACAACAAATAATCCGGTCCCGTAAAAACGAAACAGAAACCTGCAGTGACATTGATGACAAAGCTCCGCTAACAGCAACGAAACACTTCCTGTTGTCCCGACAAAATAAAAGGCGTCAATGTTCCAGCCGCTGGGAGAGGGTTTGAAATGTTCATTAATAAATGAACCTAATATTTTAGTTGCAAATGGACACAAATCTCGTTTTTCTTTGTTTTCCTGGTCGTCCGTTTTGCTCAAATAGAAATAAAGGCCTGTCTCTAATTGTGGCCCGGTTCCAATAAAGGCCTGGTCCCAGATGCCCTTGAGTAAATAAAGGCCCCGGCCTATATTAGAGCATTTACGGTATGTCAGAATGGAAAAACGGAGGCCTGTTCCTTTAAAGTAAACAAAGAGCTAGCGTATGAGCTAAAGACATTTCAGCCCCACACAGTGGCGGCGCGGCTCAGTTGCAATTTTTTGTTGTACAATGATAAATGAAGCACATAATGACTTACTTACACTTTTTGCGGAAGAGAGAGAGAGGTTATAGGTTGCGTGATACTGAAACCTGCACAAAACAAATCCCCACTCCAGGTTTGTTGTTGTTGAGGTTGGTCAAAGTTGAGTTTGGATTATTTAGACTCGTACGGTCATGTAGAGCGGAGAGGGATGAGCTGAGCTTGTTAAAACACCATCCTGCATTCCTCACAGCCCCACAATTAAACCAGTCAAATTGTTTTTCCCTGAGGTTATATTGAAAAGGTCACAGAGAACGTGAACTTGTGTAAAGATTTGTGTAATAGTACAGTATTAGTACACTATTTTGTAGTAGTTGATGTGAACCTGTTGTGGAAGCTTCGGGCTGATGAACAAAAGCCAGCGTGGTTAAAAACATTTCACCGACCCCAGTGTGGTCACATGGGTCATAGCGATTTTTAGAAAAAGAAAAACTCTTTGGCCGTTCTTGGGACGTTTGAAGACCCATTAGAATCAATGCTCCCAAGTGTCTCTTGGAGTCGCCTCTGGCCACCAGGGGGCGGTATTACAGCATGCCATACCATACCATACCATACCATACCATACCATACCATACCATACCAACTTTATTTATAAAGCACTTTAAGAACTGTACAGTTGGCCAAAGTGACACTGAAACAGATACAAATATTTACAGTAAAAAATATGAGGAAAAAAGTACAACAACAACAGCAGGCAACATCAATTTGTGTTAAACGCCAGAGAAAAAAGGTGCGTTTGCACCAATGTCAGCTCCCGCCATGAGGACCATATAGAAGCGTGTTCCTCGCCCATTGGTTAATCCACATCAGTCACTTTGGTCTCTTGACGCTAACAAATGATAAAGCTTCAAAGAAGAGAATGTGAAAGAAAAAGGTTTTACAAATCGTGTTCATAATAACCATAATGCATGTTTTTCAATCAGGTGATCAAAACTACTTTGTTTCACGCAGTTTTGCTCAAAGGAACAGTGTTTTGTGGTATTTATCCAGGTTGCTGTTCAGTTTTGTGGCATTGGAAAATGTATCATGCGGCAAATAGGTTTTATCCAGGTCAAAATGAATGCTTCTTGGTGCAATGAAAAGACGTATTCCTCCTTTTTGTTGTTGTGCTTTTGTTTTTTGTACTCAGTGTTTCCCAACCAGTGGTACGGGGACCTGGGGGTACTTGGAATTGCCTCAGATGAAAACAAAATGTCAATGTTCCTTTCAAAGAACCGTTAGTTTTAAGATAAGATAAGATAAGATGGTATTAAAGGGGCTAGATGCAAGTTAGTCATTTTGTACTCACTACTGCCACCTCAGGTCATACGTGTAACTGCACCTTCTATATTAACCCCTTAACGCCCACCTGAACCGAGCACATTTTCTCCAGTTTGGCTTTACCCCAGTCCAAAAGCTTCTGGAAAAAAGCTGTGAAAATAGCAACAAAACTGAGACGAAAACAATGACGAAAAATTGATGAAAAAATGACAAAAATGTGACAAAATGTGACAAAAAAAGGACAAAAAATGTGATAAAAATTTGACCAAAAAAATTACAAAAAATTGACAAAAATTGACAAAAAAATGACAAAAATGTGGCAAAATGTGACAAAAAATGACAAAAATGTGATGAAAAATTTGACAAAAAAATGTGATAAAAATGTGATAAAAAAAATTAAAAAAATGTGACAAAGAAATTAAAAAAATGTGACAAAAAATGACAAAAAATGTGACAAAAATGTGATAAAAAATTGACGACAAAATGACAAAAATGTGACAAAAATGACCCAAAAAAATGACAAAAAAGTTACAAAAATGAGTTGAATGCCCAACAAAAAAATGATGGGAAAAAAATCTGATGACTTGAGGAAAAAGATCCTCTCGGTTCAGGCGGGAGTTAAGAGGTTAAGCTCGTGCATGTAAAAGGTTTGACTTTAGCTACATTTTAAACATTACACAATAAAATACTGAATGATCAATGTTAAATTGCTCCTTTTGTTAAACATTTGTCAGGCTCCTTGAGTTAGGGGGTTCCCGCAGTATAAATCAAAGCCTCAAGGGGTTCAAGGGACAAAAAAGCTTGAGAAACACGAACACATGTTGGCCGGAACAATGGTCTTTTCTTCTGACAATGTTGACAAACGCCTTCAGATGTAATGACACCGCTCACACCTTAAATATTTTAGATAGTGAAGACAGAGATACTGTGCAGGGTTTTCCCCTTTTCATCCTCCAGTTCGAAGCAGAATCCTTCTTCATTCATTGCATTGTTAGAAAGTAAGTAGAGTTTATTCCTGCGCAGATAAAAATCACAAAGCGCTGTGTATGAGAATAGGTGTCACGGTGCTACTGAGGTTAGCCATCGTGCTTCACAGTTCGATTCCCGGCAGGACGGGGCCTTTCCCGTTCTCCCCGAGTCTCCGGTTTCACTTGTAACAGGCCAGAATGAATGTACTGGTCGGTACCACCAGCTCTCAGTCTGTGTTCACTTTGACAACATTTAGTAATAGTCTTTTTAGAGATTTATAATACCAATGATTTTTTAAATTCTCTTCAATTTGAGTCTAGTTTTAGTCGACTGAAATTGCATGTAAATTTAGTCGACTACCTTTAAAGGGATGTTTCAGGATTTTTGACATAGGGCCTCATTTCCTAGTAATCCAGTGTTGCTGATTTCTGGAGATATTTTTTTTTTTTGTAATTCATGCAGTTCTTATATTTGAAGGGTTACGTGGCGCTAGGTTAGTGCAAGGCTAGCGCATTTCTATGGTATCAGCTAGCCTGCATTAACCTCTTAACTCCCGCCGGAACCGAGAGCATTTTCTCCAGTTCAGCTTTACCCAAATCCTGTAGGCCAGTGTAACACCTCATTTGAAAGCTAAGACCTACAAAACTAAATTGATCTTTTTCCTCACATCATCAGATTTGTTTTCATCACTTTTTTTGTTGGGCAGTCATCTCATTTTAGTCAAATTTTCGTAACTTTTTTGTCACTTTTTCGTCAAATTTTTTGTTTTGTTTTTGCCAATTTTTTGTCATTTTTGTCACTTTTTCGTCAAATTATTCAATTTTTTTTTGTCAATTTCTTATCACTTTTTCGTTCATTTTTTTTCCAATTTTCATCAGATTTTTCTCACTTTTGTCAATTTTTTGTCAATTTTTCGTCACTTTTTTCACATTTTCATCCTTGTTTTCGTCTCCGTTTTGTTGCTATTTTCACACCTTTTTTCCAGAAGCTTTTGGATTGGGGTAAAGCTGGAGAAAATGTGCTCGGTTCAGGTGGGAGTTAAGGGGTTAAAAACAGTCTGACCCGCTCCACAGAGCACCTGAGGCAAATCACTGATAACACCAGACTAACCATATAAATATCTGTGTCGATAGAATAATTTTTGGAATATAACTGACCTGCATCACATGAATGATCGCATTTTGAGGGACTATTTTCTATCAGATCACTCCGCCGCCACATAGCTTATACAACCACGACGCTGATGCTGCTCAAATATAAGGTATGTTAAATGCAAAATGGTTAAAATGATTCTATGGACACAGACATTTATATGGTCCAGGCTGTTTTTCAGTCCCAGTCCAGCCCCTGCGTCAAAGTAAAGATTTCCATTTGCCAAAAGCAGTTACATCAAGTTCCTTTTAAGATACAGAGGCTGTAAGTTGTGGAGTAAATTTTCCCACCCTGCAAAAGGCACATCACTAATGTCTTTTAAAAAAAATTATTAAGAGTTTCTTTGAATTAACGTAAATTATTTGTGAATTGTTTTAGTTTTTGTGGTGTTTTATCATAACTACGTATCTTTGTTCACTTTTTAAAAAACATTTTACACTCAATTTTATATGTATTGGGTTTCCTGCCTCTTCCTGTACTTTTGTGAGTACGTCTTAATGTTATAATGGATTGTTTGCTATTATGTGCAAGACTAATCATTAAATAAATAATAAATAATGATACAGTATTACAGAAAAAAACAGACTTTAGTTGTTGTATACTGGCTCTGACACATGTACTTTCAGAACAACTTTTCAGCTCAGCCCATTCTACACATTAGGACATTGTTGAAACATGTAGGGAAGGAAAATACATAATTTTAACATTTTTTAACTCTGTATAGTCCCTTTAACCTTAACTTTGGTCTGTTGGCATTAAACGAATGATAAAATAGCACCACTATCTGAACTTTTTTTTTTAACACACGGCTCAACATTTATTTAAGGATTCTTCAGCTTTTTTTCCTCTCTTATTTGATTATTAATGAACAATAAAAAGTGGACAGGAGGTCGTCTTTACCCCACACTGGCCAACACTTTGTAATGTTAGATGCATGTATTTATTTGTGACCATTGGTTCCTGGTTTGGTGTAGCACCAGTCAGTTCATTTTCACCAGCTGCTCCAAGACGCAGATTTTCTTCAGAAATGTACCAGAATTTGTTTTCATTTTTTTTTTAAATACTAGACAATTCCTGAAACATGGAACTAACAATTAAGACGAACTCAAACATTTTTGATAACTTTAATGTGCGCTTTTCTCGAGTTAAAAGTGTGAGTGGTTTGTAAATCATCGTCAGTCGGTGCAAAACTCTGATTTTTCGACAGTATTTTTGGGAGAGTGCTGCTGTGTTGTTCCTGGTCTGTGTTACTTTCTTTTTGGCATCAGTTGGTCAAAACATGAGGAAACTAATAAACACTCACATCTCATTCCGAAACTTACTGAATGATAGTTTGCATCTCCAGCTCGAGGGTTTGATTCTCAGGTCATTTGGAGACTGTGTGGAGTTTGCCTGTTCTCCCTCTAAACCATATTTATACAGAGACCTCAGTGGGATATTCTTGGTTAAATAAAGGTCGTCTTCAAAATAAAAAAGACATGTGTTATTGTTATTGTTAACAAGCTGAAGTGATTGTGGCACATTAGTCGTGGTGGGAGTTGTTTTACCTGCTTCTCAGCTGAAAAGTGGGCGGTGGAATCCTTTAAGTGAGGCCTTTCCCAGAAAACACTCCTTTCAATACAAAAACATTACCGGAGTCTGTGGAATTGACTGTTATTTGATTGTTTTGTTATTATTTCAGCATTGTTGGCTTAACACTTTTTACATGTACAATATGTAAATCTAATCCCGTTGTTCTATGTCAATTGTTGCCGTCTACCATATTTTACCTCTTATTTTTTATCTTATTTATTTCAATATTCTCATGCCTGTCCCTAAAGCCTTATAGTTTACAGTTATATAGCTTATTTTTATCTAAACTCTGTGTTATATATCTTAAGACAAAATCCTAGTTTGTGAATCTGTTTTCAAACAATGGCAACAAACACTATTCTGATTCTGATTATCACGTGCTTATTCAACAATAATTTGTAAGGAAAATGGCTGGGACAAAATATCGGATCGGATCACAATACTTTGTGAAGTGTTGTAATACTTTTGCAGTACTTTCAAGTTGGAGGCACTTTTATCATGTACTGCTTTGTTACACAGCACTTAGTTGCATTTTGTGTTAATGCGCCTTTCAATCTTAGCACTTCAATATGTCAGATGGCATTTGGTTTACAAACTTTGGACACATGACTTTGTAAATGTATGCATCAGCAGGGCCCCCCTTTAACTTTTCGACATTTTTCCATTAGCATTTGGACCATAAACATGAATATATTTAATTTAAATGTTATGTGGGAGACACACACTAAGTGACACGATTGTGACGTGAAATGAAATTCATACATGAGTTAGATTTTTTTATATATATATAGAAATGTAAAGTGTGATGTTCAAAAGTACCTGCCTATACGTTTGCATATCACACTTTTCAGTTTTTTATTTATTAAAAAAAAAAATCTAAATCATGTATAAATTTCATTTCACTTCACGATTGTGTGTCTTTCACATACAATTGAAATTAAATATATTTATGTTTATGATCCATAGTATGATAAAATGTCAAAAAAGTTAAAGGGGGGCTCATCCTTATGCACACCACTGTATTACTTCATCTTTATTATCATCATCATTACTTGCTGTACAATAATACGTATCAGAGTATCGTGATACATATCAGATCGTGACAGAAGTTGACCGTCCCAGCCCTAGAAAATCCAGTATTTTATAATATGTCTAACAAAATAAATCTGTTTTGCTTCGCGGTAAGTCATTTCATGGTGATGGTGGGTCCTGCCACCATACGAGAGAACCACTGGACTGTTATAAATTGCAATTAGTTGTTTTGTCTCAGGAGAGGCTGAGGCGGCTGTTGATTGTGCTGCTGTGGTGGAGATGGGGTTGAATATGCAGGATGCCGGGCCGTGGGTGTCATTTTTGTGAATAACTTGGGAGCTAATTGGTGTGGAGGTAAATGTAGCGTCAGCGCTAAAACTCACACGACGGACGAGTATCTTTTTTACACGGGTCACTTCACAGGGACAATTCGTAGGCGGTGGTGGTGGTAAATTACAGCCACACTGGGGAAGAATGACAGAAGCAATGCACTTGTTTGGCACCTGTTTGGCACTTGTTGGCACCTGTTTGGCACCTGTTTGGCACCTGTTGGCACCTGTTTGGCACCTGTTTGACACCTGTTGGCACCTGTTGGCACTTGTTTGGCACCTGTTGGCACCTGTTTGGCACCTGTAGACCTGGCCCTGGGTAAGACACATGATCTTCCTGGTTGAATCGTTGCTTCGGCTCAAAGTTGGCCAAAAGACAAAACAGACACCAGCGCCGTCTACAAAACCCCACTGTCTTCTTAAGGTCAGCACACACTACACAACTTTTCTAGTCGTAAACGATTTTATATAGAATGGGGGGTCCACACTACACGACTGGATTCAGTGCGATTTTCGAACATCTGGGGGTTCACACTTAACGACTGAGAATCGTAAGAGCGACACACGATTCTGACAAACAGCTGATGTTTTATAACACAGCGCGTCTGTCGTCTCTACGGCTTCAAAACTGACCCCAAATCCGCAAAGACAGGTCTGTGTTTGTGAGCGTGGGAAACCGTGTGCGTGTCCCGATTGGTCAACGGTGTCAACAATGTCACAACACCGCAGTGCTAGCTTACTGCTACTACGAAGCTTCAACTTGGCTATAGTTCTGTCAAATGGAGATAAAAGTTGGCGACAGGAAGAAGCGGGACGTATTTCAGTGGATTTAATAAGAAAAGGAGACGGGGGTCAGCCTCGAGATGGAGGAGACGGAGGAGAAAGCGGGGAGGCTAGCCGCCGTTAGTGGCGAGGTGAAGGTAAACAGTTCGTCTCCAAACTCAGTAAGTGCCGCTAAACTCTGTTCGTGGTTGAAATGTAGCTGGAAAAGGTGGTTGTCGTGAACTTTTGCTGATATAAAGTTGTGCTGTTTCGTGTGTGGGGCTGTGGCCATGAAATGAGTTGTTTGTGCCGCTGGTTTAACAGAGAAGTGAAAAAAAGGAGGCGCGGCGGTGTTTTTCTGTCTTTATATCACTCTGTCATTCACATTTGGGGTAAAATCACCCACGTTTCTCACGTGCGTCCAAAATCGGGCTTAAAAATCAAACATGTTTGATTTCCTACGACTGGAGTCTAGTCGCGTCTTTCTACCGCCCACACTACACGACCCGACTCTGTGTGACCGCCTTCGACTAGACGCGACTCGATTACACTCGGCACGGCTGACAATTAGAGCGAAATCGGGCATAAAAGTAGTGTAGTTATTAGTTTTTTTCACCGTGATTCTTCCTCTCCCCCGCAGCGGTCCCCTTCCCCCTGGCCCACCGGCTCACCATGAAGGAGGTGTTCGACGCGGAGGGCCGGCCGCGGGTCGACCTGCTCAAAGCCCATCTCACCAAAGAGGGCCGTCTGGAGGAGGCGGTGGCGCTGCGCATCATCGACGAGGGAGCCGCCATCTTGAGGCAGGAGCGCACCATGTTGGACATCGAGGCACCCGTCACAGGTTTGATACGGATCGTGACATTTTCGGCCTCCAGATTGTGTCCAAAATACTCAGAACAAAAAAAAAACAATGAAAAATGTGACGAAAGAATATGGAGAGTCTGGCTCCTGAGCTACTGGTTGGAGATCCCTGCACTAGAATCATGTGTTTAATCAAATATGGTGAGAATAAAAATAGAAAATGCATTTCCTCAATAAATAAGAGAATTGCTGAGTTCTTAATTGGTCGCCAGCCTTTCTCAGGGAACATTTAAGAATAAATAATACGTACCTGAGTAAAATAAAATTGAAATGACCATTGATAAGTTGTTTTCATCATGATTTCAGTCTTTTAGGCTTGTTCAAAGGAACAGGCCACGTTTTTTCCATACTGAGATATGTTCTTACCTGAGCTTAGTTGATGTGTACCTGTCTTTACGCTCAGTCATCCAAAAAGAGATGTTGTTAGCATTTAGCCTCTCCTCCTCTCCTCTTTGGGGCCAAACTGGGGTGAAGCAACCAAGCTGTTCCAGGTTTTCCCGATTTAAATACAGTTACGTGAGTAGTTACACGATACAAGTGTAGTTACTAAGTAAGTAAGTCTAGTCACACAAAATTAAACATGTTGATTTTCTAAGCAGATAAAAAGGGGAGCTATATTGTAAGGCATAATAACACCTTAGGAGCACTTTGATGTCCGTGCAGGTATATCTTCTCTTTACTGAAGTGCTCTTAAGGTGTTATTATGCCTTACAATATAGTTCCCCTTTTTATCCGCTTAGAAAATCAACATATTTCATTTTGTGAAACTAGACTTACTTACTTAGTAACTATACTTGGATCATGTAACTATTCACATATTTAAATAGAGAAAACATGGAAGAGCTTGGTCGCTTCTAACTTCACCCCAGTTTGGTCATGGGATTATGCTGGGAGAGGCTAAACGCTAACAACATCTTCGGTCTTTTTGCATGACTGAGTGCACGCACAAAAGACCAGACAGGTACACATCAACTCGTCTAAGCTCATGTAGGAATATATCTCAGTATGAAAAAACAATGGCCTGTTCCTTTAAAGGGGCTAGATGCAAGTTGGCCATTTTATACTCACTACTGCCACCTCAGGCCATACGTGTAACTGCACCTTCTATATTAAAGGAATAGGCCACCGTTTTTATATACTAAGATATGTTCTTACCTCACTTTAGTCGAGTTAATATATCCCCGTCTGGTCTTTGTCCGCGCGCTCTGTCACGCAAACGGAGCACATACGCAGCCTCTCCCATATGTGACATAGCTCCGAAAAAGCTCACGATAGAAGCTACCAAGCTCTTCCACGTGTTCCCTATTTAAATAAAGTTACGTGAAGTGTTTTCATGCGAAGTATATTTACACAGAAATGTAACGTGTCGATTTTATAAGCAAATAAAAAGGGGGACTATATTGTGAGGCGTAATGATACGAGGAGCACAGCGTCCGCGTAGTAACTCCTAAAGACTTCCCCCGCTCACTTCCGTCAATAACCTTTAGGAGTTACTGCGCGGACGTTTTACTCCTCGTATCATTACGCCTCACAATATAGTCCCCCTTTTTATTTGCTTATAAAATCGACACGTTACATTTCTGTGTAAATATACTTCGCATGAAAACACTTCACGTAACTTTATTTAAATAGGGAACACGTGGAAGAGCTTGGTAGCTTCTATCGTGAGCTTTTTCGGAGCTATGTCACATATGGGAGAGGCTGCGTATGTGCTCCGTTTGCGTGACAGAGCGCGCGGACAATGACCAGACGGGGATATATTAACTCGACTAAAGTGAGGTAAGAACATATCTTAGTATATAAAAACGGTGGCCTATTCCTTTAAGCTGGTTTATGACGGCACTTCCGACCCAAAGTAACAACTTTCTTAGTGACAGTGCAGGAATTTATAGGCAGTGGGGAGGAAAATACATAATTTTAACATTTTTAAACTCCGTATAGTCCCTTTAAAGGAATAGGCCACCGTTTTTACATACTGAGATATGTTCTTACCTTAGCTTTGACGAGTTCTTTAGGACCTGTCTGATCTTCACCCGTGCCTTCAGTCACGTAAACACAGCGCAGACGGCGTTAGCATTTAGCCTCTCCCTCTCTCCTCTATAGCTCCAAAACAGGTCAAGATAGAAGCTACCAAGCTCTTCCACGTTTTCCCTATTTAAATATGGTTACGTGAAGTGTTACACTACAAAGTATAATTACACAAAATTAAACAATGTGGATTTTCTAAGCGGATAAAAGAGGGAACTATATTGTAAGGTGTAATAATACCTAAATAAAACGTGGAAGAGCTTGGTAGCTTCTATCTTGACCTGTTTTGGAGCTATAGAGGAGAGGGGGAGAGGCTAAATGCTAACGCCGTCTGCGCTGTGTTTACGTGACTGAAGGCACGGGGGAAGATCAGACAGGTCCTAAAGAACTCGTCAAAGCTGAGGTAAGAACATATCTCAGTATGTAAAAACGGTGGCCTATTCCTTTAAAGCTCAAAGTGTTCCTCAGTACTAACGTCAATCTTGCTTGACTCAATATTAATCAATATCACTGGCTACTCGTTTCTCACAACCAAAAGTTTGAACTCAACAAGTCCTTTTTTTTATTATGTTCTGCCATCAAATTTAACGAAAGTCTGTAAAGCCTGTAAATGTTGGCACCGAGCGCTCGAAATGACGGCAGAAGCAATCCTGTGTTAATAAACTCTCAATTTAAGATCATTGATTTGTGACTAAATCTCCATCTCAGCGTCTCCGTGGCTTCTCGGGTCGCGTCAAGACGGTCCCGGATTGAAATGTGTCCTCTGTGTGAAGTGTAATTTGATTTTTAATAGAAACCCCGGCTCCTCATTCTTTAAAGACACGCTTTGATCGCTTTAGCCTAGTCTTTTGACGGCGTCCTCGCTGGGGCCGGCCAAAATCTAACCTCGCGAGCCTTTCGCACGTAGGACGACGAGACGGAATTGAAAAGGTTTCACTCAACGCTGTTATTTCCCCAATTCCCCGCGCAAATTAAAATGAATGGAAAAGGTACAAGGATTTAGAATTGAGAGGCCAAGTGGAGGAGACTGTGCAGAGAATGTCTAGTGTGGAGCCACGGATGTAACTTTTATAACACTTGAGAACATCTATGTTAAAATCCGGCTTGTGACAGGTCTGTGTTCAAACAGCTGTGGAGTTTATGCCTCAACAAACTCCACAGAACCCCTGCTGTCATTCACACGGGCAGCTGCACTCACCGGCCCACTGCCCCAAACCACGTCCCGGAATCCTCTTTATGTAGACACATGTGTGCTTTACATTGTATACGAGAAAAAAGAAGAGAAAACAACATGTAGCACAACTTTATTGATCATTCTGACGTATAGGGGTGGTCAAAAATGAAGAAAACTGTACTTAAAGGGGCTGGAAGCAAGTTCGACATTTTATACTCACTACTGCCACCTCAGGCCATATGTGTAACTGCAGCTTCTATATTAAGCTCGTGCATGACGGCAATTCGGGCCGAAGTGACACATTTTTGAGTGACCGTACAGGATTTTAGAGGCAGTTGTGGTGAACAGGTCTGGGCTACACATTAAACACTTTTTAAACTCCGTGTAGTCCCTTTAGCTTGAGTTGTATTTTGCTGAGAACTTATTACTTTAACCTCTTAACCACCACCTGAACCGAGCACATTTTCTCCAGTTTGGCTCTACCCATTTCTAAAAGCTTCTCGAAAAAGGCGTCCAAAAACGAGAAGAAAACATGGATGAAAACGCAACAAAAAAGCGCCCAAAACAAAATACCAAAAAGTGACAAGAAAAGCAATGAAAAGGTGAGAAATAAGTGACAAAAAGGTGATGGAAGTGCAGCAAAAAAGTGACAAAAAAGTAACAAAAACGCAAAGAAATGCCACAAAAAAGTGGTAAAAATTAGAGGAAAAAGATAAGTTTTTTGGGTCTTAGCATTTAAAAGATGAATATCGTACTTTCTACTCCACTACATTTCTGTGAAGGCACCAAAGTAAAAGGTTTCTTATAAAGTGAATGCCATATGCTTGCGTGTTTTCTTCAGGAAATACTTTAGTACTATTTGACAGAGCATATACTATTATCGGAGTAATAGTTGACCAGTGGAATATGTGTTTTCACTTGAATAATGAAGTGTTTGAGGAGGTAATTTCAATCTTTTTCCTTTAACCTCTTAACCTCCGCCTTAACCGAGTGCATTTTCTTCAGCTTTACCCAAATCTAAGCTTCCAGCCTACAGGCCTCATTTTCAAGCTACGACCTACAAAACTTATCTTAAGTGATCTTTTTTCCTTGCATTTTTGTGACCTTGTAGTCACTTTTTATGACACTTTTATGTCACTTTTTCATCACATTTTTTGCCACATTTTTGTCACTTTTTCATCACATTTTTGTCACTTTTTCATCACATTTTTTGCCACATTTTTGTCACTTTTTCGTCACTTTTTCATCACATTTTTGTCACTTTTTCATTACATTTTTGTCACTTTATCATCACATTTTTGTCACTTTTTCATCACATTTTTGTCACTTTTTCGTCACTTTTTCATCACATTTTTGTCACTTTTTCATACAATTTTTGTCACATTTTTGTCACTTTTTCATCACATTTTTGTCACTTTTTCGTCACTTTTTCATCACATTTTTGTCACTTTTTCATACAATTTTTGTCACATTTTTGTCACTTTTTCATCACTTTTTCGTCACTTTTTCATCACATTTTTGTCACTTTTTCATACAATTTTTGTCACATTTTTGTCACTTTTTCATCACATTTTCATCACATTTTTGTCACATTTTTGTCACATTTTTGTCACTTTTTCATCACATTTTTGTCACTTTTTCATCACATTTTTGTCACATTTTTGTCACATTTTTGTCACATTTTTCATCACATTTTTGTCACTTTTTCATCACATTTTTGTCACATTTTTGTCACATTTTTGTCACTTTTTCATCACATTTTTGTCACATTTTTGTCACTTTTGCATCACATCTTTGTCACTTTTTTTGTCACTTTTTCATCACATTTTTGTCACTTTTTCATCACATTTTTGTCACTTTTTCGTCACTTTTTCATCACATTTTTGTCACTTTTTCATCACATTTTTGTCACTTTTTCATCATATTTTTGTCACTTTTTCATCACATTTTTTTCACTTTTTCATCACTTTTTCATCACATTTTTGTCACATTTTTGTCACTTTTTCATCACATTTTTGTCACTTTTTTATCATATTTTTGTAATTTTTTTGTCACATTTTTGTCACATTTTTGTCACATTTTTGTCACATTTTCATCACATTTTTGTCACTTTTTCGTTACTTTTTCGGCACTTTTTGTCACCCTTTTTTTCAATTTTTTTGTCACATTTTTGTCAATTTTTCATCATCATTTTTGTCTCATTTTTGTCGCTATAATGTCGCTATTTTTTTCAAGAAGCTTTTAGATTTGGCCTTCACTGGAAAAAATGGGCTTGATTAAGGCGGGGGTTAAGAGGTTAAATTAATGCACCTGGAGGTCCAAATGCCCTTTATTTTGTTCCTTACAGCAGTGTGTCCTAATGTCTGTGTATGCTTCGCTTCTTCCAGTGTGTGGGGACATTCACGGACAGTTCTTTGACCTGATGAAGTTGTTTGAAGTGGGCGGTTCTCCAGCGAACACACGGTATCTGTTTTTGGGTGACTACGTGGACCGGGGCTACTTCAGCATCGAGGTGAGTTTAAAGGCGCACAGTCAAACCAGCATAAACTTACATTTTCTCTAAAACAAGACCTCTGATAATGAGTATAATAATGAGCGATTAAAAGATGAATGAAGATGAATCATATGACAGCAGTTTTGATTTTCTCCAGCTGCGTAATTGTCACCGTCCTGCGTCTGCGTCGAGCTTCTGACTAAAATCGACGCCTTTTTACACTGAACGGCCTCAGAGTCTATTAGACACTTTCTGTGGAGGAGTCGCACGTCGGAGGTGAAGAGCTACAAACACCAGAATCAATTCACTAAATGGTGGTTGTCAGGACGCAGCAGACGCCTCCAGACCCTGCACTTAAACGACTCTCCCTTCAGCCACATGAGCAACAAGTAGTGGGCTTCAGTGTGTGCTGCATCTCAAATCAAATCAAATCAAAACGACTTTATTCATCCCAATGGGCAGTTCTGTTCACTGGTCTCTGGTCATAAAAAACAGTAAATGGAGACACATACAACCATATACAGACGTCATGAACTGTAAGAGCATCAGGACACAAGGGGACCAGGAGAAAAAGAACAAGATAAACTCTGCCTTCCTAGATGTTGTCATTTAAGTTTCTGGATTTAAGGATTTTGAATAGCGGTTTCTTTTCTGTTGGGGGACGACATATCGCCTCCCGGAGGGCATCAGAGTAAAGACATGATTTTGTTCACCCAAAATCGATGGAGTCTTTTGGACGACTCTTTTCTTACAGAGTGAGGCGAGGTCTTCAAAACGCACACCAGAAATCTGACTACACGCTTTGACAATGTGGTTCAGACGGTTCTTATTTTTCACAGACCGGCGTCAAACCAGCAAATAAAAGAAAAGGTTAAGACACTTTCAATAAAAGAATGATGAAAGTTACTTAATATATTTGCTGATACATTAAAAGAGCTCAGTTTCCTCATCAGGTGAACTCGCTGCTGTCCACGTTTGACAATTTGCTCTGTGTTTTTATCAAATCGTAGAGAGGAATCAACAACAGTACTTAAAAGAGTCGACCTTTTCCACCTCCTCCCCGTGGATAAAGCTTGGTTTCTCTGGATTCCTCCTAAAGTCAACAACAAGCTCTTTAGTTTTTGTCACATTTAAGTCAAGAAAGTCGTCATCGCACCACTGGATGAAAGCAGGACCATGATCAGAGTCTGCTCCGTGCAAAAGGGTCAGTAGAGCCGTATCATCGGAGAATTTAACAATGTAACTGCTCTCATGGACAGACCTGCAGCTGTGTACATGATAAAGAGCAATGGCGATAGTACGCAGCCCTGGGGGGAACCCTGAGGGGATCTCCTCTTTGTTAATAAACTTTAGGCACAAGGGTGGATGCTACATTATAATCATGTCGTATTGTACAATGTTAACTCAACAACAAAACTTGGTCTGGAGGCATTTTGAGAAACATACGCACTTGTATTTTGGAAAGGCAAACCAATCCCCCTGCAGGACACATCTCAAGGTTTGCATCTGAATCACTTGCTGACTCAAAGACAGCTCTTAGGTGTGTTTTTCAGGGTTTCGGCTCGAGCGATGAAGTCAAATTCCTGAAAAGAAGCCGACAACAAAGAGGAGAGGCCACACAAAAGCACAAGTTTAGCATGTTCATTCAAATTAGGGGTGTAACAGTACGCTAAAGTTGTATTCGGTTCGGTTCACAGTTTTGGAGGGCTCGGTTCGGGTAATTTTCGGTACAAATAAATAAGAACTTGCAAAATTGTTATTTTGAAAAGCTGCCAATACGAGCGACCGCTGTTATTGTTACTACAGCAATTTTCGCCGGATGTTTTGGTGAATGGTCGGCAACAGCTGATGCATACAGGCCTCTAACTCGGTTTTATAAAATGATAGATCTGCACTGTTTATGGACATTGTTTCTGCTGATTATAGGATTTTAATGAAATGTTTATCAAATATGAAAATGTAAAATGCCGACCACGGCCAACGGATGTGACGACATCGCGATCGCTCGTATACACAATAGAATTCTTGCATGAAATAAATAAAAGTGACCCATTTGTGTGATATTTTAAATAAATTGCACTCTTATTATGAAATACACATTTTGTAACATTTAAAATAAGAATGTAAATACTGTAAGTAAGTGATACAGTCAGCGCACTCATAGCTTGTTGACCACATCAGTTTGAGCTTTTTCATAAAGTGCTGGTATAACTTTTTGGCTGAAGTGCGGACGTGATAGGATATTGTAGCGACGCTCAAGACTTTTAATCAAATACTTAAAGCCAGCGCCTTCAACAACTGAACATGGGCGCAAATCCGTAGCGATGAAAACACCTATACAAGGCTGCTTTTCTTTAGTAGATGTGGTTTTCACACTCGGATGATGCCGTTTTAAGTGCGTTAACATGTTTGATGTGTTACCTGCTGCAAACCCGATCTCCGTGGAACAATGTCGGCAACAACTTTGGATTTATCCACTCGTCTGTCCCCGTCATGAATTTTAACCGGAAAGACAAACAGGAGACTGTAGTGATGTGGAGGGTCTTCAAGCTCTGGCTTCTCTTTCGCTGTTGCCATGATGCCTGAAGTCATAATTTGAACATTGCTATGTTCAAGTTATATTATAAATGAATAAGTATCCCAGTGTGTTCAGTTATGAGTATGACGTATATTCTTCCTACACTACGTGGGAGGTATTTGTAACCTAGAGGACAAGGAATGTGTTTTTCTATCTTAAGGCCTCACATATATAGCTGTCCAGTCACCATGACAGTGACTGATACGGGGCCTCACAGACAGACTGCCTGTATCAACTAACTTCACCGAGAATAACTTAGAGAATACTAGAATTTGGGCCAGCCTATCATGTTTAAGACACGCCCTAAACATACCTCATTTGCATACTAGGATAAAAAACCCATGTCTATAGTTGTTCGTTGTGAACTTGTTCTATACTCTTCACCCAGTAAATATATATTATATATGTGTTCAAATATATATATATATTCTTAATCCACGCCATTGTCTCCAGTTGTTCTTCACACCTCATGATTTCAAAGCCGTTTCTCTCGGCTACTCGTGCAGCTTCAATGTACGTCACTCAATAGCGTCCGTGCGGAAACTCACGTAGGAACTTTGTTCTGCGGCACTTAATATGACGCTAATAATAAATTTACATTATTTGATGAAAACAATACACCAAAACGCAAGTGGACCGAACCTAACAGGCCGAACCGAAACGGTTCAAAACATCCCCGTGAACCCTTACACCTCTAATTCAAATAGAAGACACATGGGAGTTTGTGTAGATCGATCAAACCAAACTCATAGATTCTTACTAAAAGACGGCGCCCAGTTTCCTGTAGAGAAGGAACAAGGTGAAAAAAAGTCTTGCCTTGAAATTAAAAGCCACCCATTGACCGTCGCAATGGAAATATGCAGTGTGCGAAATACCCGTCGATATTCGGGGGGTCCACATCTCCGAACTGTTGCGCAATGACATCAATTTTCTCAACATAGCCTTTGCAATGTTGTTGTGACAGTGCAAGCAAACAACTGAACAAATGCTCTGTTGCCTGTGTCAGCTCCGCTTCCGCGAGGGGCTGGAGTCTCGCGCTGGGAGATACAGACTCCAGACATTACTGAAGGTGTAATTTAAGACAGGACTGCTGTACTACGTTTATGATGCGCTCATACATATGAGAGGAAAAGGCCGACATTGCTGATCGCATTGTTTTCCCTCCACAAACCCAGCGTAACTTCATCTAACCATAAAACCAAAAATGTGAAGCGGATCTCTTTCAAATAAGAAGTGGCTGAAAGCTTGGGATGTGCTGACTACATTTATGGATTAGTTTAAGTTTGTAGAGATCTTGATTATTATTATTTTTTCCATTCCTCGTGGACTTGATGCACCTGCAGAGTTCTCTTTTCTCCCTCTCTCCCCGATCTCATTCTCTTACTCATTTAGTCTTTGCCTTTCTTTATTTTTCTTGAATGTAGCCGAGAGCGGTGCATGTGGAGCTTGATAAACATACAACCTAAGAAAAAAAGAAAAGCGGCTCTAGGACCGACTCGTTCAGGACTGACCCATCACTAACATACACCGCCGCATCTACCATCCATTTTCTTCTGCTTTTTCCGGGACTGGGTCGCAGAGGCAGCAATTTGAGCAGAGATTCCCAGACCTCGCTCTCCACGCACACCTTCTCTCGCCGTTCTGGAGGCTTCCGGAACAGATACCCGAGCCACTTCAGTTGGCTCCTCTCGACGTGAAAGAGCAGCGACTCTACTCCGAGCTCCTTCCGGGTGACTGAGCTCCTCACCCGATCTCTAAGGGTTTACCTTGCAAAGGAAACTCATTCCTCAGGCACGGACTCTCCACCGACCTGGAGAGGGGAAGCCACCTATTTCCGTTGGAGAACCATGGCCTCGGTTTTGGAGGTGCTGATCTTTATCCCAGTCGCTCCACACTGCTTCAAACTGCCCCAGGGCTAGGGCTGGGTACCGTTCGTTTTTTTCCGGTACCACTACTTTAACGATACCTGCTTTTCGGTACCGGTGCCTTAACGGTACTTTTTTCGATACCTATGTTATTTTAATTTAGTTAAAATAATGTGTATAAAAAGTATGGTTCAGGAGAAAGTCCAAACACGGCACATCAGAAAACAGGAGCAGCAGCGTCACCTGGAACTTCATGTTTTGAGCAGAATTCCCACTAAAGCAGTGATAAAAAGAGAGAAAGGACATTATTACCTCCTGAGCTGCAGGAACAGACCAGATCCACATCAGAACCGTTTACTGAAGATAAACTTTTCTAAACTCACTGAGCTGTTCCACAGTGAAAGCTCCTCACACGTCACAGATCTGTTACATAGTGGGAGCGCTCACTCTGTCACTGACAATGCACCATAACTATTCCAAACATGGCTAATGCAGAGTGAGCGCTCACCTTTTCCAGAAACAATCTTTGATCCCAAATGCTCCGGTGCAGCTGGAGTTTAAACAGCAGTAACTTCAGGCTCTGCGGCTAAAGCTAAAGCTAAAGCCCATGTGTTTCTCGCTGTCACTGCTTTCCTCTTTGTCTAAGAGTCTAGTTTCTTATTCAGTCCTGGTTTAGTCCTGGTTTCAACCAGTTTATTGTAAGTCCTGGTTTAGTCCTGGCTTAGCCCTGGCACAGACCGCGGCTCCGCCATCTCAAAGCTATAGTAAGTTATAGCTTTGCTTCTGCATTTGCGCTGAAGCTGCTCATGAGTTCAGGCTTTTTTAGACTCACTGTGGATCATTTATTGATGTTTGGAGAGAAAAAGTACCGAAAATTAGCACAGAAAAAAAACGTTTTTCGATACCGCCCCCTACTGGAGCTTTTCGGTCGGTACCAAGTAGGTACCGTTTAACGGCATGCTGAAGGTCCTGATTCAATGAAGCCAACAGAACTACAACATCTACAAAAAGCCAATATGAGATCCCGAGCTTCTCAAACCACCTAGAAATTCTGTCCATGAAAATAATGAACCGTATTTGGACGTTTACATCAGCTTTAACATCAGAAGGAACATTTGGATTAAGATTTCCTACTTTCCTGCAGCACAAGTGGAGGCAGAGGTAGATTGCTTTCCAAATCTAGTTGTGGTAAACAGAAAAGCAAGACTTCAATCCAGAGATCGATCCAATGCAGCCATCACTGGATGACTGGGCAGCAGAGGAAGTCGAGCCTCTGTGGATCAGCTCCAAAGCCGGGCTCTATACTTCGTAATTATCATATTACTGTAAGATGAAATCACGCTTTAACCTTGAGCGCTACAGTTCAAATGAAACATCACGTGATTCGACCCTGCTGTAGTCATTCGTAAAACCCCAACGTTACCAGAGATATTATTCACATCCCCCCTTTTATCACCCCTGTATTCAAATCAAACAGACCTTGACTTAAAAGCGTGACCTCCTCTCGACCATGTTTGCGTCCCAGCACCGCCATCATCCTTCAGGCCGCGGTGACGTAACGCACCAGGCAGCGATGTGAGGGTCATTATTTAGATTTAGTGTCCGGGGTGACTATGGGACGCAGAGAGTCAAGGTCAGAGCTGATGGAAATGTAGGTGGAGCTGAGATATGTGGAGATCAAATGGAGACACTGGGGGAATGTAAAGGTTTGATTACAACACTTAATATGCGAGGAGACGGAGTCATGGACGCTCATGTGTCTTTGCTGTTTCTGAATCTTATTGGACAGCTTTAGGACAGCAGTGACTTCATAGGACCTCAGAAAATTAAGATATCGATTTGGTAACACTTTACATCACGGGCCGGTAAGTCCATGGTACTTACAGTGGTATTTACTAATAATGACAGTGGTACTTACAGTGGTAATCACTAATAATGACAGTGGTACTTATTGTGGCACTAAACGTGGTACTTACTAGTAATTGGGGATAGGGTTAGGGAGTCACAGAGTTACCCCTGTATCTCTCATTACTAAGAGATACTGGGGTAGCTCTTAGTAATGAAGGTTGTACTTCTATTTACTACGGTACTTACTGGTAATTCAAGGATACAACAGCAGCAATTCATAGGTGGTAAATGAGGTACTTCTACACACAGAAGTAATTTCTAGGATTGTGTGACTATAAAACAACATAAAACAGCGTCAGAGAAAACAAGAAGTACAACCTTCATTTCTAAGAGTTACCACTGTTTCTAGAAGTACATACCTTGTAATTCTCACTATAGTATCTTTTAAGTCCCGCAATAAGTACCTAGAATTACCACTGTAATTACCACAATCAGCACCACTGTAAGTAGCACAATAAGTACCTATAAGTACCACTATTATTACTAGTATTTACCACGGTAAGCACCACCATAAGTACCTAGAATGTCCACTGTAAGTACCACCATCAGCACCACTGTAAGCACCACCATAAGTATCTAGAATTACCACTATTATTACTAGTATTTACCACTGTAAGTACCACCATAAGTATCTAGAATTACCACTGTAAGTACCACGGACTTACCGGCCCGTAATGTAAAGTGTTACCATTGATTTGAATTTTTTTCTGTAGATTACTAACTACTAACTAAATATGAAGGCGGAAAAATGTATTGCTGGTGCAATAACAGCATTGCTCAGGGTGAAATTGGTATCTTTCCCACAAACAACGGTGCGCCAGTGCTTTCGCCGGTATCCTGGGGGGTCACAAAGAAAATAAAGGGTGTAGTTAAACAAATGACTGTGTGGACATTGGTCTATCACAGGTCCACTGTATTGCACATGTTGATTGTGTTGTGTGTCTGTGCTTGTGCTGTTTTTACTGGGCCCAGGGCTGGACTGGGACTGAAAAACAGCCCTGGCCCAAATTAGCGTAATTGTTGCACTTCCACAAATACATATTTTAACCTCTAACCACCCGCCTTAACCGAGTGCATTTTCCCCAGGTCGACTTTTTAAATTTTTTTATTGGTATCGTCAGCAAAAGAACGGGAAAGGTGGTCATAGAAACAGAAGCAAAATCATTAATTTAAATAATACATAATAATGGTCCCAAAATTGAACCTTGTGGTGCACCATACTCCACGGAATTCCTTTTAGATTCATGTTTTTTTATACTGGGCTTTACCCAAATCTAAAAGCTTCTCGACTGGAGATCAATAATGTAACGCCTCATTTGAAAGCTAAGACCTACAAAAGTGATGGTAACTTTTTGTCACGTCATTTTTGTTGTTGTTTTTCATTATTTTTTCTATCATTTTTTATCGTGTTTTTCTCACGTTTTTGTTGCCTTTTCATCACATTTTTTGTCACTTTTTTGTTGCTTTTCCAGCACATTTTTGTTTTGTTTTCATCCTCTTTTTTCTCGCTATTTTGATGATTTTCTTTTTAGCTTTTAGATTTGGGTAAAGCTCAGTTGAGGCGGGACCGGTGGCCCTAGAGCCAGTGGCCCTTCTGTGCTCTTCCAGAATGGACATGGGTCCGCCCCTGACTGGGCCCGCACTGGCACTTCCTCGGCAAGTGACGTTCCTGCTGAATGAATAAAGTGATTTTGAATTGAATGGTTTGCCTCCTCTTCACTTTTCGCTCTCTTCTTTACATTAAAGGACAAACTGTTTTTCCCACTGTCCATGTCCTGAGAGAGATCGATGGTGCCACAGTGCTTGAGCGCGGGGCTCACCGTGAATAAGCCAGTTATAGTGTGAAAAAAAAAAAAAAAGATTTGGCCTTGTTCTTTGGGGGTGTAAAATTCAGTAAATCAGGACAGATATTCATAGATATGGTCCAATTCAGCTAAAAAGCTCCTTAAAGGGACTAGAGGCAAGTTTTTATACTCACTACTGCCACCTCAGGTCTAACGCGTAACTGCAGTTTCGAATAAGCTCGCGCATGACGGCACTTTGGACCCAAATTCTGCACTTTAGGACATGGCTGGAACATGTAAGGGGAGGAAAATACTTCACTTTAACATTTTCAAACGTCACATGGTCCCTTTAAAGGCGCATTATGCAACTTTTTCTTCGTTGTATTTGACCTTTCAGTAATCCGGCGTCTATATGGGTGGCTAGCATAGGCCCAATGGCCTGTAGGACGCTCCAGGACCAGCTGTTTTTTAGGGTTTATGGTAGGTTTTTACTGCTGATGGATGTGTGTCCATGGTTACGTATACATTCCATCCAGAAACCCTATGAAACTTGAAATGAAATTGTCCTAGTGGCCACTGGGATGGACGGCTAACCACCAATACAGTCACTGGGCCACTCGATCACTCAAATACAAATATCAACTTCCTTTTCACATAAAAAGTTACACAATGCACCTTTAAACTGAATTAATGTTCTGTTTTGACAGGGGATCCTCATCTTAGGGAATCTTCACTCATGTTTTCTCTCCCGTCTGTGTCCCCAGTGCGTGCTGTACCTGTGGGCTCTGAAAATCCTCTACCCAAAGACGCTGTTCCTCCTGAGAGGGAACCATGAATGTAGACACCTGACCGAATACTTCACCTTCAAACAAGAATGTGAGTACTTTTACCACAGTGGATTGGGTGGGATTGCTCGTGTGAATAATCCTGACTTTGTCTTGGGTGTAGGGACAGGACGATTATGAGATTTGGGGTCATGATTATCTTTGCCAAAATAATTGCGACTAACGATATTATCACGATACTTGCCTTTGGTTTAAAAAATCACTGAAACTGCAGATGATGGGGATTGGGCAATTGTTAAATTTTCCTCTTCATTGTCTGCTGTAAATGTCATAATGATTGAGACATAAAGTAAGCATTTAAAGGAACACTGTGTAACATTTTGGACTATACTGTTGTCAATACAAAACATGCAGCTCATGAGCAGCTCCACACAGAAAATGCTGTTTCTACAGTGGGTGATCAAGAATGGATTTGGATGAGGATCTAACCTGCTGAAATCTTAAGGCGAGACACGGCAGGTGAAAGTATTGATTTTTCACGCAGTGGTCGAAGTGGAGATTTGTATCTATTTTCCTCCCTTTACATCTTAGTTTTCATGTCAGATATTAAAATGACAAAACTCACCCGCATGATGTTTATTTTATGATGTTTTGTCTGCGAGGTGGGGGCGACCCGGAAGTAGCTGCTGCGCCGCGTAGAGAGGCCGTCTTTCTCGTGGGTTTTCATTCATAAATATTGACAGATTTTACATCCACGTGTCCTGCTAAGGGGCCTCATGATGACGCTTTCACCCAAATATGGTATTTTTCCTCCTACGAGACGCTGGTGCGGAAAAGTGGAAGAACGGGCCGAGCATGAGCACTCGCTACAAAACTTCAGGGCTGGTTTTCTCTGAATGAGAGAAGCCGCACTCGGGCAGAGCCTGAGCCCTTATAGAAGCTCCCACAGACTCCAAACTTTACAGTCTGAGACCTAACAAGATTTTGAAGGTTTTTTCAGAGGGATTTTTTAATATCTAATTCCTGATTTATTCAGCTTTGAAACCAAAAAAAACAGGCGGAATTTTGAGTTTTTACAGATTTTTTCCAATATCCAAAATCCCCTCTGAAAAAATCTTTATTACTAATATGTCAATAAAATAAAACATTTTAATCTGGCAAAATTCATTATTTTGATTTCGTTGCCCAAAATATAGGCAATTTTGGCCATTTTAATGCTCAAAATGCCTTATTTTTTATGTGAAAACATAAAATGACTGAAAGACTGCAATACATTTTTTTCTCATATTTATATCTGTGATGTTCAGCAAAAGTTTCAAATTGATATCTCTACATTTATTAATTTTCCCTATAAATAAACTGGGGCAAAGCCAAACTGGAGAAAATGTGCTCGGTTCAGGTGGGAGTTAAGGGGTTAAAAACCACAGAGTAAAATCCCTTGAGTCTGGGGCCACAGAACTCTCCTAAAATATAAGTTTCTCAGTTGAACTTTTCTGGTTCAATAAAGGTCAAATAAATAAAGCACAGAAAATCATTCAAACATGCACAAAATGAGAGGGAGAGAAATAAACAACCCCAGAAATGTTTTTAATGAGGAATGGACGACATGCTGTGGTTGGTGGTTAGAGTTTCGCCAGTGACCTTTGACCCATCCTTCTCACAACTCCACAAATCAGGTTATGCAATTAAGGAATCACAAAGTCAAACCCCCGCTCTCTCCCTGCCTCTCGTTGATTAGCAGCGCATTAATTTGGCTCGTAATGATTGGCTCGGGGACCGGTTCCTCTGCGTCTGATTGGCCGGGGGGACCAGGAAGTTGATTTCCCCCGGCGCCAGTGCGAATAGTGGTCGGCCTCAATTGCCATCTGCTGCGTGCGACTTTGAGGCGCTTCATGAATGTTTCAGGAGCGAGTGGAAAGAGCCGACGAGCCGCGGTTCTGCAGTAATGAGCGACACGGCGCCGTAGACAACACGAGCTGTGGTTTAGAACAGTTTAGTGAGGGGGGGGGGGGGGGGGGGGGTTTACTGCTGTGGGGGGCAAGTATCGTAGGAAATGTGCTCTTCATACTCTGCATTTTCCTTATTACAGTTCTTTTTATCAATAGGTTGCGTTCACGTGACATCACAACATTCTAAAGAGCCTATTCACCTTGTTCCGGAGGCTCGCGTGGGCGCCGCCATTAATTGGGCCCGCCCCTTTTCTCCTATCTGTTAAAGGGATATTTCAGAATTTTTGACATAGGGCCTCATTTCCTATTTATCCAGAGTGTTGCTGATTTCTGGAGATATTTTTTTTGTAATTCATGCAGTCCTTATGTTTGAAGAGTTTCATGGCGCTAGGCTAATGCAAGGCTAGCGCATTTCTATGGTATCAGCTAGCCTGCATTAAAAACAGTCTGACCCGCTTCACAGAGCACCTGAGGCAAATCACTGATAACACCAGACTAACCATATAAATGTCTGTGTCGATAGAGTAATGTTTGGAATATAACTGACCTGCATCACATGAATGATCGCATTTTGAGGGACTATTTTCTAGCAGATCACTCCGCCGCCGCGTAGCTTATACAACCACGAAGCTGATGCGGCTGAAATATAAGGTATTTTAAATGCAAAATGGTTAAAATTATTCTATCGACACAGCAGAGCCGGTGCTGGCCCTTCTGTGGCCCTAAGCAAAAATCCACATGGGGGGCCCTACAGTACACGTGCCATGGTTATTTGACAAAGAGCAAATCCATTTATTGTCAAAAACGGTTCCACTGTGCATTAGTGCAGGGCAGAAGTGGAAAATAATGACCTCAATTCAGGCCCTGCCCCTCTGTGTGAGAACCACTAACCACCTAGCTACTGTGAGACTGGGATTTAGGACTACTACTACGTCTATTTCCCAACTTTTTAAAATGGTAAATGGCAAATGGTCACATTCTCTCACCTCTGGTCCCTGACCCACAGTTTGGGAACCGCTGCACCTGACGGTTATTTCTGTCTGACCACTGAGAATTAGTCTGTGCGTAGCCCAACTCGTTAAAGACTGTGAACATTCAGAGAACCAGAGTTACTGTAAGTAACTCCGTGCATGAGAACCGTGTGGATTCAAGTCATCTTTGAGACAAAATCGGCCTGTAATGCCTTGATTAATCAGTGAAACAACACCGTAGTTTGTCTGAGATGCGGGGCCCTTGCGGCTGCGGGGGCCCTATGCAACTTTGCCTATAGGAAAAACCGGCTCTGCGACACAGACATTTATATGGTTAGTCTGGCGTTATAAGTGATTTGCCTCAGGCTGTTTTTAATGCAGGCTAGCTGATACCATAGAAATGCGCTAGCCTTGCACTAGCCTAGCGCCACGAAACTCTTCAAACATAAGAACTGCATGAATTACAAAAAAAACATCTCCAGGTACCAGCAACACTCGGAAATTAGTCCCTAGGTCAAAAATCCTGAAACATCCCTTTAACATGTGACTGGAGAAGTCCACATAAAATCAGTCACTACGCGAAAACAAAGACGTTTTTCGGCTTTCGCCAGTTCTTTTCTTTAGGCTACAATGTTGAGGTTCGGCCCTTGGGTGTTTTGGCAATGACGAAAATCATCCCTCGACAACGCAGACTTGCCCGCCCCTGGACTATTGCTTTTTCCTCCGCTAGCATTGCGTTAGCTGCAGCGCTAATCCCTCTGATGCACTGATCACACAAACACGGAGATGAAGCTGAGCCTGTGCTGCTTGTTAAGAGGAAAGAGTCCTTTGTTCACTTTTGGAGGTTTAAGTTTGGGAATGTTTTGGATAAAGATATCTCACAACCACTGACTAATACACAAGAGCAAATAGCAAGAAATTATTTAGGCTATTTACCAAAAAAAATCTGTACAAGCTTATTGGAAATTATGTAAATGATTATAAAGGACTTAAGAGTAAGTAATACATTATTAAGTCAGTTGTAAATTGTATTGCAACAAAAGCGTTCTTAGCGAAATCGCAATATTGATTGAAAAAAATCCCTTTTTTTTTTTTTTTTGTTCAAAATGGTTCAGCCCTAGTCACAGATGATTGTCGATCCAACATTTGAAGCAATAGAGAGATTACTTTACATGAGGATTCAGGTTATGTGTGGTTTTCTCTCAAAAGAGCAGTACGTCACTCGCTGTGTTACATTTGGATTCGTAATAGATGACTTTAATTACTTAGCTAATCAAATTCATATCTTTAGTGCAAAGGCAAAGTAAACAAAAAGAACGGCTGGCAATGGCTATTAACGTTGGCTTTCATCTGATAACTCACTACGCACTATCACGAAGCAAGTCAAACAAAAGGCACCGCAAACAGGAAATAAGGATAAACAGATTCAGTGATCACAGATGATTTCATGTTCCTTTTGGACAAGAAACTCATACTACAGATTACAAGGCTGACAGCTCGAAGCCAATAGATACAGACGGCATCTCGTCATAGAAGGGGGCGTGGCTTCGCCGAGGGGGAAAATAGAATCTTTAGAGAAACACAATTTTTCACTCTTTTTAGCAGAATATCAACTTATTTATCACACACAAATAAAGTCAAGTCTAAATCGGGTCCATATGGATATTTTCTCACAGCAGATTGTTCAGTAGAAGTGAAAAAACGGCAGTTGTAGCAAGCGCTAGCTAACCGTTAGCATTAGCCCAATGCTAACATGTAGCATCAAGTTAGCATTCTCCGTTATTCATGTATTTATGGGCTGTTGAACCACTTTGCTCCTCTCCATGTCTTTGTATCTTTATTTAGTAGAAACTATATTCATAATTCAGCATTTGTTACAGTCGTTTTTGAATAATTAGAGAAAATTTACATTTTTTCAAAATTGTTTTTCCCCCTTAACTGTTTTCAAAAATAACCGTATATGGGCGATTCCAGAGATGCCATCTGTATCTATTTTAGGAGTCGCCTCCTGGTCGCCATGGTGACTAGAACGCAAGACTGGCAGCGTGAACTGTTCACGCTTGTACTTCACAGAACAAATGAAAACTACTTTTGACTCGGGTGTGTTGTATGCACACTGCACACATTTACCCGTTTACTCTTGTCGTGGAACAAAAAAAATCAGGACCCCGTGCGCCATCCATGGTTTGTTATTGAGTGGACTTTCCCTTCCAAAGAGTGACGCTGTTCACGAACAACACGTTATGGCAAATATGAATGAGGTGAGGTCGAAACCTAGTATTGGCGAATAAAAGTGGCCAATGAGCTTAGTGCAAAATCATATTCAGCTGCACTTCTGCTTTTTGTGACATCAGAAAAAACATCCAATGGACACTGAAGGCAAGGCAAGTTTATTTGTAGAGCACAATTCATACACAGGGTAATTCAACGTGCTTTACAGTTACACAAAATTACAAGAAAACAGATCAAATCAATAAAACATCAACATAAAATGAATCAGTTACAGTAAAAGGCAGGAGTGCAGATAAAACACTTTCAGTCACGGGCAAAAAGAACAGTTTTCAGCCTGGATTTGAACATTGTCAGAGTTGAGGCCTGTCTCACATCCTCATGAAGACTGTTCCAGATTTTAGCTTTAGCCTCACCGTGTTTATTATTGACTCTGGGAACCACCAGCAGACCCCTCGCTGAAGTTCTCAGGGCCCGAGATGGTTAGCTTCAGCTCTAAACCATGAAAAGACTTGTACAAAAGCAGAGCTGTTTTAAAGTCTATTCTCTGAGCGACAGGAAGCCAGTGCAGAGACCGGAGCACTGGACTAATATGGTCGTATTTCCTGGTTCTTGTCAGGGCTGGATGTTCTGCAACTCTGACAGCTCGTTTAGAGAAGCCAGTGAGCAGCCGTTACAGTCGTCTGACCCGCTGGAGACAAATGAATATCATGCTATAATATGTTAATGATGAAGAAACCACAGAAATTAAATAAATGCCATGAAACGGACACCCCACCATACTTTAATATAGGGCCTGGCTTCACCATTCATTTCAATGGGGAGAGAAGACTCAATTCAAACAGGTCCCGGAGGAAAAGCCTCAGAGAGCTAACTGCGTTTCTGTGAATTCTATGGAGACGATGAATTGCTTTTGTAAATGTCAGCTTTTCCCTCTTGTGTCACGCTAACCCCCGTCCCGTTGTCTGTGTGCAGGTAAGATCAAGTACTCGGAGCAGGTGTACGACTCGTGCATGGAGGCCTTCGACTGCCTGCCTCTCGCGGCTCTCATGAACCAACAGTTTCTGTGCGTCCACGGAGGATTGTCCCCCGAGATTCACACGCTCGACGACATCAAGAAGGTAACAAGATAAAACGAAATGAATACAACGAAAAGTCTGGGTACTTTATAGTGAGTAGACTATACTCCAAAGACGCCATTTCCGAAGTACAGGGTGTTGCGTCTTTGTTACGGAACTTAAAGGAACAGGCCACCGTTTTTTCCACACTGAGATATGTTCTTGCCTGAGCTTAGACGAGTTGATGACTTGACTCGAGTCGCAATTTTCGGGACTTGAGACTTACTTGACCAAAGCTGCAAAAAGACTTGACTTGGGACTTGCTGTTTGTGACTCGATACTTAACTTGGACTTGAGGCCAGTGACTCTCAATGACTCGCTGTGACTTTATAGTTATTATTTATTTGAGTGAAACTGTGGAAAGATCAGGATTCATTTCGTAAAAGTGGCGCATCTTTGTTTACATTATGGTAATTAGCCACATGTGTGTTCGTTACCCAACACAGCGCTTCTGATCAATACAGCGCGGAGGAAATATTTCTTTGGATGCATTAAAAGTTTTCTAAAGACAGTGAAGAGGAGGAGATTTACGGACAGGAAAACGTTTGAAACAATGGGCTGGACCTACAGCGCAGACGGAGCCTCCAGAACCACCATGTAAGAGCTGATTCATAACAGGAATCTTGGGGCTTTTCGATGTTTTAATTCGTTCACACAAAGTTTACAGCATTTAGAGGTTATTTTACGCATCCGCACACAGCCCAGTGACAGCGGGACTGAAGGCTACGCAGAATCTACTTTGAGCAGGGGCGAATCCGAGTATACAGGGGCTGGGGCAGTACAGGGGAACCACTGACAGAAGAACTGCCAGAAACTAACAAAAATTAAAATATTATTTTATATTTATGTTTCAGACTGCAGGGAAAAACAGCTCATGTTTAAAAGACTCTGTTTCATATTTTTTAAGTCGCCCCCCCCGGGCCCCCTTCCTTATAATGCCGTCCCAGCAATTTTGTACATAGACTGTTTATTTATAATGCATATATTTTGAATGTTGTGGCGTTTAAATATTAATTAGACTTTAAATCCAAATCCATGAGTTTTTAAAAGGTTGATTTTAGCCTAAATTTTCAAAATTACGGTATCTTGAGAAAGCACTTATTATTTTCAAGATTAAACACATGAAAAGACATGCTGGCGTTTGTGACTTGAGGTGACTTGCCGGCTAAAGCAAGACTTGACTTGACAAAAGCTATGACTTGACTTGACTTGACCCCATGACCGATTGACTTAGACTTACTTGAGACTTGGACCTTCACGACTTGGACTTGACTCGAGACTTGCATTTAGTGACTTACTCCCACCTCTGTTGATCCGTACCTGTCTGGTCTTTGTGCCCGTGGAAGAGCGTGGTCGCTTCTAACTTCATCCCTGTTTGGAGCTATAGGAACATGTTGGGAGAGGCCAAATGCTAACAACATCTTTGGTTGTTTTGCGTGACTGAGGGCACGCACAAAGACCAGACAGGTACGCATCAACTCGTCGAAGCTCAGGTAAGAACATATCTCAGTGTGGAGAAGCGGTGTCCTGTTCCTTTAACCTCTTACCACCTGCCTAAACCAAATGCATTCTGTCCTCTTAGGTTATTATATAGGCCTTTGTAGCACCTCATTTGAAAGCTAAGACCCACAAAACTGATCTTTTTCCTCGCGTTGTTGCTGTGTTGTGTCACCTTTTTTATGTTTTTTCTTTTTTTTTTTCAATTTTGGTCACATTTTTGTTGAGTTTTTGATGAATTTTTGTCACATTTTGGTTGAGTTTTTGTCACATTTTTGTTGAATTTTTGATGATTTTTTGTCACATTTTTGTTGAATTTTTGTCACATTTTTGTTGAATTTTTGTCACATTTTGGTTGAGTTTTTGTTGAATCTTTGTTGAATTTTTGTCACTTTTTGGTTGAGTTTTTGTCACATTTTTGTTGAATTTTTGATGATTTTTTGTCACATTTTTGTTGAATTTTTGTCACATTTTTGTTGACTTTTTGTCACATTTTTTTGCGTTTACATCCTTGTTTTCTTCTCATTTGTGTGGCTGTTTTGGTGCTTTTTTTCCCAAGAAGCTTTTTGATTAGTGTAAAGCAAAACTGGAGAAAATGGGGTCCGTTCAGGTGGGAGTTAAGAGGTTAACCTGCCCCCTCCCCATATTGTTTTGAATGGACAAAATGGATGCAAATACAAGTAGCAATAACTCTATGCTGAATACTGATTTAAAGTAAGTATATTCTGTCAAAGGCAGAATCTGATCTTGTGTTTCTAAACACAGGGCACAGGCTGTAGACTTGACAGGGGCGCTGTGTGAAATGTTATGTACAACAGGGATCCCTCCCAAAGCGTCTCCCTCCTACGTTCCTCCTATGTTTATGTAAAGATGAGGAGAGCGAAGAGGAAACAATAAGCGTCGCTGCCTGCAGTACTGGCTGGGATTATCAGGAGACTAAAAAACATGCTTTCTCAGTGGGGTTTCAGTTCGAGGTCGACCGATATATACTGTAGGTATTTTACAATATCGGATTACAATCTCTGTAACCAAAAGTCGTGAACACTTCCTGTTTTTTGCATTGGAAAGAGCGCAGTCACAGCCTCGGGGGAGCTAAGAAACATCGCGGTGAAAATCGGTCACAAGTTTGTTTTCCTCAGAGGCTCGGATCGGTTTAAATATATTTTATGTTGTAAACATGCGCATAATTTCAGAACCAAGAGAGAGATCTTTCAAACAAGCTCCCTCTGAAGACCCTAAACATGAATGTCCTAAATGAATGAGCCTACATGCCTCTAATAAGCATCATACACAGGATTATAGACATTATAGAAGTACTCAAAACCCATAACTGTTGACCTGTAGTCTTGGTATAAAATAAACATCTACAAATATGTTCTGAAATATGATTTAAAGGGGGGGGGGGGGGGGTATTATGCAAAATCGACTTCTTCAAGCTTTACATCATGTTATTATGTCATTCCCTCATTAAAAACATGCCTGAAGTGTTGCCTTGGCACATTCACGTATTTGTGAGTAATCTGTAAAAACTCTGATGGCGGCCATTTTAGGGATAGGTTTGCCTGAGTCCTCCTAGGAACGCCCCCACCTCCTGGAGACGCCTCCGAGCTTTCGTCACCAGCCGAGTAACCAACCACTGCTCCTCAGCAGAACCCCCTCCCCACTGATGCCACAGACAGCGTGTGGAGGGGGCGTGTCGGAAAGGCTCAGAGGTTCTTAAAGAGACAGAGGCCTATTTCAAGACATTCACTACAGCCATTTTGAGAGAGACATTTTATACAAGGCAGTTATTCTAATTTACTGCATTTACAGACCAACAGAAGGTTTGCTCATCATTGTAGTGTGATATAGACTGGTGCTATGTGATTGAAAAAAGCAGAATACCCCCTCTTTAATATTAATTTAGAAGTTCACTATTCACTCTTTCTCAAATGTAAACATGCTTAAGATCTGCTATGTGAGCTGAATGTTGATTGTTGAATAGTAGTGGTCCTCATAAGTCCTCACGGCTGGAGCGCTGCAGAAGTCGCCAGCTCCTCCAGCCAGATCCCCATTTGTCTCCATCTTCCATCTGCAAACCATTGAAACCTCCTGCATGTTTCAACGGAATAGCCGCGGCGCAGAGCTGGGGTTGGTGAGGGAGACACCAGGGGCCTCAGTGTGTCTTTGAACTCCTTGGCGAGCAGCTGAACCTGAAGTGAAATGATAAACTACAAATAATGGGGGGGAAAGTGGCTCTATACAAGTCCCTAGTGCTTAGTGTACATTTATGTGCTTTAAAAATCAATGGGGTCATTCCCCTTGTTCTGGGCCTCATGCCTATAGAAGCTCACACCTGAGGCCCTCCTGAATAAGCCAAGGGAAATGAGCTTTTCTTTAGACTAGGTTTTCATGAAAATAAAAAATATATGGTAAACAGTATGAGCAGTGTATCAGCAGGGCATTAAAGTCATTAAATGAATTATGCCAAATAGTATTCAAACAGACAGAACCCACTCAATGACATTGCTCAACTATTATTACTGCGTACATATGTCAAAAACACAAAAACTATGGTTTAATCCCTTAACTCCCACCTGAACCGAGCACATTTTCTCCAGTTTGGCTTTACCCCAATCCAAAAGCTTCTGGAAATAAGCTGTGAAAATAGCAACAAAACTGAGACGAAAACAATGATGGAAATGTGACAAAAAAGTGAGAAAACATTGACAAAAAAGTGAGGAAAAATTGATGAAAAAGTGGCAAAAATGTTTAAAAAAAATGTCACAAGAAATTGACAAAAAATTGAAGAAAAAATGATAACAATTTGACAAGAAAATAACAAAAAAAATGACAAAAATGTGACAAAATGTGACAAAATGTGATAAAAATTTGACCAAAAAAATGACAAAAATATGACAAAAAATGACAAAAATATGATAAAAATTTGACAAAAAAGTTTGACAAAAAATGACAAAAATATGATAAAAATTTGACAAAAATATGATAAAAAATGACAAAAATGTGACAAAAATATGAAAAAAAAATGACAAAAATATGATAAAATTTTGACAAAATGTGACAAAAAAATGACAAAAATATGAAATATGACGAGATTTTTTGATCATCATTTGGTAGTGTAGTGTAGTGTAGTGTAGTGTATTGTATTGTATTGTATTGTCTTGTCTTGTCTTGTCTTGTCTTGTATTGTATTGTATTGTATTGTATTGGTGGTTGCGACCCGAGCTGCGAGTACCACAGCTGTAGCAGATGCAGTGACTGTAGTACTCTCAGTAATTAGCAGTAACAGTAATTTCCCGTGAGCGCGGCTGCCGTTCACACTCCGCCGGAGCCGCGTGATGTTGACGGAGGCGGTTTTTGACAGTCAACTTCCTGGTCCGGGGCGGCGTTTCCAGGGCGACGGCGGTCACGTGGCGACCCCCCGCTCTGTTGCCACGGCGACGCGCTGCCGGGCTGACAGCTCTGTTTGTGTTTGCCTCTCCTCCCCGTTTTTTACACCTCCGGCTTATTAAGAGAAAGAGAGGGGAGGCATTTGGTCCATCACGTTCCCAGTCTTTTAAGTCTGTTCTACCTGCTACAAGAAGCTTTGTTTAACTAGTTATGCGCATCTTTTTTGATCAATATCAGCCAATTGATGGGTATATGTAGATTATTTTATGAAGAAACATTAAAAGTGGGGTTTATTGGCCGAGAAATGGTGTGCCAGGTTTAATGTTCTTATTGTAAATGGTAAATATTTGCAGGTACAGGTGTGTGAGTGGGCGGGACAAGGGGAGTGGCGTACGAAAGAGATGCACTTTATGTATTGTGTAGTTGTTGTCCTTGCCTGTTTTGTCTGTAATGTCCTGCTGTGTGTTGTGGCTTACATGTTTTATATTTTGTATGTTCTCGTCTTGTTTTTTATGGGACTGCGGATGGAAATTAGCCTTGAGCTAAATCCGGCATATTTACAGCTCTAGTTGTCTGTTCATTAATATGCACTGTCCCATTCAAATAAATTAATAAATGAAATGAAATGAGTAAAAAAAGTCAGACAAAAGACATTATTATAAACGTCGCTAATGAGCCAAAATAAAAACATATTAGTAGGACAGAAACCATTCTAATTGATAAAAGAAAAACACATTTAAAAATAAATAAATAAAAATAGGGTAATTCCGTACCAAATCATCAGACACCTCACTGGTGACCATCTCAGAATTCAATTATTTTCTTTTTTGTTTGTAAAACAGGGTGTTATAACCACCTTTTCGGCTCACGGGTGATTTTTGCGTTTGTGTGCATTTTTAAAGAGCTCTAGCTCAGCAATGGAAACATTTATTTGGTCTGTGCCATGTAACCATGAAGTCATTTGAGCGAGCTAAAAAATGTGTGTCGACCAACTGATATTCTATCTGGGAAAACACATGTAAGCGCCTCAGTAGTGACTACGTGGTCAAATCCTGCATGGACTAGAGCAATGTTTTTCAACCTTTTTTGAGCCGAGGCACATTTTTTTCATTGAAAAATTCACGAGGCACACCACCAACAGAAAATGTTAAAAAAAAAATTAACTCTGTAGCCTGTATTCAGTCAATCTCATCAAAGTGTCTTGAATAGGATCACCGTATAGTCTCGCGAGCCACAATGCCACAGTCACAGTCACAGCCACTCACCACCGTCACTCATGCTCTTGTCTCAAAGAAATTAGCGACCTGATATAGAGTTTACATGGTTACTCTGCCGATCACTAGACAGCACAGACACTCGAAAATGGTACATTATTTGCGGATAATAATGAACTTGTTTTCAAAAAATCAACTTGTTTAAAATTGGTTGAAAAACACTGGACTAGAGGGCCATTTTTGAGATTTTCTGAGTAGACACCATTTTTGTGACGTTATAACTCAAAGACCCTTTATCAGATCAACATCCTGCTCCTGCTGCAGTAAGGTTATATCCTATTGAACTAAAATCTAGAACATGAAAATGAACAAACACTCAATACACTGGCTATAAATCCAAAATTTTACAATCTAGCACATTTTTGATGATTGTTCCAGGAAATATTTTAGTAGACACGGCACAAACCAAAAGATGGTCCTATACATGTTTCCACTGCTGAGCTAAAGCTCTTTAAAAATGCACAAAAGCAACAATCACCCGCGACCAGAAAAGGTGGTTACAACACCCTGTTTTGTGAATAGTTTCCTGTAGGGCCTCCACTGTGCTGCAGCTGTAGATAGTTATTACAGTAGATCCATGGTAAAAGGATAGTTGCTGCTTTTAATTCTCTTCTCTGAACCGACATCACAAAATGCAGCCGCGAGACCCAGAACAGCCCACCTCCCTCCAGGTCCCCACTGGCCTCCTCGTGCTGACTTTGCGGCCGTTTCGTGGTCCGGCCCCTCAGTAAATCGCTGACTTGTTGTGCCCGTGCTCCTCATGGGCCAGGGGCTCCTGAAGATCCTACAAACCGGCAGATCAGGCGTTTCAGGCTGAAGCCCCCAGACTCTGCCCCAGCTCCTCTGTGAGCTCGACTCTGTGGACTCTTTTAAAAAGCATTTGAAGACTTATCATTGTTTCGAAATGTTTTGGGCTAATGGATTTTACTTCTTTCATCTATTTTATGTTGTTTCCTCTGTTTTAATTCACCTGTGTTCTGTACATGGGGTTTTTACTTACAATGTGTTTAGTTCTACTGCTCCATTGACACAAATAACATTTATAATCAAATTGAATGTACATAACTTTTAAAAATGACAATAACTTACAATTAAAAAAAATCTGAATCAACTGGAATCACACTGAAAGTGAACAGGCGGGTTTCGTACATCCCTACTTTTAACCACGCTTTAATGCTCTAACCAAACCAACACTGTCCTGACGGATCATTTTTCATCCTGAGTCATAAAATATCAATGCTGAGGTTTTATTCGTCAGTATTATGCAGGATGCTCTGTCCACTTTGGTCAGTTATTACACATTGTGGCTTTCATTGTGCTTTGTGTGTGTTTCTTCAGCTGGACCGGTTTAAGGAGCCCCCGGCCTTCGGGCCCATGTGTGACCTGCTCTGGGCCGACCCGCTGGAGGACTTCGGGAACGAGAAAACTCAGGAGTATTTCGGACACAACACGGTCAGAGGCTGCTCGTACTTCTACAGGTAACAGTGAGAAAACAATCATGTCTTTCCTGGAGCGCTGCTTTAATAAAACTGTCTTTATTTCTAGATAAGTTTAAAGGAATAGGCCACCGTTTTTACATACTGAGATATGTTCTTACCTGAGCTTTGACGAGTTCTTTAGGACCTGTCTGATCTTCCCCCGTGCCTTCAGTCACGTAAACATAGCGCAGACGGCGTTAGCATTTAGCCTCTCCCTCTCTCCTCTATAGCTCTAAAACTGGTCAAGATAGAAGCTACCAAGCTCTTCCACGTTTTCCCTATTTAAATATGGTTACGTGAAGTGTTCCACTACAAAGTATAATTACACAAAATTCAACAATATGGATTTTCTAAGCGGATAAAAGGGGGAACTATATTGTAAGGCGTAATAATACCAGGAGTAGTTCGAAATCTGCGCAGTAATCTTCACTTTACGGTGGCCTATTCCTTTAAGCGATGTTATAATTTGCAGGAAACTTAAATTTAATGCCAGTTTGAATCCAACTTAATGCTTTTTAGGTCATATCTGGATCAAATCAGACCTAAACAGGGTCACAAATGAATCTAAATGGGACTGAATTATATCTAAATTGGGTGTAAACTATGTGGAAACCGTAGCTGTAGAATGTGGACAAGTGAGGGGCGGGCGGCTTAAAAAGTCTCTAAAGAACAAAACCCACTGGAAATGAAGAAATTGCTGCCATATTTGCAAAGACGACACTGTAAACCAATAGAGAAGCCCAACACCCCCCGTGCAGATCATTCACCTGTCTCGGTTCACGCTCAAAGAAACCACAAATACCTCAAAATCTGGGCCACTTTTGAGGCCAGTCTGAACGCGACTAAAAATAGAGGCTCGTTGTAACAAAACTGTCTCAAGTCCCTGACAGACGCTGATCACAAAACGCTTTGAAAAGTGCGCGGCGAGTGCGGCGTGTGCGGCGTGTGCGGCGCGTGCGGCGAGTGCGGCGTGTGCGGCGTGTGCGTGTGATGTGTTTCCTCCCGCTAACCGGGCGTTTCAAGTTTTAAAAAAATAGGGACAAATCTATCTTGTGATATTAGGATTATTATGAGCTAAATAAATGTGATGCATAGATACAGACGGCATCTCTGGAATTGCCCATATATGGTCATTTTTGAAAACAGTTAAGGGTGAAAACAATTTTGAAAAAATCTAAACTTTCTCTAATTATTCAAAAACTACTTTAACAAACGCTGAATTATGAACAGTTTCTACTAAATAAAGATACAAAGACATGGAGAGGAGCAAAGTGGTTCAACAGCCCATAAATACATAAAAAACGGAGAATGCTAACATGATGCTACATGTTAGCATCGGGCTAATGCTAACGGTTAGCTAGCGCAAGCTACAACTGCCGTTTTTTCACTTCTACTGAACAATCTGCTGTGAGAAAATATCGATATGGGCCTGATTTACACTTGACTTTATTTGCATGTGATAAATAAGTTCATATTCCACCAGAAAATGTCTAAAAAGAGGGAAAATTGTGTTTCCCTAAAGACTCTATTTTCCCCCTCGGCGAGGCCACGCCCCCTTCTATGACGAGATGCCGTCTGTATCTATCTGTTTGATAAAATAACTCTGTAAATTGTGAAAGTGGTTGTTTAAAGCCACACCGCGTAGCTTTTACCCAATAAATAAAGTTGAAAAACAAGCATTTATTTCATGACAGATATTCTCATCATTGAAAAATCCCTCATAAATGTAAAAACCAACATGAGCTTTTGCTTTTGCGGCCCAGCTCTCCTGAGACATGACTGTGACTTTACCGGGAGTGGGTTCGTCTCCAGCTCGTCTCCATGGAGATGTCGACTAAAGTCAGCAGAATAGATACAGACGGCATCTCGTCATAGAAGGGGGCGTGGCTTCGCCGAGGGGGAAAATAGAATCTTTTGGGAAACACAAATTTTCACTCTTTTTAGCCATTTTCTGGTGGAATATGAACTTGTTTATCACATAAATAAAGTCAAGTGTAAATCAGGTCCATATGGATATTTTCTCACAGCAGATTGTTCAGTAGAAGTGAATAAACGGCAGTTGTAGCTAGCGCTAGCGAACCGTTAGCATTAGCCCAATGCTAACATGTAGCATCAAGTTAGCATTCTCCATTATTTATGTATTTATGGGCTGTTGAGCCACTTTGCTCCTCTCCATGTCTTTGTATCTTTATTTAGTAGAAACTATATTCACAATTCAGCATTTGTTAAAGTAGTTTTGGAATAATTAGAGAAAGTTTAGATTTTCTTCAAAATTGTTTTCCTCCTTAACTGTTTTCAAACGTGACCATATATGGGCGATTCCAGAGATGCCGTCTGTATCTATTGACTCTGTGCATAACTTCAAATCATAACAACACCGCCCAAGAAGTGACTTCCTGTTTCGATCCAGCACACCAAAGTAAAAGCACCGTCTTATCCATTAGTTCAACTTTCTTTCTGCCTAACTATTAACAGACAAAACACTTAAAATGTGTGTATTTAATTATACTCTTGTAATGTTGCAAGTACCTGCAGAACTAATAAATGAGACGAGCTGTGTGCTTTTATTTTGGTGTGCTGGATCAAAACAGGAAGTCACAGTTGATAAGATTTGAAGAGTCAATTTCAGATTAAATAGTTTAGGTTCTCATCGAAATCCATTCTTTGATGACCCACTGCCATAGTAACATTTTCTGTAGCCTCATATAAGGGGGCATGGCTTTGCCGAGGGGGGGAAATAGAATCTTTTGGGGAACACAATTTCCACTCTTTTTAGCCATTTTATGGTGGAAAATGAACTTATTTATCACATAAATAAAGTCAAGTGTAAATCAGGCCCATATGGATATTTTCTCACAGCAGATTGTTCAGTAAAAGTGAAAAAACGGCAGTTGTAGCTCGCGTTAGCTAGCCGTTAGCATTAGCACGATATCCGTTTTTTATGTATTTATGGGCTGTTGAACCACTTTGCTCCTCTCCATGTCTTTGTATCTTTATTTGAAAACTATATTCATAATTCAGCATTTGTTAAAGCAGTTTTTGAATAATTAGAGAAAATGTAGATTTTTCTCCAAATTGTTTTCCCCCTTAACTGTTTTCAAACATGACCATATGGGCGATTCCAGAGACGCCGACTGTATCTGTATCTACAGAGCTGGTCATTAGGAGCATGTTTTGTACTGATGGCAACAGTATAGTCCAAAATGTTACGCAGTGTGCCTTTAAAGCTATTGAAAAGATTACACAGCATTACTCTGGGATCATATTTGGAGAAAAAAAAGTGTAAAGAAAGTCAGTATTTAGTCCCATTTTAGCCTAGTCCTGATTTGTTGATTTTTCAAGTCTTGTTTTGACACAATTTGATGAAAAACCCATAGCTTGCGTTTTTTATATGGATTTAATGTAACACGTTATTCAATATGGCGTTTTCTCATCATGGTGCAGCGAAAAAGTCAACTTCTATTGCAATTCCAACCACAATCGCCATACTTATCTGACAGATTTGAGTCAGATACAAAAAACGCCCTGGCCTACGAACCGTTTATCCTTTTAAAGCTTAAAAGCCCAATCGTGAAACAATCAATGGGAAGAACTTGTGCTGTAGCCTTTCTTCCCAGTGAGAGAGCGAAAGGGAAAAAGAAAGATACAAACCCTCACACACAACACTAACACCACAGCAGCACTTAGAGCATGAAACGATTACCCACAATCCTCCGGGACCTGGGCTGCTGTTGCCATGACGACTCTCTGATATGAAGTGATATGAAGATACAGTGAAGAGCAACGTAAGAAAAGAAAAAAAACTGATTTTTTTTTTAACAAACTTGATAGAAGGAGTGGTTGTAAAAGTTTAAACGATAAGTTTTTGTTGAAGGGTGAAGTTATGAGAGAAATCACTGTGTAGAGTAGCCTGTTCGGCCCCCACATACTGTATCTGCTGTGGCAGGAGGTACGGCTCGTTCACGCCCCCTGCTGGACACTCTGATAACACTACACTTATAATAATACTGCAAACGTCAGTGATGTGTAATATGTGCATTTTGATACGTGTCCTAAAGGAGCGGATTAACCTCTTAACCCCCGCCTGAACCGAGCACATTTTCTCCAATTTAACATTACTCAAATCGAAAAGCTCCTTGAATAAATGCTAACAACAAAAGGAAAACGATGATGAAAAGGCTTCTTCTTCTAACTACTCCTCTCTCTCTCCCCAGTTACCCGGCCGTGTGTGAATTTCTTCAAACGAACAACCTCCTGTCCATCATCAGGGCGCACGAGGCTCAGGACGCCGGGTAAAACTTCCAAAAGTCTTTTTCGCCCATTTTTACAACATCAGGTGAAACAATGTCCATGAAAATGTGCTTGAACCTGTTTTAGTCATGATTCTCCAAAATTAACCTACATTTTAGCCTTGTTTTGGTCCAGAGTTAGTATTTTCTTAGTGTGTATTACTCTTTTTTTTGACACAGTTCTTTTTTTTGTTTCATTTAAAGGAAAGTACTGTGTAAGGTTTAGGGACAAAGCAGCTGGACTTATTGCCAGTGTTAATTTTGACAACATATTTCATTTTAGTTTTAGTCTTAGTTTTTTGACTAAAATGTCATTTGATTTTAGGCAAGATTTAGTCAAAAAAAAAGTTTCAATTTTAGTCTAGTTTTAGTCGACTAAAATGAAGACAAATTTAGTCGACTTATATTGATAATATTCATTATAATCATATTTAATCTTGTTCCTCTGCTTCATGGAGCTGCTCCACATGAACAAAGCTCAGAGCTGATCCTTTGGCAGAGAATTTACATGATCTGAGGCTCTTTCAGTCGGTCAATAGAAGTTTGGCTGATTTTAGTCTCTCCTTTTCATTTTTATTTAGTCTTACTTTAGTCGACTAAAATATCAGGACATTTTAGTCATAGTTTTAGTCTCATGAAAAATGTTTAATTTAGTTTTAGTCCAATTTTAGTCGTCAAAAATATCACTTTGACTAAAATTAAGACTAAATATTATAGTCGACAAAATTAACTCTGCTTACTGCAACATTTTGTCCATGTTTCACTTATTACTAAAGTATTGGCCCTAATTCCAAGTAAACTGTCCAGTTCTTATAATAAACATAGGTGCCGTGTTAATTTTCGTCGACTAAAATATTTAGTCTTAATTTTAGTCAAAGTGTTATTTTTGATGACTAAAATAAGACTAAATAAAAATGAAAGGGAGAGACTAAAATCATCCAAACTTCTATTGAGCGTCTGAAAGAGCCTCAGATCATGTAAATTCTCTGTTAAAGGATCAGCTCTGAGCTTTGTTCATGTGGAGCAGCTCCATGAAACAGAGGAACAAGATTAAATATGATTATAATAAATATAGTATATATAGTTTCCTCCGCAGGGTGTCTGGGCGCACCCTTCGAGATCGGGTGAGGAGCTCAGTTACCCGGGAGGAGCTCGGAGTAGAGTTACTGCTCCTTCGCGTCGAAAGGAGCAGCTGAGGTGGCTAGGGCATCTGTTCCGGATGCCTCCTGGTCGCCTCCCGGTGTTCCAGGCATGTCCTAGTGGGACAAGGCCTCGTGGAAGACCCAGGACACGGTGGTGGGACTATGTCTCCGAGCTGGCCTGGTGTCGCCTTGGGGTCAGAACAGCTGGAGGAGGTGTGCGTGGATCGGGATGTCTGGACATCTCTGCTGAGACTGCTGCCCCCGCGACCCGGCCCCGGATAAAGCGGAAGAAAATGGATGGATGGATGGATATAATAAATATTATAAATATAAGTCGACTAAATTGACATGCAGTTTTAGTCGACTAAAACTAGACTAAAATTGAAATGTTTTTTTTTTAACTAAATCTTGACTAAAATTAAATTACATTTTAGTCAAAAGACAAAGACTAAAACTAAAATAAAACATGTTGTCAAAATGAACACTGCATAGGTGCACCTTTACGAGAAAGGTCTGATATGCTGTGGTCCACCATCTCCTTCACATCAGTATAATGTAACGTCCATTCTTCTCAGGTATCGCATGTACAGGAAGAGTCAGACCACAGGTTTCCCTTCACTCATCACCATCTTCTCTGCTCCAAACTACCTAGACGTCTACAACAACAAAGGTATTTACTCACGTTTTATTCATTTTTTATTCATAGGGACAATGCATTCCCAAAGAAAGTTTTAGTTTTGTGTTATGCAGTTTCATGGTTTAGTCGCTGTTAAACCCGGTCTGTTGTTGAACTCCGCAGCCGCCGTGTTAAAGTACGAGAACAACGTGATGAACATCCGTCAGTTCAACTGCTCTCCTCATCCATACTGGCTCCCCAACTTCATGGACGTCTTCACATGGTCCCTACCTTTCGTCGGAGAGAAGGGTGAGCAATGGATGGATGGATGGATGGATGGATGGATGGATGGATGGATGGATGGATAGAATGATGGATGGATGGATGGATGGATGACTGACTGACTGACTGACTGACTGACTGACTGATGCAGATTAACCAATGGGACAATGTCTTTTGAAAGTGTGAACATGGTGTCTGTCTGCAGTGACGGAGATGCTGGTGAACGTCCTCAGTATCTGTTCGGACGATGAGCTCACGAACGATGGAGAGGAGATTTATGACGGTATTAAACCTCTAAATAAAGCAACTGCGTGACACGGTGGGTTTCTGTGACTGACGTGCGCCGTGCGTCTGTTTTCAGCCAGTGCAGCGGCCGCCAGGAAAGAAGTGATCAAAAACAAGATCAGAGCCATTGGAAAGATGGCCAAGATGTTCTCAGTCCTACGGCAAGTGTTGATGAATTTTATTTTCTTACCCGTTGCTCATCAAGTAAAAGATGTGCACGGAAATTCTCTCACCCAACACGCTCGCCCCCGTCTTTCTGCACGGGAGGTTAAAGAAGAACATTTGTTGGAAATAATAAACGTTTTGGCACTGGAACTCATATCAGACTGTTAACAAGGTAACTTCAAGGTTCACCCTGGTTCTACGATGCTGGATGACTTTCTATCTCGGTACATCGCTACGATAACCTGCTCTGGAACAAGTTAAGGTTCTCCATCCATCCATTTTCTTCCACTTGTCCGTTGTCAGGTCATGAGCCCCCTATGGCTCCTCTTGCAGGTGGTGGGTCCACCACCTTGTTATTGTACTGCAACGTTTGTGTAAAGGTCAGCACACACTACACGACTTTTATTCCCGATTTCGCTCTAATTCTCAGTCGTGCCGAGTCTAATCGAGTCGCGTCTAGTCGAAGGCGGTCACACAGAGTCGGGTCGTGTAGTGTGGGGGGGTCACGACTGGACTGACGTTCGAATCGTGTAGTGTGGGCGGCAGAAAGACGCGACTAGACTTCAGTCGTAGGAACATGTTTGATTTTTAAGCCCGATTTTGGACGCACGGGAGAAACGTGGGTGATTTTACCGACACAAATGTGAATGACAGAGTGATATAAAGACAGAAAAACACCGCCGCGCCTCCTTTTTTTCACTTCTCTGTTAAACCAGCGGCACAAACAAGTCATTTCATGGCCACAGCCCCACACACGAAACAGCACAACTTTATATCACCAAAGGTTCACGACAACCACCTTTTCCCGCTACATTTCAACCACGAACAGAGTTTAGCGGCACTTACTGTGTTTGGAGACAAACTGTTTAGCTTCACCTCGCGGCTAACGGCGGCTAGCCTCCCCGCTATCTCCTCCGCTGTCTCCTCCATCTCGAGGCTGACGCCCGTCTCCTTTTCTTATTAAATCCACTGAAATACGTCCCGCTTCTTCCTGTCGCCAACTTTTATCTCCATTTGACAGAACTATAGCCAAGTTGAAGCTTCGTAGTAGCATTAGCCTAGCGCTGCGTTGTTGTGACATTGTTGACACCGTTGACCAATCGGGACACACACGTTATCCCACGCTCACAAACACAGGCCTGTCTTTGTGGATTTGGGGTCAGTTTTGGAAGCCGTAGAGAGGACAGACGCGCTGTGTTATAAAACATCAGCTGTTTGTCAGAATCGTGTCGTGAGTCGCTCTTACGATTCTCAGTCGTTAAGTGTGAACCCCCAGACGTTCGAAAATCGCACTGGATCCAGTCGTGTAGTGTGGACCCCCCATTCTATATAAAATCGTTTACGACTAGAAAAGTCGTGTAGTGTGTGCTGACCTTTAGATGACATATATAAACCTATAAGAAAGATCATGAACATAATCTTTCTCTGTCTTTAGTGTGGATTTGTTATCAATAATATCCCCCCAAAAAAATTCTGGTGATTTGCCCCTAACTCAACCTCTTCCACGAGATTCTGTGAACAACTCCACGGAGAAAGCCAGGGTTAACTTAACGATTTGACAGCACGCTTCCGAACGCCACTTAAATCAAATTGTTTTTGTGCAGCCCAACATCACAACAGGAGGTGCTTCACAGGGCGGCACCAAACATCAAAACACTGAGAAAACAACCAATGTATTCACAGTGGGAGGAAAATACATGCGAACGCTTTGGAATATCTCACATTTCTGCCTAAATTGGTCATAGACAGCACAGCCCTGTAAGGCAAATGTATCTGATGTTGGAGCCATGAGGGGAGACAGAGGGGAGCGGGTTCTCAGGCTCTTTCGGGGGCCTAAAGCTGCAGGGTCCCACAGCATGAGAGGAAAAAGGGGCTGTCGACTGGTGGGACAGAGCACAGACACGGGATACATGGGTTGGATGATGTGAAGAGCGTTAAGCTAATGAGTGATACTTTGTTTTGTGTTGCGAAGGAATAGGTAGGCATGCATTGGACAGAGATAAAATGACACCACCTAGACTCAATCGTTTAGTTCAGGGTTGAAGAGGCCTGGACTGGGTTTTCTGAGTTGATGACGTAGCGCTTCGCATCTAAGAAGCTTCTTCACACTCATTTGTCCAACTTTGATTACCAGTGTGGTCTCCGAAGTTGAACAGGTGACCTTGAAGATGTAATGCCAGGGTGTCCGGCGTCCATAGATCCTCCTACGTGGCAAGGAAAAACAAAAAATAACAGTGGGAGAAGGAGAAAGTTGGGGAGAAACACAAGAAGGAGCGAGCCAAACCCATGGACGAAGAGGCTTTAGAATAGATAGATCCAGGGCTGATGGGAGTCCCTCTGCAGACAGGGCTGAAGACTGAACCAACAGCCAGTCCTTGCTTCAGGTTTAGTTGTTGTTGTCACCCAGAGATGCTCGTGTCTGGGTTGATTTTTCCAGGTAAAAAACATAAGTTCTTAGTTCTATGACGTCACATCATGAGTCACGTTCATTCAATTCTGGTTTTCAAGTTTGCTTTTATTAGAGTAAACATTTCATTGTTCTCCAAATGTGGTCTGTCAACTCCTTTCTTCTTTTCTGATGATGATGGTTCTTTAATACTGGCCTGTGTTCCATTAGCGGCCGGGTCTCTGACAGTGGCCGGGTTCGCGACTGGCGGAGGCAAATTAAAGCCGGTCTCTAAAACAGGCCGGGGCTTTTATTAGAAACTATAGCGGTAGAAATATTCCCCATGTTAGGAATTTGTCTCATACTGGTGTAAATGAAAACTCACGCGCAGGAAGTAACAAACAGGAGCCCGGGCCGAGGGGGACGCTGCAGAGGAGCTGATCCGAGCGTAACTTTGACACAGATTTAGCCACTTTTCAAACCTCCTGTGACGATATTTGGAAACAGGGCAACAAATGTTGTGTGACCCTCCAGGGTTTTAATAAAGTCACCATCGCGTCTTCAAAGCACGTCCAGCTGCTCCGTGTGCAGGTCAGTCCCACGCCTCAAAATAACTCCTCCCATCAGCGCGAGCGTCTCGTCTTCTCTCAGGTCAGTCTCATGATCGATCACAAACACAAACGCTCCGTCTAAACTCGCCTTTTACACGAGATAACAACAAATAATCCGGTCCGCGGTAAAAACGAAACAGAAACCTGCAGTGACATTGATGTCAAAGCTCCGCTAACAGCAACAAAACACTTCCTGTTGTCCCGACAAAATAAAAGGCGTCAATGTTCCAGCCGCTGGGAGAGGGTTTCAAATGTTAATTAATAAATGAACCTAATATTTTAGGCGCAAATGGACACAAATCTCGTTTTTCTTCATTTTCCTGGTCGTCCGTTTTGCTCAAATGGAAATAAAGGCCAGTCTCTAATTGTGGCCTGGTTCCAATAAAGGCCTGGTCCTAGATGCCCTTGAGTAAATAAAGGCCCGGGCCTATATTAGAGCATTTACGGTAACCAAACAGAGAATCAGGGAAAGAACAACGAGTAAATGTCTTCCGGATTTGCAACACTCTAGAAATAAACCTCCTCGTACACGGTGCTTCTTCTCTGTGTTTTCTCAGGGAGGAGAGTGAGAACGTGCTGACCCTGAAAGGCCTGACCCCGACCGGGATGCTGCCGAGCGGAGTCCTGGCCGGAGGCAAACAGACCCTGCAGAGCGGTGAGTCCACACTCCGAAAACCGGTCCCGATCCCGGTCCCGATCCGAATCCAAGCCCATTAACCCACTCATGAGGTCTAACCCGGGGGCCATCCTGTTCCTGCTGACAGCTCCACCTCACACGCCGGGGGGGACTAACCCACAACATGTAGAGCCTGGATTCGGTGTGACTGTGCTAGCTAATGCTAACTCCTGCTAACGTTAAACACGGCCTCATGACAGACAGCTGAAACATGCTTTTAGGAGTGAGTGAAGAGTGAAACAAACGTGGACTCTTTACACTCAAATTAGGCTCATTATGCTTTATGTCGGTCATACTAACGGGGGCAACCAGCTAACAGCAAGTGTTTTGGTCTTGAATCTAAAGGTTAAACTTAATATGATGCTTGATAAATGTTAAAATAGTCCCACAATCAAAAGTAAATGGCTTTAAAACGATTGACCTCACCTTTTATTAACATTTTATAAGTTTTTATGTTAAAACAAGAACAGGAAACAGTCGTTGTCCCACAGGAAGTTAGTCACAACAACAGGTGCACAGAGCCTATGCTGCAAGTTGAGGTTTATCCACCAATCTTCCAGTATCTTGTTGAATTGAGTGATTTCTAAATTGTCCCCATAGAATTATAAGGTTCTATCCGTAGACCTCTTGTGCTGACTCCTGTCCATTTACATGAGTTATTCCATTCGAGGGATTCCATGATACAGCTCAGTCTCCTCCTACAGATTAGGTTTCAGAAAAGGACATTTAGTTATTTGCATTTTATTCATGTATCAAAGTTTTGAAGATTTTGGTGCACTTTTGAGTTTATTATGAACCATCACATTTCCATTCAATTTCAAACTTAAAACTAGGGCTGTGCTCAATATATCGTATCGGCAATATATCGTTACGATCGTTACGATACGCATATCGCATCGAGGCGTCTTTATCGTGATGCACAAATACAGTAAGTTTGTCTAACCGTAATCTTTATTCTGTATGCATCACAGCATGCACTACACAAGGCTTAGATTACACGAAAACCTATTTTGTGCAGCTATAAGATCCCTTTTTCTTAAAACTCTATCACAATACACTTGAATTGCGTTACGTATCACAATCGTGGACTCTGTATCGTGATACGTATCATATCGTGAAGATGTTGGCAATAGATACAGACGCATCTCTGGAATCGCCCATATATGGCCTTTTTTTAAAACAGTTAAGAAATTTAAGTTCAAAGTTAAAATGTTCTCTAATTATTCAAAAACTACTTTAACAAATGCTGAAATATGAACATAGTTTCTACTAAATAAAGATACAAAGACGTGGAGAGGAGCAAAGTGGTTCAACAGCCCATAAATACATGAATAACGGAGAATGCTAACTTGATGCTACATGTTAGCATCGGGCTAATGCTAACGGTTAGCTAACGCTTGCTACAACTGCCGTTTTTTCACTTCTACTGAACAATCTGCTGTGAGAAAATATCCATATGGGCCTGATTTACACTTGACTTTATTTGTATGTGATAAATAAGTTGATATTCCTCCAGAAAATGGCAAAAAAGAGTGGAAAATTGTGTTTCTCTAAAGATTCTATTTTCCCCCTCGGTGAAGCCACGCCCCCTTCTATGACGAGATGCGCCTGTATCTATACCCAGCCTGCTTTTTGTTAGAGAATTAACAATGGTGTTCGAGAGGACAGATGAAGAACAGGCAGCAGTCTGGATGTCTTATACAGGAGAAGTTTATTTACCCTCGGTGTTGGACCCGGAGACATGAACTCGAGACATTGCTCTAGTCCTACCATTCAAGTCTGACTATGCTTCCACAGAAAAGGGATAAATTCCCTCTCAGAGCGTCAGACTGATACACAAGAGTCTGAGCCCCACAGTCAAGGCTATGACAGAGATAGGACGACTGTACAGCTTGACCCAGTATGATAAATAGCGATTTAATAAATATCTCAGAGCAACTCTGAATGCTGATAGGATCTTATAATTCTAAGGGGACAAAACAGAAAACACTCATGAGCACATACATTGTCCATAACAGGCGTTCTCTGCCAAATCCGTCCATGAGGCTGGTGATATATTTTTCTCCATATTCCCTCAAAACTAATGATCTTTTCTACAGTTACAGACTCTTCTGGTCATTTATGGTCTTCCCCAATCTTTTTCCTGTTGTTCAGTCTTTTGTGGGTTCAATGATCAGTGCCCACTGGTCCAATTATCCTTCTGTCTGTTCCTAAAAACCTTCAGCATGGGTTGTTTTTTTGTGTGATTCAATGTTAAATGCTCCACACTGCCCCCTGGTGTTGACCCCAGGCTGTTACAGAAGCATGTTTCAGCTCCGCTCCTCTCTCTCTTTCATCTTTCTGGACTCCTCCTCTTCTCTCTCTCCGTCTCTTCTCTCCATCCTTCAGCCACCATTGAGGCCATTGAAGCCATCGAGACAGTGAAGGACCCTGAAGGTAAACGTCACCCGCGTGTCGACCATGAGCCCATAGACTTTACCCACAATGCACCCAGCTGACTACGCTAACACCGACCCTGCTGCAGCCATAGCATCAAACATGCCTCACTTTCTCACTCTTCACTTCTATTTTCACGTGAATACTGTGGTTTTCTCTCAGCAGAACAGAATTCATCAGGCTTTACTGTAGTATTACAGTCATGGGAGTATTTGACCATATGCTGAAGAGAGCAGTCTCATACTCATGCAGAAACACTTACACGAGAGCTACTTCATCTCTGCCTTTCACTGTATTCAAGCTTTAGATCGCTTCCATCCTACTTAAGGTTTTCTGCCTGGATCGAGGATGGCTGTCACATTTCTTACTCATTTCCAGATTACTTTTTAGCGCATTATTGTCAACAGTTCACACATTCACTAGTCCTTGTGTCGCCTTCGCGGGTCACTTTGACCCGCTGTCATGTTCCGGGCATTTGGATGCAAAGTGACACAAGGGGGCGCCCTTCCAACCTTCTCAGTGTAAATGTGAGTTGACTTTCTTCAGAGTGAGACTTTAGGTCAGACATGAGTGACAGTAACATGAGGCTAAATACAGTGAGCTCTTTGTTTGCAGTAAAAAGGCTGAGGCCTCATTGCTCTTCAGTCACAGACTGAGAAGTGAAGAAGGAAGTCGTGGAGCTTCTGCTTTAGACAGAACTTCAGACTTCTGCTGCAGGTAAGAGTCATATCATATTCTGAAACTGAAATGTGTAGTAAAAACATAATATATGGAAAATTATTATTACACCTACAAAAAGAAAAATATTTGAAAATCATTTATCTAATCAAAAAAAATGTTTTTTTTTATTTACTCTCATTCTAAAAAAAACCCCAAAACAAACCCAGGTCATTTGTATCTGCTGTAGAGTCATGTTTGTCCCAGTTTCTCTGAGTCGTGGTGCAGCAGGACTGATGTGGACAGATGTTACAGAAGAAGCTCATGAGGTTCATTTCTTCAACAGTTTCTATAGTAACTATTTTCTCCAAAGTATAAGTAGATCTACCACAGTCCTGTCCACATCTGTCATGGTCCACCAGGACTCAGAGGAACTGGGACACACATGACTTTACAGCAGATACAAAGGGTGAGGGTTTGTTTGGGTTTTCTTGATAAGATACCGGATTTTCAAATATTTTTCTTTTTATAATTGTAATAATAATTTTCCATATAATATGTCTTTACTACAGATTTGAGTTTCAGAATAAGATATGACTCTTACATGCAGCATAAGTCTGAAGTTCTGTCTAAAGCAGAAGCTCCATGACTTCCTTCTTCACTTCTCAGTCTGTGACTGAAGAGCAATGAGGCCTCAGCCTTTTTACAGCAAACAAAGAGCTCACTGTATTTAGCCTCATGTTACTGTCACTCATGTCTGACCTAAAGTCTCACTCTGAAGAAAGTCAACTCACATTCACACTGAGAAGGTTGGAAGGGCGCCCCCTTGTGTCACCTTGCATCCAAATGCCTGGAACATGACAGCGGGTCAAAAAGACCCGCGAAGGCGACACGAGGTTTAAACCAACACATTGTAGCAGCACCAAAGCCGTGGCCCTCAAAAAGTCCCTTAAACCCGGTCTCTGTGTCAGTCCTGTTTCTCTTGAAGGCGCTCGCACCGATCTGTTTCTGCACAAGCTACGGCAGCCCGCCTGGGACAAACGACGACACAGCTCAGTCCAGCTCTGTGCCCAAACAGATCGCGTCCGCGGCGTCGTGTGTGTAGTTTCCTCGTCCTCGACCGTTCTGTCTGTCGCTTCCTCCGGCCAGAACCATAATTTGTTCATGAAAATAAATTATGGGTGAAACTGTCGCTTTAACGTGTATAACGTCGCTTTCTGTAGCTGTTTTTTAAAGACCGCTGTGGCTGTGCGCGCACACAGCGGCCAAATCACGACGTGTAACTTTAAACACATCTGTCAAACTTTCTTTAGCTTGGGTGAGAATATTAATTGCAACAAAAAAAAACACAGAAATTGTGAGCTGAAGTGAAACCGAAGTTTGACAAATGTGTTCAGATCTCCACATTCGGCGGTAATTGCTTCAGGAAACAGTGTTTAATGAGCTGCTTCTGTGTGCGTCGTAAAACAGTTCTGTCCCTCCGTGTGTTCGATGCATCTAAAGCTTCAGTGGGCACAATAAATACATAGAGTCTATATCAGGGGCGCCCAAACTTTTTGTCTCCGAGGGCCAAAAGGAACAAGTGCCTGTGAGTCGCGGGCCAAACACGGCGATGTCAAGCACGAAACACGTATAACATAAGCAAATTACGTTTGCATTTGATTCTATCTATGCAAATAACATGCTATATTAAAACAAATGCTAACTATGGCAAAAGCATAGTTTTGTCTTGTAGCAATTTAGTGCAAAATGTAAAAAAACAACAACACCTGCATCTACAGCACCTACAGTAACAGTACAGTAGTTTTCCTCACAGACACTTTTCATTTTTCATATTATAAAGTTGTTTTTTTGCCGCCCACTGAAGCTTTAAAAACACTCCCACATTTCATTAATTAATCAAATGTGGTTTCGGAAATTTCAGTCGCGCCCTGAACATTTCCTCCTGCTCTCGAGGGGGTTCTTTTTTTAGCACGATGCGGCACCGGATCACGTTTTTATTATATCTTAAAAGATTAACTCTCAGCGTCTGTGTCTTCCTGCAGCCATCCGGGGCTTCTCTCCCCAGCACCGGATCAGCAGCTTCGAGGAGGCCAAAGGCTTGGACCGGATCAACGAGAGGATGCCCCCGCGGAGAGACGGCGTCAACTCCGTGGGTCTGTCCATGGGCCGCATGAACATGGGGGAGCCCAACGGGACGGACAACAACAGCAATATACAGTGATGGGGCCCCAGGTCGCGCTGTAGTGTACATAGGCATACAACACATAAACTATAGGCTACACTTGAGAATATCGCCCTCCCTCATTGTAAAAGATACGAGCTCTGATGGACCTCTGTACGGGCTTTACTAGCGGACTACAAACCCCAGAGGACGACTCCCAGCGGGGCGAGGGCTCACCTGTTTGTCGGCGGGACGTTGTGTGGCATGACTTTTGGGTGAATGTGTGGCGTGTGGGATCATGTGGGGAAGGGGAGGGGGGGCGTGTCCCTAAAAAGAGGACCGACTGTGGGTTAACTTCCTGCCTGCGTGCGTGCAAATGCTTAACAATGTAAGTATGTCTGTGCAGTTATACATATACATATTATATATATATATATATTTGGAAATGTGTTTTGTTTCCGTTTGGGTTTTTTTAACTCTCGCCTGCGCGCGAGGAGAGAGACGTGCGGACTATCTCAATCTGAGCCTGTTGTTTTAATAACGTTGGGGGGAGGACGTGCTTTTGTTTTTTGTAGCGGGACACTGGACCCACTTTGAAGCGAGTGGACCCCCCCCCCCACACTTTTAGACCCCAATTTAGTCCCCATTCAGGCCTCATTTAGACCCGCGCTGGTCCAGGGACAGTCTCAGCCAGGCTTTTCCCGCAGCAAATCGAGCTTTATTTGACATACCTCAGCCACGCTAACACCGCTACGTCAACGAACGGCTGTTTTCATGTTTGCGCTGAAGCTTTATCGCCCTAAAGATGAAGCGAAGGACGTCTGCGGGCCACGAGGAGAACGCTGTGGGCAGATTCTGCTTTTTTTTTAGGGAGTTTGAAAGTTAATCCGAAGTGCAAAGCTAAAAGCGCGAGGCGACGCGTGAAGGGAAGCTAATGGTGGCTAGCGTTAGCGTCCAGTAGCCTGTGAAACTCACCGCTTTTGCTGTTAAATATGAAACCGCATATTTGCTATGCCTGCCCGTCTCTCCTCTGACTGTTTACGTCACGTTTAGTCAGAGGCAGAAGGGCCAGAGGGAGATCTGTGTTACATTTACTTCGTGTAGCACTACCTGGTCTGTGTAGAGCCGTGTAGAGCCGCGTAGAGACCGTGGAAAAGGCCTAAGAGGAGAGTCCGGAGCGGCACAAAGCCAGAGGTCACGAATGTTTACATTTTACTAAAGATATGCAAACTTTGTATTTGAGGAAAACTAATTAATTGTGGCATTAAGACACAAACAAAGCTTTATTAGTATTATTGCTTCTTATCATTTTAACAGATGGGTGTATAGTTTTGATCAAACTCATTCTAGTCTTTTACAGAGTCACCTTAAACTAAAATATTGCAGTAGGTTGCGTTCACGTGACATCACAACGCTCTCAAGATTTATTTGCTGGGCAGCTGAAAATGACACGGTTAACCTTTTTTTTTTCTTTTATAGCCAATACACTGCAAAAAGTACCCGACTAAAAACAAAAAATTCTGCCAATGGGGTCAGCATTTTTTTCTTGCTAAGAATTTGTATTTCTAGAATATTTTTCTCATCATAAAACAAGAAAGAAACACTAAATTTAAGCAAACAAATAGCTAGAATTAAGCGAAATGTCCTCAGAAAATGGAATAATTTAAGGAAAACATTCTTGTTTAGTGAAAAATGTGGATATTTTACTTAAATGTTGCTTGATTTAAGTAAAATGTTCTAAATGACTCACATTTTTGAGCAAAATGTTCTTAATAAATACTAATATTTAAGGAAAATATTGCCTGCGCCCGGAGACCCACCTCCATGATGTGGAGCCAGGCTGATGGTCAGAATCACCTGCTGGAGGATTCACCTATTGTACATGTTTTTAGTGGTAGGGGAAACGTATGCAGACACGGGGGGAACATGCTCCACACAGAAAGGCCTCGTCCTGGTGGGAATTGAACCCGAGACCTTCGAGCTTCTTAGTTATCTTAGTTTTTCCTAAAATAAGAAAAAATATTCTTTGTCTTGAGCTGAAGAAGATTCAAAAAGTTTTTCTTTCTTGTTACAACATAAACTAGCATGTTTTCCGTAAATTTATCTGAACAAGAAATGGCTCGATTTTATTTCCGAAAATAAGAATGTTTTTCTCAAGAAAACTTTGCTCGGCAAAACATTATTACTTTTTAGGGGAAAAAATAAGAACTTATTTCTTAAAGTAAGACATTTTTTACTTGCTTAGAATCCACTTTTTGCAGTGTATCTAATGGTCACAAAGTTCAACATCTCCACTATCTGCGCTAACTGAACTGAGGTCCAGTTATTTTCTCATAAAGGCATCCAGAAATGGTTTATTTTGCCCATAGTTTAGTTTATTTGAGCAGTTTACATTCTTCACTTTTTACAACATTCACATCACAGTTAGCTCAAAAGGAGAAGCCTGAAGCAAGAACGCCTGTTTTATGCTAACCCCATAATCATTGTAATATACTTTTACATTTCCCGGTGACACAGCGTGAGGTCTGGGTAAAAACATATCCGTGATGTTTCCCATAAAAAAATAATAATAATAATCGAGTACAACTTTTGCCAATTTTTTTTTTTTTTTAGATTTCTTTGAAAAACTCTTTGGCGTCGCTTTATATTCGGGGGTGTTTGTTAAGTATTATTAAGGTATTAATAAGCATTAGTAAATAAGAGATCATGAATAATATGCTTGTATAGATATTAATGAGCTGCTTGTTGTGCTATTATCTATTAGTGTCTTAATAGATAAAAACACAATAAATTAATATCTATTAATATCTGCTCAAGGGTTGGCCATGAATAATAATGTTTACTCATGGCCCACCCTTAAGCAGATTACGCTTATTAATACCTTATTAATACTTAACAAGCACGCCTTTATGTAATACCAACTCCTTCTCTCCCATAGAGTTGTATTGACCCTCCGTCTGAGATTATGACATTATCAAATCATAGTTTGTGAACGCAACCTATTGTTTTAGCTCTGCACTGAATAGCGTTTAAGGGACAATATTGCAGAAGGATTAATCTATTGTGCATGTTTTGGGTTGAGGAGTACCAGAGACACAAGGAAAACATGCAAACTCCAGAGAAACCATCTTGTTTTTGTTGGTTTTTAATCTTTTTTGTTAGGCGTTTCCTTTCCAGCCAGGTCAGGATTACCGAGCTGGAGCCTGAAATGCAGTTTTTAGGTAGTTTTATTTTACCGCTGCCCCACAAAACTCACAAAAACCTCGTAGCCTGTCCCTGGACCGGCCTGCCCTGAAGCCCGAGCGAGCGTAACTAGCTTTTTTCTTGCACACGACCGAATATGCAGTTACCACGCTGTAACTTTAACCCCCCTGAACGCGCCTGTTTCCATGCATCTCTCCATCCTCCTCCTCCTCCTCCTCCTCTGCGGCCCGTAGGTGGCGCCATCCGCTCACACGACACTGACCACGGCTGGGACTCCCCCTCCTCCTCTCTCTTTCTCTCTCTCTCTCTCTCTCTGTCTTTAGGCCGACCTTAGATTCAAACAGAGACGACTCGGAGCGAAACGATCTTTGTTTGTGAAGCATTTAAAGACGCCTCGGTGCATGCATGACCTTTGAGTTCTTCGATGAAAAAAAAAAAAAGTGAAGTTATTTTTCGTTTGTGCTGCGTGATTTCTCCGATAAGGATTTATTTATACGAATCGACTTATTTATTTTGTACATAACATTCGATGAGTTATTTTTTTGTATCCATTTTGTGTTTCTATAACCATTGGACGCTGTATAGCCTTGACTGTATGCTTCGGTTGTTCTCCTATACCTACACTGTTTCCTCTAATCTTTGTACAGGACTTTGTTTTTAAAAAAATATCGATTAACTATATCTATATTACTATCTTAACGAATGATATATGAAATTCAAGAGGGGGTGGTGTTTTGGGCGGCCGTACGCATGACTGCATGGTCGAAAACTTGAAAGTTGCAAGAGCTGGCAAGGCCGTGGGAACCCAGGGTGCTGACGGCGCTGCAGCACCCCCTGGTGGATAGTTTGTGAACTGCAGGCAATATTAACCCCTTAACTCTGGCTTTACCCCGGTCCAAAAGCTTCTGGGAAAAAGGTGTGAAAATAGCAACAAAACTGAGACGAAAACATTGATGAAAAAGTGACAAAAATTGACAAAAATTTGACCAAAAAGTGAGAAAAAATTGACGAAAAATTTAGAAAAAATGGACGAAAAAGTGATAAGAATTTGACCAAAAAATGCGAATAATTTGACGAAAAAGTGACAAAAAAGTCACAAAAATTTGACAAAAACGACATGAAAAGTGATGAAAAAAAATCTGATGTGAGGAAAAAGATCAATTCACTGGCCTACAGGCCTACAGGATTTGGGTAAAGCTGAACTGGAGAAAATGCTCTTGGTTCAGGCGGGAGTTAAGAGGTTAATAAATAGGATTTATGCACAGAAAAAGTATTTTGGGGGTAAATTTTGTCCCTCAGCGCCCCCTAGCTAAAATATCTTCCCACGGCTCTGAGAGCTGGTCAATGCTGTTCTGACGATTCCCCCTTTTTTACCCCATTATCGTATTTATTATAAAACTATTTGGACGTTTTCTCCGATATCTAACACTTACTCTCTACGCGAAGCCCTGTGCCATAGAAACTGTGCCACGATCTTTTGCATTTCTTTCCAAGGGCCTTTATTATGCTTTATCCAGGCGTTTGTAGCGTCATCGCATATATTACAATCTTAGAAGTTAAGTTAAGGTCATTCAGGTTGCGTTTCCGAGCGTAGAAAACCATATTCTGCAGATTTAAAGAGAAGTGAAGCCGTGTAAAGCCACACTGCGCAACATTTCGCTCCAATACATAATCTAAAGTGTATTCGTCTCCATGGAGGACCCGATCTTTTGACTAGGTTAGCCAAATGCGAGGTGTTTTCCATTGAAATCACAGAAATGTCATGAGCTATCCTTGAAATCTCTACTTTTGTTAGCCTGTGGCTCATGAATGGGGATGCCAGGCCCTATAGATACTTTGGACCTTCCCATATGGCCCATAAGTAGAGGAACGACTGAGATCCACCACTACTTTACCAGATGCTCAATTATGAATAAGTTTTATCTACTAAATAAAGATAGAGACATGGAGTGGAGCAGAGTGGTTCAACAGCCCATGAATACTTAAAGAGGGGGTATTCTGCTTTTTTCAGTCCCATAGCACCAGTCTATATCACACTACAATGATGAGCAAACCTTCTGTTGGTCTGTAAATGCAGTAAATTAGAATAACTGCCTTGTATAAAATGTCTCTCTCAAAATGGCTGTAGTGAATGTCTTGAAATAGGCCTCTGTCTCTTTAAGAACCTCCTTTCCGACACGCCCCCTCCACACGCTGTCTGTGGCATCAGTGGGGAGGGAGTTCTGCTGAGGAGCAGTGGTTGGTTACTCGGCTGGTGACGAAAGCTCGGAGGCGTCTCCAGGAGGTGGGGGCGTTCCTAGGAGGACTCAGGCAAACCTATCCCTAAAATGGCCGCCATCAGAGTTTTTACAGATTACTCAAAAATACGTGAATGTGCCAAGGCAACACTTCAGGCATGTTTTTAATGAGGGAATGACATAACAACATGATGTAAAGCTTGAAAAAGTCAATTTTGCATAATACCCCCCCTTTAAAAAACAGACAATTCTAACCCGGAATCTAACATTAGCTTCATGCTGCATATGCTAACGTTAGCAACGAGTGGCATTTTTCGCTTCTCCTCAGCCATTTGCTGTGAAAAAAACATCCATATGGACCCGATTTTGGCTTGACTTATCTGTGTGTGATACATAAGTTTATAGTCCACCAGAAAACATGTAAAAAATTGGCCACGCCCCCTCCATCGCCGTCAGTATCTCTACAAGAATGGCGAGGTATGACATGTCTGTGTCATGGTATTTATACAATTTCTGTGGGGTTTTTTTCTATATTTATTATAAGATGATGTTTAGAGGTCACTGGATGTGTATCCGACCAAGGCCGTGGGAACCCAGGGTGCTGAGGGCACTGCCGCACCCCCTGGTGGACAGTTTGTGAACTGCAGGCAATATTAACCCCTTAACTCCCGCCTGAACCGAGTACATTTTCTCCAGCTTTACCCCAGTCCAAAAGCTTCTGGAAAAAAGGTGTGAAAATAGCAACAAAATTGAGACGAAAACAAGGATGGAAATGTGAAAAAAGTGACAAAAAATGTACAAAAAAATTTGAATAATTTGACGAAAAAGTGACAAAAAAGTCACAAAATTTTGACAAAAATGAGACGACTGCCCAACAAAAAAAAAGTGATGAAAAAAAATCTGATGTGAGGAAAAAGATCAATTTAGTTTTGTAGGTCTTTCAAATGAGGCGTTACACTGACCTACAGGATTTGGGTAAAGCTGAACTGGAGAAAATGCTCTTGGTTCAGGTGGGAGTTAAGAGGTTAATAAATAGGATTTATGCACAGAAAAAGTATACTAAAATATCTTCCCACGGCTCTGTATCCGACCCACAACAAGCAGAAACTGAATACGATTTAGCATTGGGCCACTTTTATACGCTAATACTTATGTAAAGTAAAATCTTAAACGTACTGCGCATTCATTAAAGATTCCTAACTAGGCTTTCACATCACCTAAATGTGGTCGATGTGTTGACAACAGCTGAAAACATCTGGGTCTTTTGTGATGTTTAATGGCTAATGCTAACATTTGACATGTTTTCCTGGAGATGTTGCTGCTTTCCTTTGACTGAGAAGCCAAATATGATGTTCAGATACACTAGGACCCCTTCAAAAAATCACTGGCATCGAGTTTTACACCAGTGCAGTCGCTCACAGGACGATATAACCTGGAATGTTCCGCAGTGTGGCTTTAAGTAACACAGAAAGACTCCTAACAGGGCTACCATAGAGGGCTGAAGTGGTCGCTGAGAGTGCGGTGAAGCTGCCTGGACTTTGCAAACACACCGAAGCACCACGTCGTGACATCAGCAGGTGGGGGGGGCACACGTTTTGGGGGTAAATGAACATCCAGGATGACTCAAACGTGCACGAATGGAACAAAACACCACTCCAGGTCTGTATTTGTTAACATGGCAACTTGATTTAGCATGATACAGGCCCATTAATCTCTTTCTTCTGCTTTCATTCGACTTGTTTACCTCTGTTTTTCCATACGGTTCCGAGTCACTAACACTGTACGCATGCCCCCCACGGGACGATTCACTTTTTTACTCTTGAATAAAATATGCATGAAGCTTTGGATTCCGGAGAGTTTATTTCATTTCTATCGAACGCAAACCCGGGATGATTTACAGCGTACGGAAACAGCTGGTCTCAAGAGAGTTCCACTGAAGAAAGCTTCAATGTTATGAGATTTTTACACTTGTATCACCAAGCACTGAGTAGGACAAAGCAGGGAGTAATTTAAAACCAGACTAAGCCCGGTTTAATCTAGATCTAAGCCTGATTTGCTTTAAACTTGCACTACAAAAAGTAAATATCAAGCATTGGCTTAATTGACTTGAATTGAGGAAATGTTTCTTGTTTTGAGCGGTTTTCACTCATTTAGACACTTTTCCTGATCGGACCAAGTTTACTTTGCTTGTTTGAGGACATTTCAGACCAGTTCTAGGGTAAATCTCGCTTGAAATAAGAAAGTAAAACTGCCAATGAGACAAGACCAATTTTCTTACCCCAGTGGCAAAGAAAATGACCTGAAATAAGGACGAAATGTATCGAAACGAGTCAGAAACATCTCAGAACAAGTGAATTAATCTATGACAAATGCCCAAGAACTTCTTAACTAGTCAAAACAACTAAAATTTGGATTATTATGCTCAAATTGAGATGTTTATACTGATCTGGTTAAATACTTTTTGCAGTGTGGCGTGATTGTTGTTAAACCCAACTGTGAGTTTGGAGTCAGAATCTTCTGTTTCTGAAAGTGTTTAGCTGCACCAAAGCTGATGCTATTCTTCCTGGGGTTATAATACAATACAATATATTAAAGGAATAGGCCACCGTTTTTACATACTAAGATATGTTCTTACCTAACCTTAGCCGAGTTAATATATCCCCGTCTGGTCGTGTTCCCTATTTAAATAAAGTTACGTGAAGTGTTTTCATGCGAAGTATATTTACACAGAAATGTAGCATGTCGATTTTATAAGCAGATAAAAAGGGGGACTATATTGTAAGGCGTAATGATACGAGGAGCAAAACGTCCGCGCAGTAACTCCTAAAGACTTCCCCGCTCACTTCCGTCAATAGCCTTTAGGAGTTACTGCGCGGACGTTGTGCTCCTTCACGTAACTTTATTTAAATAGGGAACACGTGGAAGAGCTTGGTAGCTTCTATCGTGAGCTTTTTTGGAGCTATATGACATGTGGGAGAGGCTGTGCTGTGTTTGCCTGACAGAGCGCACGGACAAAGACCAGACGGGGATATATTAACTCGGCTAAGGTTAGGTAAGAACATATCTCAGTATGTAAAAACGGTGGCCTATTCCTTTAATAAAAAATAATATAATACATCCGTTCACTTTCCTTCAGAGTGTGAGAACGATGTAATATCAAATAACCATGATATCTTCACAGGTATCTAAGCATACGTCCAAAAGTATCAGGCCGCACAATAAAAAACTGACAGAACAATGGAAGAGGTCATTTGCAAAAACAGACAAGTGCCATTGAAAAAACTCAACGTATCCATGTAAAGGCCTAGATATGTTTTTCATTATTCTTCATCAGTTTCAGTGCCATAAAAACATGAAGCCACTTGTGCTTTATCAAAGTTTCATCTGAAGAGTAAAGTAACAGCAAGTAACCAGTCACCCATCCACACTCATTCATACACCAACGTACACTGGAGGTAACGTGGGTGAAGTGTTTTGCCCATGGACAGAACGACAGTGTGCATCTTCAGGATTTGGGATTGAAACCCCCGACCTTTCGATCATGAGACGACCTGCTCCACCGTCTGCGCCGCTGTTGCCCCCAAGACCTGCAATAAGCTAATGTGTTATAGTTTTCTGCATGTGTTTAAGAGTGTCATTTTCAAGGTTTGTTTTGCACATTGTCTAGGTAAATCTCAAATGTAAAGTTATGGCCTACCAAAAACATTAATATTACGCCTATTTCATTATTCAAATCCTCAGAACAGAATAATTAGATAATGAGCTGTGACTCTAGCTATTCTCAGCTTGCGAAGAAATTACTCATTTACTGATACATTTTCTTGACCAGTGATGTCGTGTGCATGGTCCAGGAGAGCGTCTCTGTGATGTGGGGACTGATAGGGCTTTTCCACCAAGGTGCTGGTTCTGGGCTGGTTCAGAGCTGGTTCTGGTGCCGGGTTGGTTCCATACTGACTTGGTTTCCCACCAAAATGAGAGCTGTGCCTATTGTCATAGCAACGCTTTGGGAAGTCAACATCAAAAATGGATAGTAACATCTTAGTACAGCCACTTCTGGTTATAAAATACAGAAAAATAAGTTTATGTTTCTGTCACAGCAGCCGTTAACATTTTGATTTCTTCTTTCTAACTCTTGTTTTAGCTGAAGAGCATAAAGCAAAACAACAGTTTCCTCCACAGAGACTGTTTTGGCTTCTCCAGGAAGTTCTGAGCACAAACTAACTAATATTGATTGTTTGTTGGAGGAGAGAGCCACGCCCCCAGCCGCTGACATCACTGGTGCTCCTTTTCTTTGTGCAAACTTGTTCAAAATCTCACTTTTGTGTCTAAAACCGCAGGGTTAGCGCCTCTACTGGTTTCACGCAGCAACTACATTTGATATTTTGCGGTTGGAGGAGAGTGTGTCCACGGCGTCCAGAAAACGTCATCAGTTCTGCCCGTGGTTCTGCCTCTGTGCCTCTGTGGCCCCGCCCACACACGCCTCCGTCACGTAGCAACCAGGACACGCGTCGCGCACGCACCGCCTGAGCTCATGAGTCAAACCAGTAGATGGCGCCCCTGCGATGCTCACACTTCGGCTGAGGGGGTGTAGAGGAATAAATCCCTCAGAAAAGCGACTGTGCGATGCTCTCTCTCTGTTCGCAGTCACTGACAGCGAGCGAGTAGTCTACCGGCGGCCATCTTTTTTTTTTCGTAGGATAGTTGCTACATCAAGCAATCACACGTCATGACAGTGCACCAACTATCCTACGAAAAAATCAACCTTGCGCACAGTCGTGACAGCGGTAACAGCAGTCTGTCAGTCTGTCAGTCCTGTCAGTCTGTCAGTCCTGTCAGATGTAGGGGCTTGGTCTGAGACGGTCAACAGAGCAGACCCCGCCCACACACTCCCCCCTCGTCTCCCCCAAAGCCTCCGAGACCACCCCTTTCTCAGCAATTTTTGACTTTAGTTTGTGGGTGGGGAACGGCTCTGCCACGCCCGTTTAGTTACTCTTTAAGGATAGTGGAGTGGGCGGTGGGGAAACCACCATCAACTACCAAAACAACTTTCCAAGGAGTGTGTCAACTTTCCGAAGAGTGTGAATTCTTAAGTGTCTGTTGAAAAGCTCATGTTGGGGCAGGTTGAATTGAAGTAGTACGGGATTTTCAAGTCTTTTTTTTGTCAAGTCTATTTTTGTTCTGGCTCAGAGATGCCTCCCGCCCCGCATCAACCGAGGCTTCCCCAAGACAAGTCTAGGCTAGAGCCATAACGGCCAGGATGAACCAGGATGTTTTTCTTCTTTACCAGATCAAAGAAGCACATGTTGGCGTAAACCACCAGTTTCACACATTATGTACTGAGTTTTTTCACAAAACACAAGAATAAAAAGTAGTAACATAGGTAAACACAAATATTAAAACCTACGAGTATGAGTACTTTGATTTGAGTACTTGCAGTGCATTTTTCTCAAACATACTTAGAGTTTTTTTTTTTTTTTTACAGCAGATTGGTTAGTTACATTTACTCATTTACATTTCCTTGTGTAACGTAGGCTTCCCCTTTAAGAGAAGTTGGAACATATGCCATTTTATTTGACCTATTTTTCATTTAACATCATTTGGAATTTGTATTGCTCTGTCCATCACAGACAGAACAGTCCATGTCCAAAAGTTACTCAGTGCCTGTGCGGCATTCGTTTTTAAAATGTAATAATAGTGTTAAGATGGTTCCTTGTTACGACTGCTAATTGGCCTCTTTTTGCTTTACTACAACTCTGTGTGGATATGTCCGTAGGCAAAAAAAGGACAGAGCAGGATCGATCTTACAAACTCATGGTTATGAGCCCGGCGCTCGACCTGTGGAGCTAAATGAGCAGAACAACAAACTGCCACCATCCTGAATCGTGTTTGTTCCTTTGCAGAAAACAGAGTTGCAGCTTTACAAGTTAAGCTATATTTAATGAATCATTTTGGCAAATTCGCCTGGGTGCCCGGAGATTTGAGTGGGGTCGCCGCCTATATGCCCGTAGGCTACATGTGCTTTGTAGACTAGAGCAGTGGTTCTTCAACCTTTTGAAGCCGCGACCCCCATTATAACAGTTAAAGGGGTTCGTGACCCCCCGCTCGGGTCACACCGTGAGGAATCGGATCATTAGCCTATACATAATTATTAAAAAACAAAGAAAAAACAATGGCTAAAATAAAATTAATAAAATTTAGAACAAATAATAGCACCCTGGTAAAATAGCATGCATGCTACGATACCATAATAATAATATATATTTTTATCTATATGCTCTGGCGACCCCCCAAATCTGTCTTGCGACCCCCTTGGGTGTCCCGACCCCCAGGTTGAGAACCCCTGGACCAGAGCACCTTAGCAAATAGCCTACAGCATTTTGAGTATTTTTGCTGCAGCTAAATTTTGCTCAGACATGTGCATCTCTTTATTTTGCATTTTCTGAGCACTTTTTAGTCACTGGGTTAGTTTTACAGAGAAAGCCGGCTTTAACGGTTCAGAATTGCCAGTTAGCTACATTAGCGGCTGGTCTGACACTGCAGACCCAGCTCTGAGGTACAAGCAGTGCTTAATTTGAACCCCCACATTTTTTTCAGGGTAATGGATCCGGGAAATATCTAGAAGGATCCGCCAAAAAATGTATCTGATATAATGTTGTTTAATGAGAGTGTTCCGGCAAATGTTTTGGCCTGTTCCCTGAATCCATCACATCAGACCAAAGGTGTTCCTGAAAATACTACTTTACAAATTAAGCACTGGGTACAAGACAACATTTAGCACTGGTTAAATCCAGCACAGACTCTGATTCAGGAGTGTAGTCTGTAATAAAGTCCGCTCTATGTGAAATATTGTATTTCCCTGAAGAATTCTCCAGTTTGTTGCTCTTTGTAGGTGCTAAGTGGTATCGGGAGCCGCCAGTGTGAGGTTTAAGAGTTCATGTTCCCTGTATTCAAAATGTGTCTTTATAAACTTTGCCCATCAAGTACAGACAATACTACAAAATTCCATTCATATGTGACATAAAAACATATAATAAACATAAGTTAAATGAACGTGGTCTGAATAAAAAAGAGCAGAGAGAAGAGCAATCGCTTTTGAAATCGGCTCCACTGGTTTTGTTCAGTTTTATTATTTATTTACTACACTGCAAAAAGTGGATTCTAAGCAAGTAAAAAATGTCTTTAAGAAATAAGTTCTTATTTTTTCCCTAAAAAGTAATAGGGCCAGATGTTGTGGTTCAAAGCGCAGGCTGTAGAGAAGACGACTGCGCAGACGGGTGGCGCTCCTTACAATCTTCAGTGTCATACCTGGCGCAAAAAGTGGGCAGGACAGGAGGGGGGGACAGACTCGCATTGTGATGTTGTGGTGCCGCCCCCTCCCCATGCTTTCCCCAGACCTGAGGAAGGCGGTGGGTTGCGAGGGACCCCCCCTCGCTCAACATGCATGATGCAGCGCGCAATGTTTAATAAAAATAAAAGAAATAAAAGTGTCCCTCCGCTGCTGCAGCCACTCACTGCAGATCCAAGCTGAGCGGGCGGGACAGAGAGGCCTCGCGCTGGACACCGTTCGAATGCGCAAAGTTACGAAATGTACAGGATTGAATTGATCAGAAACTGTCACATCGGCTGTAGAGGAGTTGCAGAGTTACGCAGCAGTTGCAAGAAAACTGTAGCGTATTGGAACATTTGCGCTACAGCTGCAGGATTCTTGGAGCGGCTGAATTAAATAAAAAGTTGCTCTGCTCCCTGTAAAATGCGCTTCTTTCTTTTGGACTGAGCTGTGGCTCCACAAGGAGCATCATCAGGAGGTAAACACTGACACATGATGGAAATGTCTCCTTAAAACTCAGATCAGACCTGGTGTTGTGGCACTTGAAGGCGTGTGTGGTTTATTTATGGAAAACTGTTGTTGTTTTGGTGTTACGGGTGTGCGCGTTGATCTACTGTATCAAAGTAAACCCGTGCGTAACCGACTCTCAAACAGACTTTTCAAGGCAATTTCGCTTTTGTTTTCAATTTGACGTCGATTCTAAGGAATAAGACAAGGCTGCGCGATGTAAAGGTGAACATAATGTGACGGTTGCCATAGAAAAGTGAGTGCCTCTTTTTCTTAAATAACGCCCTCTCCCTGGTGGCGCAGCAAACCCTGCGCCACATGCAAGATCACACATGTATTATGTTGCGTTTAGAGTTGCGCACGGACTGCGCCCGTCACAAGATCTGGCCCAAAATGTCTTGACTAGCAAAGTTTTCTTGTTTTAGGAAATAAAATCTAGCCATTTCTTGTTCAGATAAATTTGCTAAAAACATGCCAATTTTTCTTGTAACAAGAAAGAAAAACTTTTTGAATCTTCTTCAGTTTTAGACAAAGAATATTTTTTCTTATTTTAAGAAAAACTAAGATCACAACTCTTAATGTAAGAATTGATTCTCACAGAGAGGTTAGAGCCTCAGCTTCACAGCTCGAAGGTCCTGGGTTGGATTCCCACCAGGACGGGGCCTTTCTGTGTGGAGCATGTTCTCCCTGTGTCTACCACTAAAAACATGTACAATAGGTGAATCCTCCAGCCAGGTGATTCTGACCATCAGCCTGGCTCCACATCATGGAGGTGGGTCTCCGGGCAATACTTTCCTTAAATATTAGTATTTATTAAGAACATTTTGCTCAAAAATGTGTGTAATTTAGAACATTTTACTTAAATCAAGCAACATTTAAGTAAAATATCCCACAATTTTTCACTAAATAAGAAAGTTTTCCTTAAATTATTCCATTTTCTGAGGACATTTTGCTTAATTCTAGCTACTTATTTGCTTAAATTTAGTGTTTCTTTCTTGTTTTATGATAAGAAAAATATTCTAGAAATAAGAGTTCTTGAAAAACAGCATGAAAAAAATGCTGACCCCATTGGCAGAAGTTTTTCCTTAAAACAAGACAAAATGTCTTATTTTTAAGATTTTTTTTCTTGTTTTTAGTCGGGCACTTTTTGCTGTGTAATATCTAAACGACAAACCCTTTAAAATTCTTTCAGATAATTGCATGTTAATTATGCCCTTCTCTTGTTCCCGTGCCTCCTGATTATTGCAGTTTTAGGAGTGGAGTGGAAATGCGTTGCAGAATCAAGAGGATTGTGGAAAACGTGGCGCAATATTGAAGAGCCAGTGAAACCTGTCGGGTCGGTGAGTCTCCCTCATCCGGAGACACTTCCGAACCGAAAGTTTGTGAACGATCAACAAAGGATGATTAACCCACGGGAATCGATGATGCAAGTTTAACCAGGAGGGAACCACCGAAAGTAAAAGTCTGGAAAATGATTATTAATAGTAACAGTGGAACAAAGTAGAACAAGTGCTGACAGATTTGTTTGTTTCTTACTTTACTTACGCTTTACAGATCAGGATTTTTGCCAATAACACAATGATATAATACAAAAATATTTTAACTGGATTTGAAGTAGAACATGGTCTGGGTTCAGGTCAGAAAAATGCTTAGATCCATTTTATTCATTAATTTTAGATGTTTTAAAAATGCCTGTTTTTTGCAGACACTTGGTGATAAGCTCAAGCACTTCATCACTACAATCTGCAACAATCACCATCTTATGCTTTGTTGGTTAGAAAATGCAATATTGTTAGCCCCCAGCAAGCCCCCCCAGTATGGCCAGCGAGGTGATGGTGAGTAACCTAAGCTATGTCACATGACTGGTGCTCAATATGCCAAACACCGCTGATCACGTGTCTGCATAAGACTGATGGATCTGAAACAGCGAAACTAAATATGTTGTAGTTTTGCTTTGTGGTTGGTCAAGTGATCTTAGCACCTCCCACTCCCCCATTCACTTGCTCCCGTCTGCAGGGCAGCTGTTTCAATTAAAAGAAAGGGAGCATCAGTGAAGATGGTGATAAAATGTAATAAGAGACTGAGTGATCTGTTCTGGATGTGATGCTGATGAACGACCCCTGACTGCACTGTATATATATATATGGCACTTTCCCCTAAGGATCACAGATGGAAATTAGCTTGAGAAGCTACAGTCTGGTATGGTCTGGTATGGTCAAAATGTAATTGTGCACTTTCCTGATAAATAAACAAACAAACAACGCAGCGCTTGTGGCTGTCGGGCCAGCCCGAGCCACTTCGGTGCCCCCTCCAGCAGTCCTTAAGCAGTCGCCTTTGCCCAGGGCCGGCCCTGGTGGCTCTAGTGAAGCTACGTAAGTGTTTTTACTTAGCAATGAAAAGATTAACCTTAGCACAAGATCCAGAGGTGAGGAGAGCATTTCCTGAATACATAAAAGCTCAGAGGAGCTTTTTGGGAGCTGCCACTGATTCACAGATTACTCTAGACAGTATTTTTCAACCACTGTGCCGTGAGATATTGTCTGGTGTGCCTTGGGAAATTATCCAATCTCACCTAGTTGTTTTTTGTTTGTTTTTTAACAAGCATTAGGGATGGGCGATACCACATTTTTTGGAATCGTTACGATACCGATACTTTTGGGGTCATTTTTGTCGATACCGATACTGGTCATTTCATATGGGTGAATGTATTTCAATCAATATACTTCTATATTTCTAAAACTGGTTATTTTATATAATTAACTGGTCAATTAAAATGATATTACTTTAACTGGTTAATTAAACAATACTAATGTGAAATTAAATACATAAACAACATTTTAAATTAATACTTAAATGACAAACAGAACCTAACAGAATGATATGCCTGGCTCAGTTCAATCCTTTGCTGTTGTGACTGTTTTGGCTCAGAACAAAGAAATAAATCGTCCTTTTGTGTTGATAATTGCTGCCCCGCCTTCTTTTTACATATGCAAATTGGTATCGATACTTTTTGCCCAATATGGATACTTAAAAAGTAGCCGTTTGGTATCGATATATCAATACTTTGGTATCGATCCGCCCATCCCTAACAAGCATTATTATCCACCAATAATGTACCGTTTTCGAGTGTCTGTGCTGTCTAGTGATCGGCAGAGTAACCATATTATACTCTTCCATATCAGGTAATTAATTTATTTGAGACAAGAGAATTAATGATGTATTGAGGCATTGTGGCTAGTGCACTGCGTTCCTGGCCAAGACACTTTGATGAGAACATTTTCTGCTGGCGGTGCCTCGTGATTATTTCAATGTAAACAATGTGCCTTGGCTCAACAGAGGTTGAAAAACACTGCTCTAAGATGTGTCTTAGAGTAATCCGTCTCTAGCTTTGAACAACATTGTAATGGTTAAATGCTCTAAAAGTTGATTTTGCTTAATGCCCCCTCTTTAAGATATTGCTGTATTGTCTTCACTTATCCTTTTCACAGAGTAACCACATTTAAATTCTCCGTATTAAAGGATTGACAACAAAGCTGACTTTGACCTCGATTTGCCCTGAGCCTGGGCTGAGTTTGTGCGTGTCGCCACATCGGGCCGATATGAGGCATTAGAGCTGGCAAGGCAAGTTTATTTGTAGAGCACCATTCATACACAAGGCAATTCAAAGTGCTTCACAGTTGCATAAATACAAGAAAGGAAATAGAATCAATAAAAAACATCAACATAAAATTAATCAATTACAGTAAAAGGCGAGAGTGCAGATAAAATACTTTCAGTCATATGCATCGGTAAAAAGAACTGGATTTGAACATTGTCAGAGTTGAGGCCTGTCTCACATCCTCATGAAGACTGTTCCAGAGTTTAGCTGCATGAAACTGAAACGCAGCCTCACCATGTTTATTATTGACTCTGGGAACCACCAGGAGGCCCCTCCCTGAGGTTCTCAGGGCCCGAGATGGTTCATACGGCTGCTTGTTTTTGTCGGCAAAACTGCAAACCCCAATCAGAAAAGGCCCGTCTGGACTGAGATTTGTACTTAGGACCTTCATAAAAATGTTGAAAACCTTTTGACAGACTTAAATGTGCTTTATTTTATGTAGAACTGTGCAGGTCAAATGGAAGAGACTGCTGTTTTTTATTTCGTTTTACTTTATGTCTATTCAGATTGTCCCGTTCCAGTTAGAAGTCGGCCTCTGCAACACGTGATATAACTTCTCGTGAACAGCACTGACCTGCTGCTGTTGGGAATCTGCCCACAGAAAACCGCTGAGGTCACAACTTACACTTATGAAGAAATGTAACTTCTCTAAAGCTAAATTTACCCTTTTAGAATCTTCTGTCACAGGCCCGGACTCATGTGACACTTTTGAGCATTTTGCAGTTTTGCTTTAGGCTTAAACTGCACTCACGCAGGAACGCCACAGGGCTGCATTTTCTCCCCTATAGTTTACACCATGACTGCGGGAGTCATTTTTAAATATATATGAATCAGACTACAGAATTGGATTAAGTATTTTTCATAATTCACTCACAAGGACCGAATTGAAGTAAAATAACTTTATTGAACAAGCAAGATGACGGAGGCGAATGATGTTATGTTGTCGTTTTGGGGCTTCGTAGAAAACAACAACGAGTTCTTGGGCTCAGTGTTAATTTCGTCAACTAAAATATTTTGTCTTAATTTTAGTCAAAGTGTTATTTGTGACGACTAAAATTGGACTAAAACTAAATTAAAAGTTGTTCATGAGTCTAAAACTATGACTAAAATGTCCAGATATTTTAGTCGACTAAAATAAGACTAAATAAAAATGAAAAGAAGAGACTAAAACCATCCAAACTTGTATTGACCGTCTGAAAGAGCCTCAGATCATGTAAATTCTCTGCCAAAGGATCAGCTCTGAGCTTTGTTCATGTGGAGCAGCTCCATGAAGCAGAGGAACAACATTAAATAGGATTAGAATGAATATTATCAATGCAAAGTCGACTAAATTCGTCTTCAATTTAGTCGACTAAAACTAGACTAAAATTAAATTACATTTTAGTCAAAAGACTTAGACTAAAACTAAATATGTTGTCAAAATTAACACTGCTTGGGCTTTCATCTCCACTGACCTAAAAGATGGAAAGAATGAAAAGTAATGCAAAAAGGGTGGAGGGGGGAAACACTGAGGAGAGGGACAGGGAGGTTTATAGACCTGAAAGGGCTAAGTGAGGTGTGGTCCTGCTCCAGAACGTAAGATCAATCAATCAAACTTTATTTATAAAGCGCTTTTCATAACGAAAGGCATCACAAAGTGCTTTACAGATTACAACATTTAAAACAATGCGCCTGCACAACCTCCCATATATATATTTTATATATTAGCCGTAATATTGGAAAGACGCCTCACCATGAGTCTTTTTGTTGACTTCAGGAATAACTAGGAGACCCCTGCCGGAGGAGCGAAGGGGCCGTGAAGGTTCGTAAGGTAAAAGCAGTTCTGAAAGATAAGAAGGACCAAGACCATGAAGACATTTAAAAACCATTAAAAGAACTTTAAAATCGATCCTGAAACACACGGGAGCCAATGCAGCGATTCTCAAACCGGTGTAATGTGGTCCCGCCTCCTGGTCTTCGTCAGGACACGAGCCGCTGTAAACCTGAGATCCTCTTTTTGGGAAGACCAGAGAGCAGGGCATTACAGTAGTGGATACGACTGGTGATAAAAGCATGCATGAGCGTCTCCGTGTTGGCCCGAGAGAGAAGAAGATAACTTATCTCCATTTGGTGCACTGAAAACGCTTTGATTTTAGTTTAGTTAGTTTGTTTAGTTTATTTGAGCAGCAAAAAAGAAACAGGAAAAGGAATGAACTTGTGCAATCAAAAGGAGTAGGTTGAAGTTATAATTTACCCCTGATTTTAAACACTAATCAGAACAAGGGAATGATCCAAGATTTTAGGTCAAAATCTGAACATGCTCTTGTTAAATTACACTCAAATTTAAATTGAAAAAGATGGTAAATACTTTGGTACAATCATTGACAATAAACTAGCGTAATGGTTGTGAATGCTAACAGCTGCACAGGAGGAAGAGGGAGGAGAAGGTGGAGGAGCTGACCAGTGCAGGACACCACGCTCTGAAACAGGGACAAACCTGGTGGACTTTTCAGAGGAGCTAACACCTGAACACTACCTCGACAATAAGGCACTTTACTTACATGGACTAATGATTTGCTCTAAGGTACTGGCCATATGTCCATTCTGGAAGAGCACAGAAGGGCCACTGGCTCTAGGGCCACCGGTCCCGCCTCAACTGAGCTTTACCCAAATCTAAAAGCAAAAAAAAAAAGCATCAAAATAGCGAGAAAAAGAGGATGACAACAAAACAAAAAAGTGCTGGAAAAGCAACAAAAAAGTGACAAAAAATGTGATGAAAAGGCAACAAAAACATGAGAAAAACACGGACAAAAATATGACAAAAATGACAAAAAGTTTCCATCACTTTTGTAGGTCTTAGCTTTCAAATGAGGCGCTACATTGTTGCTCTCCAGTCGAAAAGCTTTTAGATTTGGGTAAAGTCCAGTATAAAAAAACATGAATCTAAAAGGAATTCCGTGGAGTATGGTGTACCACAAGGTTCAATTTTGGGACCGTTATTATTTATTATTTATATTAATGATTTTGCTTCTGTTTCTACGACCACCTTTCCCGCTCTTTTTGCTGAAAAAAAATAAAAATAAAAAGTCGACCTGGGGAAAATGCACTCGTTAATGTTAAGGCAGGTTAAAATATGTATTTGTGGAAGTCACAATTATGCTAATTTGGGCCAGGCTGGTCAGAGTCCAGGGCTGTTTTTCAGTCCCAGTCCGGCCCCTGGACTCGTCTCATTTGTTGGTATTCGTATATACATTTTTTTTGCTTCTCTATTTTATGTCCAAGAAGAGTCAAAGTTTTCCATCATCAATACTTTACAAAATGCAGTTTTATTTCACAACGAAGCAGCATTTTACTGTTGTGTGACTGTATCTTGATACATTTACTTCACGGTGACCGGAAACTACTTGGAAGGTTTAGTTTATGATCCGGTACTTTGAGAAGTTTGAAAATCACTCCTGCCTTTTGGACGCAAAGAGCCAATTTCATCATCTCGTATATTCTTATTTGTAAAAAGCCAAAACGTTTTTAATGAAATGTTTACAAAGATTATGAGAACCAACACTAAATCTACTTAATCAGATCTAGTCATGCAGTATCTTTGTTCTTTGTTCTTCTTCTTTTAGCCCCAGTTTAGACGTTTCACATATTGTACATATATTTAGACGGGGATTCCTGTTGTTTATTTCTGGCCCTGTTGTGGTTCACGTACCCGGATTCGCCCGCAGGTTTAAACACAGGTGATGATGACGTACTTGTAGAGCTCTCTTTCTAACCAACCAGAACCAATGAGGAAAACGTTTGACGAAGTGACTGAAACTCATGAGTAAAAACTAGTCCGTCCACATTTTATCGCTGTTTTTCTGCCATCCAGTTATGAATAAGCACAAAGAACAACAAGGAAGCACCACATATGGATTTCCTCCCCCTCGAAAGGCCACTCCCTCTCACTCAGCCGGTGATGGTGAATTGAAAGTGAAAGAGTTTGACAGAGACAAAAGGAGACAAGACGGTGCCGAGTTTTTCACTTTTTCCTTGGCACAAGAGGTGAGAGCACTTATTCTATTTGGCTTATTTATTCACTTGTTGGCTTGGCTTTTGTTTTTAGGCATGTTTCTGCACATTGATTGTGTCGCTAATAATGCATTTGGTAATAATGAGGTCACTTTATACAAGTACTGCACACTGTAAAAAAAACCTGCAAACCTTTTCTAGTAACTTATATGCATCTGAATAGCACAAACTGGACGGTGTTTCAACAGTTTTTCAAATTAAAGCGACTCGAGCGGTGTTTTACAGGAGGAAGATGTGAGTTTGACGTAATTGTTGCAGAATTTCGAGCACATTTCTTTCTTAGATATCAATCTGTACTTTCTGAATGATCGGCACACCCTTTAGTAACCAGGCACGGTGATGCTGCGCAACGTTACTATGGCAACTGTTTAATGGTTAGTGAAACTTAAAGAGGGGGTATTATGCTTTTTTCAATCACGATTTTGCATAATACCCCCCCTTTAAAGCAGTACTAAGTAACGTGTTTAGCTTAATAAATCCTTTCCGTAGTCCCTGTGGGGGTGATACGAGTGTTTATGGGATGATTGGAGGGCCTTTCATCTCCCCCTGGTGTCTCTGGACAGAAAACCATGTTTGCAACTTGACTGCCACCGGGCCGGAGCCACCAATACACACTAATAGCAGGGTTGCCAGGTCTGGGCAGCCAAACCCACCCAAAAATATAATAATAATAATAATCTGAAACCCGCAGAAAACCCGCAGACATACGGCGCGGCTGGAATTTTCAATATTGTTTACTAGTTAACAGAGCCCATGTGCTCCTGCGATGATGAGAAACCGCCCCTACCTCCCTCCCTTATTGAAAAAGCAGCTTACAGAGCCTTGGATTTGCCTTCGAGATAGTGATTTGGATTAAAAATAAGATAGAAATAGACAATTTGACATTGATAACAGCAAGACAGTTTTTTTCACCCGCGGAATGGCTTTAGAAACCGCCCAATTCCTCGTTTTTAACCGCGGACCTGGCAACCCTGGCTAATAGAATCACGAAGACATGCTAACGGGCAAAGCTAACTGCAGGATAGCGTTACTTTAAACAGTATTTACAGCCAAGTTTGAGTGAAAAAAAATATTTCCGTTGTATAATTGGAGGCCTTACCAACAATGGAAATAATTTTCTGTCAGCGCAGTATTTACTCTCCAAGACAATAAGTTAAACAATCGTAACTTGCTACGACACCTGCAGTTGTGCTCATGGCCTCTAGGGGCAAGAGTTACTCAGGGCTGCTTTAAAGCCTGGTGTCACTGTAATAAAACAGGAGCAGGAAAGAGTAGGATTAGGACCGTTAAACGATTCCAGTCTGGTATCGGAAACAAAAAAGGTGTAGGTATTACTGGTATCGACAATATAAAAGTATCGAAAGCAGGTGCTGAAAATCTCTGGCACACTGTGTACTTGCAACACCAGTGTGGTTCACGTACACATTTGAAAATATGGGGAAAGTTAATATAAAACATTTGGAAAGTGTTTTTTCTGCCCTTTTGTCGTTAAAGGAAGTTTCTTGGTTGTTTCATCTCAAACAAAGTAGATGCAAAAGAAATAAAATAGAAGGAAAAGGAATAAATGAACATTATTCATTTGTTTTCTGGTTCTATATGACAAATATTTTAGTAAAGGTATCGGAAAAAAGGATTGTTAAAGTACCGGTATCGAAAAATAATAGAACGGTAGGAAAGAGTGAGCTGTCGTCTCAGAGGTGTGGACCATGAAGACACTTGTAACGAGCAGAAATGTTTCAAAGTCTATTCTCCACAGGAAGCCAGTGCAGAGACCTGAGCACTGGACTAATATCGAGCAGCAGTGTTTAGAGGGGCCAGTGACCTGATTTGATCTGCTCCTTGCTCTGACTTTTGTGGTTTCATTCAGGGTTTTTAGTTTCACAATAGTTTGTGTGCACAAGAGTCTGGAGCCCGAGGCGTCGTCTTCAGTTCATCTCTCATCACTGACAAAGAAAATGATTTTATAATCCCACAGCAAAATCATTAAAGAAATAAAACACTAATTCAGTTCAGAAATCGACCCAATCGCAAAAGCTTGTCGAGAGAAAACTGGAAGATGAATTTCTAAAGCGGTAAATAAAAAAAAGAGAGACAATAAAGTGTAGTTATTGTATGTCATAAACAGGACCAGACAATCACTTCCTCAGCCGTAACTGTCGATGTCACACACATTGTTGATAAAGACTCTTGAATATGAGCGCATTCACATCCAGGTAGATGTTTGACTTCAGAGAACGATGCTGCTAACAGCGGTGATGTAATCTTTTATTGTGCTTTATAAATAAAGCTTGATGTGATTGTGGTGAGTCGTGCAGCAGGTGTGTTTACTCAGCTGGACAACAGGAGCGGCCTGTGTTCGCTCGGAGACACTTGCAGTAATTACAGTGTTATGTTATTTTGCAATTATATTGTTGAAGTCGTGGCGCAGAAAATGAGTCATGTCGTAAATAATTGCTCCCAAACCGTCATTATCATTGTATAATGGCTTTGAAGTGCAATAGATTCCTTCAAATAAATCGCTCTGGTTCAAGGAAGTGGCTCCTCAAACTTAAGACAGAAAACATGTGTATATAAGAAAGGATTAAACAACTCGGAGCCGCATTAGACGGTTCTAATGCACGACGCGGAGTCAAGAACTCACTAAATCTGCCAGACTACGGGACTATTTTGTGTGGGTTATTAGCCGGTCACTGAAGGCTGGTCTCAGAGCGAGTCATTCTCCGCAGCTATTACGAGGATCTCAGTCAGGCTCAACGACACAACATCAGCACAGAATCACAACACAACAGGACTAACCCGGAAACACTTTTCCCTGGAAGTAAACACCGATATGCGGCACTCGTGGGCAGGAGTTATTTCACTTTTACCACGTTTAACCTGAAGCTAAAGCTAGCTAGCTCAACCAGCTCAACTGTTTATGGAAACAGCTGCGGTGGAGTCGCTCACACCTGGGCCCCCCCAACTGAAACTTTTATGTTTGACTTTACTAATCCAGACAAAGATGCTTCAATGCAGGATCATTTTATGTACGCCTGAAAATGATGAATAGCCTTAACCGTTTTCAATAGAAATGTAAAGCTCGTATGTTATTAACAGTAGCTAACCTAGCTGCTCACTCTCCTCTACAAACATTTAGCAAACGTTTTGTTTTGGCCAAAAACGTTGAAATTAACACAAAATCCATCTCATACGTTCCTGTCAGTCACTAATTACGCCTTTATCTGATTCAGCTGTGTCATGCGTTGCTATGGCGATGCCACAGCGGAGTGATATCCCAGTGATTTAACTACCGGACTACGTGTGCGGTTATACCAAAATAATGCACCAGCCAATCAGAATCCAGTATTCACCCAGACCAGGGTATAAATATACTTATACGCTCTTATATATTTTAATGATCAGGATAAAAGCCTTGAGTCTTGTGCATATTTATGACGTATCTCTTGGTGTGGAGCAGATCTATGGAACGACCTGGATCAGGAAATGAAGAGCAGCACTTCCTTAGAGCTGTTCAAAGTTAGGTTCAAGCAGGATTTACTGCATCAATGCGCTGGAAAAGATATTCAAGAAGCGAGAAAGATGGAAAAAGACAATGTTCTCTGAAGGACTATGCACATTAATGATATTTATATTGCTGTATACGTATATAAACATGTATATGTAAACAATATGTGCCTAAATGGACTGCATACATGTATATATGAGCATATATATATATATATTTTTTTGTTCTATGTCAACAATATCGTATGTATGACGTCTTATGTTCATGATAAGGTACTGGATGCACTTAGTTAACATGGTTTCGAAACTTTACTATGGAGCTAACTGCTAATGTTTACCTTTAACTATGTCAATTTGGAAGGGGGTGGGCGTGTACAAGCGTGTTAATTATGTCGACTAAAATATTTAGTCTTCATTTTAGTCAAAGTGATATTTTTCACGACTAAAATTGGACTAAAACTAAATTAAAAGTTGTTCATGTCATACCGCCTTTGCGATGCCCAATCCCGTCAGACCTTGGAAGCTCAGCAGGGAAGGGCTTGGTCGGTACTTGGATGGGAGACCGTTTAGTAACACCAGGAAGCCTAGCGAATGTAGTGAGTGAATGAGTGGTTGGTGGTGGTCGGAGGGGCCGATGGCGCAGACTGGTTGCCTCGCTTCTGTCAGTCTACCCCAGGGCAGCTGTGGCTACAATAGTAGCTTACCACCACCGAGTATGGAATGAATGAATAATGCAATGTTAAGCGTCTTTGAGTGTCCAGAAAAGCGCTATATAAAACCGATGCATTATAAAACTATGACTAAAATGTCGACTAAAATAAGACTAAATAAAAATGAAAAGGAGAGACTAAAATCATCCAAACTTCTATTGAGCGTCTGAAAGAGCCTCAGATCATGTAAATTCTCTGCCAAAGGATCAGCTCTGAGCTTTGTTCATGAGGAGCAGCTCCATGAGGCAGAGGAACAAGATTAAATATGATTATAATGAATATTATCAAAGCAAAGTCGACTAAATTAGTCTTAAATTTAGTCGACTCAAACTAGACTAAAATTGAAAAGATTTTTTCGAGTAAATCTCGACTAAAATTAAATTACATTTTAGTCGAAAGACTAAGACTAAAACTAAAGTAAAATAAAATATGTTGTCAAAATTAACACTGGTGTACAAGCGCCTTGCTTCTGCCTACTCCTTTTGGGCATCTTACCTGTTAGCTGTTTGTTTGTTTGTTTGTTTGTTTGTTTGTTTGTTTGTTTGTTTTGTCATGTCATCTGCTGAATACTCGGCTGCTCAAATAAAAAAGAAAGAAAGAAAGAAAGAAGATTTGATAACATCAGGCTTTTTGTGAGAAATCCATGTGAGATGACATCACTGTGGACCAATCACAGCGCTGAGATGCTGCAGTTCTTCTAATCATAATAATATATTTTGTTTATAATGCAGTTTACATTTGCCAAACAATCTCAAAGTGCTTCTTCTGAGGTCGAGGTCAGTGTGTAAAAACCCTGTGGTGTTTATTGTTTAGTGCAGAAGTTTGACTGTGTCTGTATGTGTCCCTCTGATCAGAGTTTATCACTAAATTACCCAAAAGCGAGATCGTCTCTTTGTCATATGTTAGATTTGACCTGTGTGTTCAAATTATTATTACACAACAAAAACAAAATGTGAGCTTTGCTGGAGTCTGTTTCCCCGGCTCACTGCAGCATCAGTCCAGTCATGGCGCTGTCATCTTCATAAGCCGCGCCTGAAACCCATGAATAGTCCTTCATGTCTCCGTCTCTGCTGCCCTCAGATGGACTCCCTCAGAGCCCAGTCCGCGCTGGTCCCGGCTCCCCGGACCGCTCTGCCCAGGCTGCTGGCGGTGGGCGTGGCTGTCGTCTCCATGGCAGCGGGGCTCATCTTGTTTCAGGAGAGGTTCCTGGGCTGGGTCTCCATGGCGACGCTGTTGTTGACGTCGGGCCCGGCGCTACGCGGGTTGTTCCTGCTGCTGGAGGAGGCGCTCAACCACAGGAACAGGTCTGTAAACATCTGCACCAGGTTCTTCTTCTTTAAGACGGAAAGGTGAGAATGGAAGAGTGCCACGTGGAGATGTCCATTTGAAACTTTTGGAAGGGCTTTTGGCTCTTTAAACCACCATTTCAAATGAAACACCAAAGATGTACTTAAACTGCAGAGCTGACAGTATTTACATCCAATTTGCATGAATGGTGCAGGAATTACAAGCGTTACAAGAGCCTCACACTTTTAAAGGACCATAAGTAATGGCAGTCCTGGCGCCAGCTCAGTAAAGAAGGGGGGGCAGCTGAAAACCGAGGGGGGCGATGACGTGTGCATAGTATGAGAAAACGTATGCAGCCCAAGTGTTTAATATAAGCCACATAGAAACGTGATAACAAGCTACAATAACACACTGCCACAAGTAAAGATGCCTGCTTTAACACAACGCTCATTCTAGCCCGACCATTGAGAAACAGACGAAAACTTGATTAATCGCATTAGCCAATCAGAAGCAACACACAAGCCAGGTAACCCAGAGCAACACAAAAACAGACTCCGCAGATCAAACACGTGATGTCCAACAGCGTATGATAAATATCCACATTGGCAACACAAACAGTAGCATCAACAGTACAGATGATCAGATAACCAGCTCTTGCCTTCAGTAGAGTTGTAGTCCCCTCTTTCCTGATGAGTGGAACCTCCTTAACAGCATCTCCTTGCATTCATGTTGAATTTCCGACTGGTCAATCTCAAAGGCCAGCTGGATGAGATGAGCTTTCCGTCACGCAACATGCTGCGTCTGTGCTCAGTAATAGTAATACTTGAGCACTGAATTGTGTCTAGGTTGCAATTATTTGGTGTTTTTAAATGTGTTTTATCTTTCTGTGAAGCACTTTGGTCCTCCTGGTGTTGCTGTAAAGTGCTATATAAATAAACTTTGATTGATTGATTGATAGTAATAGTAGTCCTCCATGTGCGGTTGAATGCACTGCTCCTTCTCCCAGTTTGGCCTCGGCAGGTGCTCCTCGGCTTCTCCGGTTCTCCTGTTGCTGCTGCCAGGCTGCAAGGACGCCGACGCCGTTTCAGCCATTTGCGAATGTCCATTTTGAACGCAAAAATAGATAGCTACAGGCTACTCCTTATGGCGGGATGATGCACTGATGACCTTGTAAGCAGTTGCGCGATGGGTTCAAGGACCACTAGAGAGTTTGAATTTCCAAAACAGTTCATTAGTCAGTGGAGTTTCCCCTGAGTTTTAGGTTGTTTTGAACACATCATAGACTGAAAACAATATATACAAAAATGAAAACACTACATTTTGACTGAGGGGGCGGGAATGTACGCGTGAGGGGGCGTAGCCTCACGCCCCCTCTTGACGCCGGGACTGAGTAATGGGACGAGTGGCTGCTCAGCTGTTCCATGGCCAGAGGCTTTTCCCTCATTATCCCATTCATGAGGAACAGGTGAGACGTCCAGAGTTCATTCCAAGTGTGATATTCTCATATTCAGCCGAATGCTTGGACGCTGCTTCACAGTGCAGATGGACAATGACCCGGAGCTACTGCAAAAGCCTCCAAAGAGCTTTTTAGGACAAAACTGAAGGGAAAATGTCCCTAACAAGCAGGAACTGAAGACATTTGCAGTAGAGGCCTGGCAGGACATCACCAGGGATGAAACCCAGCGTCTCGTCTAAGCCTTCTAGACTTCAGGATGGATTTGAAACAAAATAGTAAAGTAGTAAAATAGTAAAACTTTGATGTATAATTGTTACTCTGTCCCAGTACTTTTGGGCCCTCGAAAAGTGTGAGGCTCACATACAAACGGCTGTACTTCCTACACCATTCATCTGATTTTGATGTAAAAAGCCTCAAATTAAAGCTGAAAGTCTGCAGTTTATAGGGCCAAAACATAAGAAACGAGTCGATGTCCTAATATTTGTGGACCTGAATATATATTTTCTCTTTTCTTGTACTTACTGTAAACCTCTCCTAACGTGCTGTGTGTGTTTGCAGGTACAGGGGGCGCTCTTCTCTGGCCCCGCTCTCAGCCTGTGGTTTGGGGAAGTCCGTCCTCCCTGCGTTACTGTCCGGTCTCCTGCTGTACCTCTCGGGGAGTCCACTGCCCCTGCCCCTCCTGGGGACCCTGGTCTGGGTCTGCCCGGTCCTGTACGCGCTCTACAGGAGCCTGGGAGTGTTGGTAAATGATAATTATATCTAACAGATAACAGGCAGCTGAAGATAAACTGATCAGTATCAAACTCAACGCTGCAAGTGTGGAGAACGGAGGCCATTTTTCCAAAAGCTGCGAACAACAGCTTAAAACAATGTATTATTACATCAAAATTAGACTTTTCTCAGCATTTTACATCGACCAAGGAGACTCTGGGGAAGAAAAGACTTAAAATAGGCGCTATTTGAAATAGTTGTATCATCCAAAAAGCAGCATCATGTGGCGCCCCCTCCCCTCTCGCCCCCTCTGCACCGCTGTGGACAGTGGGTGGAGCAAACAGGCACCTGATTCCAGACAAATCTGAGATAATAGAGCCATGAATGAGAAGCAAAGGAGACCTCACGAAAGGACAAATATCTGTTTATTTTGTGCATCGACATCGAGCTTCGCAGTGCTTCCTTTGTAAATTTGTATTTTCAGGAAGTTTTGGTCTGATGTGTTGGATTCAGGGAACAGGTCAAAACATTTTCCGGATCCTTTACCCTGAAAACTGAAAAACGGGGGGTCAAATTAAGCACTGGAGCTTAATTAAAGCTCACACAGCAAAGAAAGCACCAGCCCCTCAAACAGACACCTTCGCATCATGGAGGAAAGAAGCGATCTGAATGCAAACGCAGCTTTTATCTGTCACATAAAGCCTTCATCGGCAGATCCAGTAGCAGAGAAAAGCATCTTGGACAGAGCACTCAGCGGATCCAGGCGAGTGAGAGGACACGAAAATATAACAAGTCAAATGGATTTAAAGGAATAGGCCACCGTTTTTACATACTAAGATATGTTCTTAGCTCACTTTAGACGTGTTAATATATCCCCGTCTGGTCTTTGTCCGTGCGCTCTGTCAGGCAAACGGAGCACATACGCAGCCTCTCCCACATGTCACATAGCTCCGAAAAAGCTCACGATAGAAGCTACCAAGCTCTTCCACGTGTTCCCTATTTAAATAAAGTTACGTGAAGTGTTTTCATGCGAAGTATATTTACACAGAAATGTAACGTGTCGATGTTATAAGCAAATAAAGAGGGGGACTATATTGTGAGGCGTAATGATACGAGGAGTAAAACGTCCGCGCAGTAACTCCTAAAGACTTCCCCCGCTCACTTCCGTCAATAACCTTTAGGAGTTACTGCGCGGACGTTTTACTCCTCGTATCATTACGCCTCACAATATAGTCCCCCTCTTTATTTGCTTATAACATCGACACGTTACATTTCTGTGTAAATATACTTCGCATGAAAACACTTCACGTAACTTTATTTAAATAGGGAACACGTGGAAGAGCTTGGTAGCTTCTATCGTGAGCTTTTTCGGAGCTATGTGACATGTGGGAGAGGCTGCGTATGTGCTCCGTTTGCCTGACAGAGCGCACGGACAAAGACCAGACGGGGATATATTAACTCGACTAAAGTGAGGTAAGAACATATTTTAGTATGTAAAAACGGTGGCCTATTCCTTTAACTGATCAGAAACTAACTGAAGTTGCGCATAAGCTGCAGAGATATGGAAACGTTCGCAGATTATTGGAACAGTTGCGGGAAAGTTGCAACATCGCACATTACCCCGTAGTTGTAGGGATTCCTGTTGGCTTTCTGCTGTGACGACAAAAAAAAAGTGTTGTGATTTAAGGGTTCAGTTTGACATTATGTGCGTTTTATCTAATAGCCAAGTTATCCAAGTGTTTGTCACATGACTCACCAAAACAATTACGAATCGCTTTTGTCACATGTGAAATAGCTATAGTTTTGTGAAGCCCCAGATTATTTACTCAACCAATCTCCAAATATCCATCAATAAAGGACTCGGAATCACAAAACTACAATTGGTACGTTGAGAAAAGCGTTACTCAAACATTGTCAGCCTCTAGTATGAAACTGCATCCTTATTCTTTACTTTGCATGTGAACAGAAATAGACACTAAGATGTAGCGTTTGTGGTGTGTGTGCAGGGTCCCTCAGAGGTGGAGCTGTCGGACATCTGCGAGAGCCGGAAGATGAACGTGGCTCACGGTCTGGCCTGGTCCTTCTACCTGGGATACCTCAAACTGGTGCTGCCAAGTCAGTAACTCCGCACTCCGCCCTTCTGGCAACTCACATGTGCAAATCCTCTATGCAAATGATTCAGGCGGAGTCAAATGAGCTCCTGTCGGTTCAAAGACAACTATTGTTAGAGTTTTCTCCACTGACGGACCCTCAAGCTGTTTTTTCTCGCATAAAAAGGTTCATAATGCAGCAGACATTTATATGGTTAGTCTGGTGTTATAAGTGATTTGCCTCAGGTGCTCTGTGGAGCGGGTCAGACTGTTTTTAATGCAGGCTAGCTGATACCATAGAAATGCACTAGCCTTGCATTAGCCTAGCACCACGTAACTCTCCAAACAAGAACTGCATGAATTACAAAAAAATATCTCCAGAAATCAGCAACACTCTGGATAACTAGGAAATGAGCCCTATGTCAAAAATCCTGAAATATCCCTTTAACCTCTTAACTCCCACCTGAACCGAGCACATTTTCTACAGTTTGGCTTCACCCCAATCCAAAAGCTTCTGGAAAAAAGGTGTGAAAATAGCAACAGAACTGAGAGGAAAACAATGATGAAGATGTGACAAAAAAGTGAGAAAACTGTGACAAAAATGTGACAAAAAATGATTTAAAAAAAGCCAAAAAAATGACAAAAAATTTACAAAAAAATGACAAAAAATGTGACAAAAAAATGACAAAAATGTGACAAAAAATAACAAAAAATGACCAAAAAAATGTGTGACAAAAAAGCCAAAAAAATGACAAAAAATGTGACAAAAAAAAGACAAATAAAGACAAAAAAAGACAAAAAAAGACAAAACATTTACAAAAAATGTGACAAAAAAGACAAAAAATGTGACAAAAAATGTGACAAAAATGTGACAAAAAAAGACAAAAAAAGACAAAAAAAATGACAAAAAATGTGACAAAAATGTGACAAAAATGTGACAAAAATGTGACAAAAAAATAAGAAAAAATGACCAAAAAAATGTGACAAAAAAGCGAAAAACAAATGACAAAAAAGACAAAAAATTGACAAAAAGACTAAAAAAATGACCCAAAAAATGTGACAAAAAAGCCAAAGAAAGGACAAACAATTGACAAGAAAAGACAAAAAAAAGACAAAAAAATGTGACAAAAATGTGACAAAAAATTGACAAAAAAAGTGACAAAAAGTGACAAAAAATGGACAAAAATGACCAAAAAAATGACAAAAAAATGACAAAAAAGTTACAAAAATGAGTTGAATATCCCCCCACCAAAAAAAGAAGAAATCTGATGACGTGAGGAAAAAGATCCATTTAGAGTTTTGAAGATCTTAGCTTTCAAATGAGGTGTTACACTGGCCTACAGGATTTGGGTAAAGCTGAACTGGAGAAAATGCTCTCGGTTCAGACGGGAGTTAAGAGGTTCAGTATTCAAAGTAGAAAGTACAAGTCTGTTCAAAGGAAAAACAACTTTGCAGCTTCTGAAACAAAAAAATTGTGCCTGAATTCCCCCCTTTTCTACGTCACTTCCTGTCATATTGGACTCTAAACTGAACTCATTCGCTGCCTGTGTTTGCTCAGATCTGGAAAGCTCCATCTCCATCTTCTGCAAGTCCCACCACAGCAGCGCCCCCATGTGGAGCCGGGGGTCAAAGCGGCTGCTCATCCTGGTCCCGGTCAACGCCATCGTCAGCCACAAACTGGAGGACGAGGACGAGCGGGTCCAGTTCTACGACAGCCTCCACAACAGTCAGCTGGACCGCGGGGGGGTCCGGGGCCGGGTCTACAAACACAGCGTCTACAGGGTCCTGGACCACAAGGGGATGGTGAGGACTGAGGACTCTTTTTAACCTCTTAATATTTCAAATTTCAAATTTATTCATTTGAGAGGATAACCTCTTGAGATGCATCATCTCGTTTTCGAGAGGGTCCTCAAAAATCACCAAAGAAAGCAAAGCACAGAGACAGATACAGCAGTACAGGCATAAAAGCAAAACATACAAAACAAAACAAACATACAAATAAATCTCAACACACACAAACACACACACACACACACACACACACACACACACACACACACATAGAGCTCTCTACAGTAAACAATCAGTTACAACAGGATACTGTAAACTATAAATTTCAAAAGCAATTACAGGTTATTTGTAAATATTGCAAAAGTGCATTTTTATACATTTGAAAGCAAGTTAATGAGCGGATAGAGGCAGGTAGATTATTCCAGTCGAAAGGTGCTTTGTAATTAAATGAACATTTTCCTATTTCTTTATGAATACGAGGAACAACAAAAAAGATTTGAATTGAGTGCCTTAAATTATAAGAAGTACCAAATGGTATTAAATATTGCCTTAAATAATCAGGATAACTCAGATTAATGCATTTGAATATAAATAATAACCAATGAAACTGGCGTCTGGAAGATGGAGTGAGCCAAGAGAGTTGCTCATACAACAAGCAATGATGAGTTCTGAAGGGACAACGGAGAATGAACCTACACAGACTATTATAGATTATATTAAGTGGTTGAAGATTATTGCCAGTGGTATTTTGATAGACTACATCGCAGTAATCGAGAATAGGGAGCAACAATTGAGTGACTATCCTTTTTCTCACTGAGAAACTAAAGCAATTAATTGACTGGTAAAGGACTTTCAAACGATATGCAATTTTATTAACAACAGAATGTATGTGAGAGTTAAAAGAAAGGTTTGAGTCAAGCCATAAACCCAAATATTTATACTTCTCAACTGGTGTGATTGGCGCTGCATCCAGAAAAACAAGATCAAGTGCACCAGCTTTTATACGTTTAGTTTTGTCCTGGAATACCATTGAGTGTGATTTGGATTTATTAAGAAGTAACTTGTTAGCTTGAAACCAAAGTTGTACTGTATCAAAGTCATGTTGAAGAGAGTGCTGAATATCAATAATATTGGGTTTCGAGCAATAAATAATAGTATCATCGGCATAAAGTTGAATATTGCAGTCTGTGCAGGTGAGGGGGAGATCATTGATGAAAATTGAGAATAATAGAGGACCAAGTGATGAACCCTGAGGCACACCTCGATCTATAATTTGAAAATCAGAATAATTGCCTTTAAAAAAAACACATTGTTGGCGAAAATGAAGATACGAGTTAAACCAGAGAAGAGAGGACCTGTCAAGACCAATGGAATGTAGTTTGTCTAACAAAAGATAGTGATCAACCATATCAAATGCCTTGGAGAGGTCAAGAAATAGTGCACCAGTGAGCAAATTGTTGTCAAAGCCAGTGAAAATATCATTTGTGAACTTAAGTAGAGCCGAGGTTGTTGAAAAAAATGGTCTAAATCCAGATTGAAAACGAGATAAGAGACTGTAGTCAGACAAATAATCAGATAATTGATTAAAAATTAATTTCTCAAAGACTTTGACAATGCAATTAATAATAGATATAGGTCTGTAGTTGTTCATATTGCAGGGGTCGCCCCCTTTGTGAAGGGGAATAACTCTTGCACATTTCCAATCAGAAGGCACTTCACAGGTGGACAAAGATAAGTTAAAAAGATCTGCTAAGGGAAAAGAAAGAACATGACCCCCACATTAACCCCCACTTTAAAGGATCTGTCTCATGCTATTTTAGCCATTCCAAAGTAAAGTACAGGCATTTATATGATATCATTGTACCTCTACCACTATGGAGAACTCATTTTTGTGATAAATATTTTTCTGGAGGTATTTTTCAAACCTGGAAGACAAGACGATTGGATTCAGTTAACTCCGCCCCCTCTCCCTGAGTTGATGCAGCCGATGCAGCTTAAAGGAACAGGCCACCGTTTTTACACGCTGAGATATGTTCTTACCTTAGCTTTGACGAGTTCTTTAGGACCTGTCTGATCTTCACCCGTGCCTTCAGTCACGTAAACACAGCGCAGACGGCGTTAGCATTTAGCCTCTCCCTCTCTCCTCTATTGCTCCAAAACAGGTCAAGATAGAAGTAATACCAGGAGTAGTTTGGCATCCGCGCAGTAAAGTGAAAGTGAAAGTTACTGCGTGGATTTCGAACTACTCCTGGTATTATTACGCCTTACAATATAGTCCCCCCTTTTATCCGCTTAGAAAATCCACATTGTTTAATTTTGTGTAATTATACTTTGTAGTTGAACACTTCACGTAACCATATTTAAATAGGGAAAACATGGAAGAGCTTGGTAGCTTCTATCTTGACCTGTTTTGGAGCTATAGTGGAGGGACGATAGAGCAGAGTCTGAGGCGACAGCGCTGTGAGGAGGGGGTGGAGCCATCACAACACATCTTAGTGTGGATTTAATTTTTCTTTTTCTTTTTTTTTGGCCTGACATTTTTAGGGGTGCGTGAATCATTTTTATTCAATAGGCCTGGCCTCGCCCCTGGAAAAAACAAGTTTGTGGACAAGTTACTCTTTATTTGAAAGAGTTTTAACTCATGGAGGCCTGCACTAGCACTAGTCAGGACTGGATCAGGTTAGGTAAGGATTAAACAACTCGGAGCCGCATTAGACGGTTTTAATGCACGACGCGGAGTCAAGAACACAACGACGTGCAGTGTTGTTCCTCCACGTCTAATGCGGCTCCGAGTTGTTTAATCCGCTTATACCAGGGTCCCACAAACGGAACATTTATAATAAATGTTTTTTTCATTGACTAAAGTCACTAAATCTGCCAGACTACGGGACTATTTTGTGTGGGTTATTAGCCGGTCACTGAAGGCTGGTCTCAGAGCGAGTCATTCTCCGCAGCTATTACGAGGATCTCAGTCAGGCTCAACGACACAACATCAGCACAGAATCACAACACAACAGGACTAACCCGGAAACACTTTTCCCTGGAAGTAAACACCGATATGCGGCACTCGTGGGCAGGAGTTATTTCACTTTTACGCTGTTTAACCTGAAGCTAAAGCTAGCTAGCTCAACCAGCTCAACTGTTTATGGAAACAGCTGCGGTGGAGTCGCTCACACCTGGGCCCCCCCAACTGAAACTTTTATGTTTGACTTTACTAATCCAGACAAATATGCTTCAATGCAGGATCATTTTATGTACGCCTGAAAATGATGAATAGCCTTAACCGTTTCCAATAGAAATGTAAAGCTCATATGTTATTAACAGTAGCTAACCTAGCTGCTCACTCTCCTCTACAAACATTTAGCAAACACAAAATCCATCTCATACATTCCTGTCAGTCACTAATTACGCCTTTATCTGATTCAGCTGTGTCATGCGTTGCTATGGCGACGCCACAGCGGAGTGATATCCCAGTGATTTAACTACCGGACTATGTGTGCGGTTACACCAAAATAATGCACCAGCCAATCAGAATCGAGTATTCACCCAGACCATGGTATAAAACAACATTACCTCTCATAGTACGTACATGACTTGTCTTAACCTCTGTATAAAGTTATCCAATACTTTATGAGAAAAACCCTTTGATGTCGTTAGGGGAAATCCAATATGTTTTTATGACGTTTCCCCTTGAGCAAAAACACTGATTTGGCAAAGCATAGAGGAAGTGCCGCCACCAAACTTCAGCCAGAAAAAGCAGAGTCACCAACTTTCATTATAATTTCAACTTTCATAACTCTGTGGATCTATATTTGATTTCGCCGCAGCCCCCGGTGGTTTGGTCCTTATTGAAGCCGCTCCGAATGATGCGATTATCATTGAAAACTCTGCAGACGCTTTTGATGACATTAGAGAAGGGACAAAATGTACCCCCAAAATACTTTTTCTGTGCATAAATCCTATTTATTAAACTCCCGCCTGAACCGAGAGCATTTTCTCCAGTTCAGCTTTACCCAAATCCTGTAGGCCAGTGTCACGCCTCATTGGAAAGACCTACAAGACCTACAAGACCTTTTTCCTCACATCAGATTTTTTTTCATCACTTTTTTTGTTGGTCTCATTTTTGTCAAATTTTCGTGACTTTTTTTGTCACTTTTTCGTCCATTTTTTCTCAATTTTTCGTCAAATTTTTTCGCAATTTTTCGGCAAATTTATCTCACTTTTTTGTCAATTTTTTGTCATTTTTTTGTCACTTTTTCGTCCAATTTTTCTCACTTTTTTGTCATTTTTTGTCAATTTTTTCACACTTTTTTGTCAATTTTTTGTCATTTTTTGTCACTTTTTCGTCAAATTTTTCGCATTTTTTTGGTCAAATTCCTATCACTTTTTTTGCCATTTTTTCTCAATTTTTCGTCAAATTTTTCTCACTTTTTTGTCAATTTTTTTTTTATTTTTTGTCAATTTTTTCTCACTTTTTCGTCAATTTTTTGTCATTTTTTGTAAATTTGTTCTCACTTTTTTGTCAAATTTTTGTCATTTTTTGTAATTTTTTTGTCACTTTTTCGTCAAATTTTTCGCATTTTTTTTGTCAAATTGCTATCACTTTTTCAGCCATTTTTTGTCAATTTTTCGTCATTGTTCTCACTTTTTTGTCAAACTTTTGTCCATTTTTGTCATTTTTTTCTACATTTTTTGTCAATTTTTGTCAATGTTTTCTCACTTTTTTCACATTTCCATCCTTGTTTTCGTCTCAGTTCTGTTGCGATTTTTCCAGCTTTTTTTTTTTCCAGAAGCTTTTGGAAAATGTGCTCGGTTCAGGTGGGAATTAAGGGGTCAATATTGCCTGCAGTTCACAAACTATCCACCAGGGGGTGCTGCAGCGCCCTCAGCACCCTGGGTTCCCACGGCCTTGAGCGGAAGTAAACGACAAACAAAAGCAATTTATACAGAAATGACAGATATTTGTTTTGTGTAGGACTCGCCATATGTCCGTTCTCGATTCTCTCCTTCACCGGGCTTTACCCAAATCGAAACGCTTGGAAGAAAGGCGTCAAAAATGTGCAAAACCGAGGATGAAAACGGAACTGAATCACAGACCGTCCAGTCCTCAGATTCCAGAATGCAGGGTGACAAATTATTGTAAAAAATCAACAAAAAGTGACAAAAATTAAACAACTCAACAAAAAAGTGGGAAAAACTCAACAAAAAAGTGACAAAAAAGTGACAAGAAAAGTCAATGAAACAGTGACAAAAACTTTTTAAAAAATTCTACAAAAAAGTGAAAAAATAAAAAATAAATAAAAAAAAGTTCAACAAAAGAAGAAGAAGATGCTTTTTTTTTCAAGAAGCTTTTCGATTTGGGTAAAGCCAAACTGGAGGAAATGTGCTCGGTTCAGGCAGGGGTTAAGAGGTTAAAACAGTGACAAAACGATGTCCTTTAGGATAAATTGAGCACCTCTTCTTTGTGCATGATCCTTCTAATGCCTTCGTCATTCAGTTGAAAGTATGTTGACTTTACACATGTGGAAATGTACTGTGTTTATGTGCGACGTGAGCGCCATCTGCTGGTAAAAGACGATGTTTCACTTGAGCACCTTGTTGTGTCCAGATTGAAGATAACGTTTTCCCCTGTGGCCGTGTTTCCCTCAGGCCCATGACTGCGTGGTGGAATATGCCACGCCCCTCCTGACCCTCTACAACATGTCCCAGGACTGCAGCGCGGGGTTCAGCGAGCCCCAGAGGAGGCAGCAGGTCCTGCTCTTCTACAGGACGCTGCGGGACGTCCTGGACCGCTCTCTGGAGTGCAGGAACAGATACACCCTCATCCTGCTCGACAGTGAGGACTTTATGCTTCACTTCCTCTCAACATCTCATTTATGGATCTTTAATGCGAGCAGAAACTTTGCCGTTCATGTCAAAAGACTCATTTTTATATCGTGTTTTTATGACCTCAGATAAGCTCATTTGATCCAAGACGTGATCGTTAAAGGCACAACTTTGTACAATTCAAATGATCCAAAACGACCAAAGAACTGATTTTTACCCTTTGAAAAATGAGTGAGTGAAGAACATTTTGTGCCACAATTAACCTCCAAATCTAAAGCCTTCTTGTTGAAAAAGCGACAAAAAATAAGAAGAAAACGCAACAACCAAAAGCAAAAAAACATTTTAAAACTCAACAAAAAAGTGACAAAAACTAAAAAACAAAAAATAATAAAACAAAAAGTGACAAAAATTAAACAACTCTACCTATTTGTTTAATAAGATCTTGCCTGTCAATAAGTGCAGCCAAGTTGTACTTTCACGCAATGATCCTGTCTCATTTTTCATACTGCATCACTGTGTGGGGCCGAGCTAACCAGTCCACTATGAAAGGTGTGATCTCTCTGTACAAACAAGCTTTAAAAGTGCTTGACAAAAAGCCCATGATGTGGCACTATTGCAGAATTCAAGAGAAGCATAATCTTTTAAGTTTTCTTTAAGTACTCTTTTGTTAAATTTGTTTTTAAATGTGTCAAAAACCTCGCTCCCGATATCGCTGCCGGAATGATTGAAACGTGCAGCTCACGGGATCACCACTAGGGGCGCTGTCAGTGGAGACTGCAGACCGGCTCTTGGACAGGCAGTGTTTGCGGTACAAGGGCCACAGATCTGGAACACTTTACCTGCTGATCTGAAAACTTTAACAGACCTGAGCCAGTTTAAAAGTAAAGTTAAACAGTGGCTCAAACTGAATCAAACTTGTGGACACAACAGAAGTTTATAATATTTTATTGCAAACCTTTTCTAAATTGTATTATTTGTAATGTAATTTTGTACTGTATTATTTGTAATGATTTATGTAAATGTTAATATTTTATGTCTTAGGGACCAGGTCTGCGAATTAGCTTTTAGCTATATGGCCTATGAACATGGCATCGGTTATTGTAACAATGCTTCTTGTTCTGTCCCTATCAAATAAACATATACATAAAAATTGGAAAAAACTCAACAAAAAAGTTACAATAAAGTGACAAGAAAAGTCAACGAAAAAAAAATGTGAGAAAAACTAAAAAAAAAAAAAGCTACAAAAATAATCTTTAAAAAATCAACAAAAAGTGACACAAATTAAACAGCTCAACAAAAAAGTGACAAGAAAAGTCAACGAAACAGTGACAAAAACAAAACAAAAATTCTCCATAAAAGTGACAAAATAAAAAAAAACTCAACAAAAAAGTGAGAAAAACAAAAAAAAAATCAACAAAACGTGACAAACATGAAAAAACTCAACAAAAAAGTGACAAAAGAGTGACAAAACTAAAAAAAATAATAATTCAACTAGAAGGTGACAAAAATAATTTTAAAAAATCAACAAAAAGTGACAAAAATTAAACAACTCAACAAAAAAAGTGAAAAAAAAAAAAAAAAAAAAAAGCTCAACAAAAAAGTTACAAAAAAGTGACAAGAAAAGTAAACGAAACAGTGACAAAATAAAGCAACTCAACAAAAAAGTGAGAAAAACTAAAAAACCTAAAAAAAAAAGTGACAAAAACAGTGACTAAAATGAAAAAAATCTGAACAAAAAAAGTAGCACAAAAAAAAAAATCAACATTAATATTTTTGAAAGTGTGCAGCAATAACACTAAGTTCTCTTTGACTTTGCCTCTTCACACACACTATCACACACACATTCCCACATTCTAACAGAAAGTGGACTCGCTGACAAAGCCCCGCTCACTCACTTCCTCCTCTCTGCTCCTCAGACGAACATGAAGACGACCCTCACTACCTGTCCAAGTCCATCCTGAGGCACCTCCAGCAGCAGGCCAGCGAGGAGTACCCCATGGTCCTAACTCCCACGACGCCCCCGCCACAGCTGGAGCAGACCCCGATGCGGTGGGGGGGCGTGGGGGACACTCTGAGCCGGGACCCCACCCTCATGTTCAGTCTGGACAAACCCAGGTCTCTGAAGGGGCCAGTGGAGGTGTCCGACCCCTGCAGGACGGGGCCTATGATGTACAATGGAGAGGCAAAGATTCAATTAAACTAATCAGTTAAGATGTTAATAATCAGCCTCTTTTTAGTCTTTGTAAACCGGGACTCCTGACGCCATGTTTTTTTTAGCTTGTGTTTAGTTGTGTTCATTGTTCTTCCTTTTATTTCTCTCTGTGCAATGTTCAAAGTGAAGCTGCTCTTTAAGTTCAGGAAGTAATAATTTGGTCAGCCTGTTTCTATTCCGTATCAAATCGACTATTTAAATTAAATTATGTCATAGATTTCAGCTCATTATTAAAGTCTCTCTCTGTTCATTTTTTTTTTTTTACTTTTTTTACCTGCAATACCTCACCTCATGTCCTTTTTGTGACGCTTTGTGATACCCACTGCAGCCACAAGAGGTCAGTGATTATTTGTTTTATGTGTTGGTGCCAACTCACAGCAGAGACATACTGTATGTTATTCACCTCTTAACCCCCACCCGAACTGAGGACATTTTCTCTAAAAGCTTCTTGAAAAAAAAGCGTCAAAATAGCGTTGAAAACAAAGCGCAACAAAAAGCAGAAAAAAGCACAGGGAAAGCTACAAAAATACAATCAATCAATCAATCAATCAATCAAATTGTATTTGTATAGCGCCCAACAACAACCAGAAGGTGCCCAGAGCGCTTTCCAGGATAAAAACAAGAATCACAGTAGACAACAATAAATACAAAAACACATAAAAACAGCAGTCGAGTCAGTGGCTTTGTATCGAAAGCTTTTCTGAAAAGATGTGTCTTCAACTGTGATTTAAAAACAGTCAACTCTGTGATGTTTGGAAGCTGTAGCGGAAGTGCGTTCCACAGCAAATGTCCAGCCTCCAAACCTTTTGTATTTGAACTTGGGAGTGACGAGGGAGGTGTGATCAGAAGAGCGCAGAGTTCTGGCTGGTTCGTAGACCGTTACTAATTCGGCGAGGTCGGCCGGGGCCAGACCATTGATGGCCTTGAACACAAACATCAGGACCTTAAAGTCCACCCTAAACGCCACCGGGAGCCAATGGAGAGAGCGGAGGACTGGGGTGATGTTGGAGAGGAGACGAGCTGCTGCGTTTTGCACCAGTTGAAGTCGATTGAGGAGTGATTGGTTCCGTCCAGTGTAGAGGGCGTTACAGTAGTCTATCCTCGAGCTGATGAAGGCATGGACGGCCTTTTCAAGGTCAGCTCGGGACAAGAAGGACTTGATCTTACTGAGGAGCCTTAGCTGGTAAAAGCTCGCTTTCACAACTGCACCTATCTGCTTGTCAAAGGTCATACCGCTGTCAGAAATAACACCCAGGTTACGGATGGTGGGGGCAAACTGAGGTGTAGGAGGACCAAAACTGGGGGAACTGTGAGTTGAGTCCGGGGTGAACAGGATGTACTCAGTCTTTCCTTCATTCAGGTGAAAGAAATTCTGGGAGAGCTATTGTTTGATGGTGTGAAGGCAGTTATAGAGAGGGTCCAACGCAGCACTGTTGCTCAGAATCACAGGTAGGTAGATCTGGAGGTCGTCTGCATAGAAATGAAAGTGGACGTTGTGATTAGAGATAAGTTGACAAAGTGGCAGCATGTACAGTGAAAACAGAATAGGGCTAAGAATGGATCCTTGAGGCACACCAGATGACAGAGGAGCAGCAGAGGAGGAACAGTCATTGAGCATTACTGAAAAAGTTCTGTTTGTGAGATGATGAAAACGATCTGAGAGCCATGCCCTGCAGACCGACAGTGTGTTGAAGTCGGGAGATGAGGATGGCATGATCCACGGTGTCAAATGCAGCAGTCAGGTCCAGTAGCACCAAAACCACAGAGCTTACAACAAAACAAGCAACTTAAAAGTGATGAAAAGGCAACAAGAACTCAACAAAAATGTGTCAAAAATGCGACTAAAAAGTGACAACAACATGGGAACAACGCAAGGAAAAAGTTTCGATTAACTTTGTAGGCCTTAGCTTTCAAATGAGGCATTAAACTGGCCTATAGGCTTCAGTCAAGAAGCTTTTAGATTTGGGTAAAAACGGACTGGAGAAAATGTGTTCAGTTATGTATTGTAATAATAAAGTTAAAATACTGGAGTTATTGTTCACATTAAGATGCTTGGAAACCAGTGTGTTAGATGTATTTACCAGCAGTAACTCAGCAGCTAATGGAGTCTGTTACGGAAGGGGATTTTCAGCCCCGTTGCACTCCCGTTGGTTCTGTTCAAAAACTGTGTTTTGTTTTAATGTATATGCGCAACCGCTCGGCGAGGCCCGCCGCGTGATTGGTCCGCTCCTGTTCCGCTCCTGTTCCGCCGGCTCGTCACAGATTGGACAACCTCCCCCACGGCAGACCAATCCACAGACCAGGCCGTCACCCAGCTTGCCAATCGGGCCACAACACCTGGACGGCCACTCCCGTTAAATCCAAGGACTTTTCCCTTGTTCGAGGCGGCTGGGGAGTTGAGCAACCCAGTTCGCCTTTGCGTCTTTAATTTCTGTCACTATATGGCTAGCCTCACTTTGTTAGGGACTTGTTTGGTTTAGTTAAGACGCTTTGTTTGTTATTAGTTCCTTAGGTTGCTTTGTTGTTTTAGGAACTAATTTGAATATTTGTTTGGTAAATTTTCTAAGTAGTTCTTATTTTGTTCGTTTTCATCTTTTGGTTTTCGTTAGTGCTATTTTTGTTTTACCCGTTGGGCCTCCTTTTGTTCCCTTTTTCCTTTTTTCGTAAGAATAAAAATCTGCAGTTTTAGTATTTCAATCTACTGTGTTCCGTCCTTTGTACCCTAGAGCAAAGAGGGCGTAACAGAGTCGTTCTACTGTTTTTTTTCACAGATTGTTCAGTAGAAGCGAAAAAACAGCAGTTGTAGTGTAGAAACTATATTCATAATTCAGCATTTGTTAAAGCACTTTTTGAATAATTAGAGAAAGAATCGTCCACATATGGTCATTTTTGAAAACAGTTAAGGGGGAAAACTATTTGGAGAAAGATCTAAACTTTCCAGTATTATGAATATAGTTTTCAACTAAATAAAGATACAAAGACATGGAGAGAAGCAAAGTGGTTTAACAGCCCATAAATAGAGTTCGGGAATGTGATGTCATATCGCTAAGCATTATGGGATTAGCAGCCATGGTAAATGGAGATTTTAAAAGTTAAAATACTGGAGTTATTGTTCACATTAAAACACTTGGAAACCACAGTGTGTTAGATGTATTTACCAGCAGTAACTCAGCAGCTAACGGAGCTGTTCCATGGCTTTTTTTCTCCACTTTTTATACTGTTTTTTGCTAATGTTAGTCAATGGAAATGTATGCTAACAGCTGCAAAGATGGCGGATCTCCATGGTAACCATGGACATTCCCGAACTCTATACATAAATAACAGAGAATGCTAACATAATGCTACATGTTTGCACCCTGCTAATGCTAATGCTAGCTAGCACTAGCTACGCCTGCCGTCTTTTTCACTTCTACAGAACAATCTGCTGTGAGAAAGTATCCATATGGACCCGATTTACACTTGACTTTTATTTGTGTGAGATAAACAAGTTTAAATTTTGCCAGAAAATGGCTAAAAAGAGAGAAAAACTGTGTTTCCCAAAAGATTCTGTTTTTCTCCCTTGGTGAGGCCACGCCCCCTTCTATGACGAGATGCCGTCTGTATCTATGCCTAGATTTAACTGTTGCCGGACTAGGTGTACTGCATCACTTTTTAAGGGGAGACACTACAGGCAAAACTAAATTTTTTCAGTTTTCAGGTTTTGGGCCAAATTGGTCTCTGAACATACAAGCTTTCACCCGGAAACAGAAAATATACCTAATCTTCACAATAACATGTTTAAATATTGCGCTGATTCAATGTTCCCCCATAGACTTATATGGGAGAACACAATTTCAAGGGCCTTTTTCTCAAAACACATTTTTCTGTCATTGTGGCGACACTATGTCCACGTCAGTCGGACCTAAAGACTTCACATTTTCCAGCCTTGGACTGAATGATATTTGGGAGATTTTTTCAGAGGGATTTTTTTATTGTTTAAGCCCCGTTTATTGAATTTTTAATGTCAAAAAATAAGGCGAAAATTAAATTTTTACACATTTTTCCACTTAAAACTAAACAAGAAATCCAAAATCCCCTCTGAAAAAGTCTTGGCAACTCATTTATCAATAAAATGAAACCATGAATTTAAATGTAGCTCTATCCATCAGATTTCGTCGCCGAAAAGCTGGGAAATTTGGGGCATTTTTAGGCATAAAACACCTTGTTCTTATATGAAAAGATAAAATGACAGAAAACTTGCAATGTATTTTTTTCTCTCACATTTATGCCAGTGATCGACAGCAACACTTTCAAATTGATATCTGTAAAAAAAAACTTTTTCCCTATTCACCTGCAGTGTCTCGCCTTAACCGACACCCACCAGCCAATCAGAATCGAGCATTCACCCAGACCATGGTGTAAGAGGTTCATTATTATTCGTGCGCACAACTCGATACAGTCGTGAAATGAATGTCTATTTTTGACTGAACAGACACACGGAGTACAGTCTGTCCTCATGTTATTTCGGGGTGGGGTTCATTCACTTATCGAGAGGCCAATTGCTTTTTCTTTGTCAATCTTTGAGACTGTTGTGGGTAAAATCTGTTTTGCCTCCGGTCCTTCCAGGAGTAACAAAAAAATTAGAGCTTTACTTCAGAAAGATATTGCTACTGTGCCGTATGTCATTCTGGAGACAGTTTGTACTTGATATCAAATGGACTGTATGGACTTTACCTTCTAAATACCTGGTTACAAACACATTTCAGGATATGTGTTTTAAACTGCTCCACAGGTGCTACCAGCAAAGCAATCTCTACACAAGGACTGTAGCTGCTCCTTTTGTCATCAGGACAATGAAACTCTCATCCACCTGTTTTGGAAATGCCCCTTCACTGTAGCTTTGTGGAAAGACTTTATTCGTTATATACACACTTATATCCTTAATAACTTTCCACTTACATACTGTGATGTGCTTTTTGGTTTTTACAATCCCTGTGGCTCAAAACGAAAAGAATGTTATGTTATTTTTGCAAAATTTCATATTCATAAATGTAAATTTTCCGGTAAAAATCCCCTTTTTAAACTCTACTTGCTCGAAATGATGCAATATAAAGAATCAATGCGTTCCTCTTCAAACCCCAAAGCGATTAAGACTCTTGATGCTTTAACCTTTTTTGGGTGCTGCTGCTAAGGGCTGCCTCTGTCATTTGTGTGTCTTTTTTTTATTATTTCTTTATTATTTTATTTTTTGTTAAACCCCTGGCATAAATGTTTTATAACATTAAGATAACTGTTGAATAAAAAAAAAAGAATACAGTCTGTCACGTGTACCCTCCCCCACGTGAACACTCCTCACGTGAACACTCCTCACGCTCACACTCCTCACGCTCACACTCCTTTGCTCTGTGAAGTTGCGTCAGATGACTTTGCATGAGCCTGTTGAATGTTTTCAAATAGACAAAACAAGACTGTTTAAGTCCAGACGACAAAACACAGTTACAAAAGGTAAAGAAAAATAATAATTGCAAACAGGCTTAAAGGAATAGGCCACCGTTTTTACATACTGAGATATGTTCTTACCTGAGCTTTGACGAGTTCTTTAGGACCTGTCTGATCTTCCCCCGTACCTTCAGTCACGTAAACACAGCGCAGACGGCGTTAGCATTTAGCCTCTCCCTCTCTCCTCTATAGCTCCAAAACAGGTCAAGATAGAAGCTACCAAGCTCTTCCACGTTTTCCCTATTTAAATATGGTTACGTGAAGTGTTCCACTACAAAGTATAATACACAAAATTAAACAATGTGGATTTTCTAAGTGGATAAAAGGGGGGACTATATTGTAAGGCGTAATAACACCAGGAGTAGTTCGAAATCCGCGCAGTAATCTTCACTTTACTGCGGATTTCGAACTACTCCTGGTATTATTACGCCTTACGCCTTACGTTTTTACATATCTCAGTATGTAAAAACGTATATATATGTTCTTACCTAACCTTAGACGAGTTAATATATCCCCGTCTGGTCTTTGTCCGTGCGCTCTGCCAGGCAAACGGAGCACATACGCAGCCTCTCCCACATGTCACATAGCTCCAAAAAGCTCATGATAGAAGATACCAAGCTCTTCCACGTGTTCCCTATTTAAATAAAGTTACGTGAAGTGTTTTCATGCGAAGTATATTTACACAGAAATGTAACATGTCGATTTCATAAGCATATAAAAAGGGGGAATATATTGTGAGGCGTAATGATACGAGGAGCACAACGTCCGCGCAGTAACTCCTAAAGGTTATTGACGGAAGTGAGCGGGGGAAGTCTTTAGGAGTTACTGCACGTGGATGTGACGGTTTTATCTTTGCTATTTCATATTATTACACATTTAATTTATATCAGTGGTTTTCAAGCTGTTGTACGGACAGTTCTTGTCACATGGTCGTCACTAGAGTCTTCTGCAATTTTAGACATTGTTCATTTTAATTACAGATAACTTCATTTATGCTTAGTTTGCATCTAAATTACACATGGTTTACACCCTATTTAGATGAGAATCCAATCCATTTTAGATATTTATACATTTATTGTGTGTTTCCTGAGTCTCTTTGATGAATCTCAAAACTCAACAAAAAAGTGACAAAAATAAGACGAAAAATCGAACAAAAAAAGTGACAATAATTAAACAACTGAACAAAAAAGTGGGAAAAACTCAACAAAAAAATACAAAAAAGTGACAAGAAAAGTCAACGAAACAGTGACAAAAACTAAAATAAAAAATTCTACAAAAAGTTACAGAAATAAAAAAACTCAACAAAAAAGTGACAAAATAAAAAAAAAAGTGAGAAAAACTAAAACAAAAAAAATCAACACAAAAGTTGCAAAAACGCACACAAAAAAAAAGTGACAAAAAAGTGACAAAAAAAAAAAATTGAACAAAAAAAGTGGGAAAACTGAACAAAAAAGTGACAAAAAAGTGACAAAAAAAATAATATTAATTCAACATAAAGGTGACAAACATTAAACAAAAAAAAAGTAGGAAAAACTCAACAAAAAAGTGACAAAAAAGTGACAAGAAAAGTCAACAAAACAGTGACAAAAAAAAAAAAGTGACCTGGTTTAAACCCGATTTAGATGAGAATTCAATCAATTTTAAATATTTATACATTTATTGTGTGTTTCCTGAGTCTTGTTTTATTATAAACTGATGATGCAATGAAAATCTCCACAAGCTGCAACTTTTCATCAAAACTTGTAGAAAAATGCCCCACAATAATAACCTGGGGTCAGAGGCTTCACTGCTGATCATGTTTTTACCCTGACAAAAAGCGCTCGAATATAGGATGAAATAGAGTTTGATGCTATTTTTGTCTATTTAAGACTTTGTGCTGTTAAAGATAAGATAAGGATCTGTGTCTCCTCTGCACGTGATGTTTATTCAGGGTCAGGTTTTGAGCAGCTCCTGCAGAAACACGTGACACTGGTTTGACCTGTTTCTCACCTGCAGATAGAGGCACATGCACTGATTATGCACTGAGGATTTCCATTATACATCACAGCACATATGTTATAGGAGCAGATCCTGAAAGAAACGTTAAACAACCAGATATTATGAATTCATGCAGTCCTTTTATTTGAAGAGTTTTCTGGTGCTAGGCTAGTGCTAGGCTAGTGCATGTCTATGGTAACTAGTAGCCTGCATTAAAAACAGTCTGAGCCAAGCACAGAGCACCTGAGGCAAATCACTTATAACCAGACTAACCATATAAATGTCTGTGTTGATTGATTCATTTTTAAATGGCAAGGCAAGGCAAGTTTATTTGTAGAGCACAATTCATACACAAGGCATTTTAAAGTGCTTCACAGTTGCATAAATATAAGAAAACAAATAGATTCAATAAAAACATCAACATACAATTAATCAATTACAGTAAAAGGCAAGAGTGTAGATTAAATACTTTCAGTCATATGTATGTGGAAAAAGAACTGTTTTCAGCCTGGATTTGAACATTGTCAGAGTTGAGGCCTGTCTCACATCCTCATGAAGACTGTTCCAGATTTTAGCTGAATGAAACTGAAACGCAGCCTCACCGTGTTTAGTCCTGACTCTGGAACCACCAGGAGGCCCCTCCCTGAAGTTCTCAGGGCCCGAGATGGTTCATACAGCTGTAACATGTCAGAGATGTACTTTGGAGCTAAACCATGAAAAGACTTGTAACAAGCAGAGCTGTTTTAAAGTCTATTCTCTGAGCGACAGGAAGCCAGTGCAGAGACCGGAGCACTGGACTAATATGGTCGTATTTCCTGGTTCTTGTCAGGACTCGAGCAGCAGCGTTCTGGATGTTCTGCAGCTCTGACAGTGAGCAGCCGTTACAGTCGTCTAACCTGCTGGAGACAAACACATGGATAAGTCTCTCTAAGTCCAGTTTTGACACCATTCCTCTGATCTTAGCCATGTTTTTCAGATGGTAAAAAGCTGCTGATGTTATTGCTTTGATGTGGCTGTTTAAGTTCAGGTCTGAGTCCATGATCACTCCTAGCTTCTAACCTGATTTTTTGGTTTTAGAGAGAGAGACTCAAGGTGACTGATAAATCTAACCATTTTGCATCTAAAGGGGGGTATTATGCAAAATGGACTTTTTCAAGCTTTCCATCATGTTATTATGTCATTCCCTCATTAAAAACATGCCTGAAGTGTTGCCTTGGCACATTCACGTATGTTTGAGTAATCTGTAAAAACTCTGATGGCGGCCATTTTAGGGACAGGTTTGCCTGAGTCCTCCTAGGAACGCCCCCACCTCCTGGAGACGCCTCCGAGCTTTCGTCACCAGCCGAGTAACCAACCACTGCTCCTCAGCAGAACCCCCTCCCCACTGATGCCACAGACAGCGTGTGGAGGGGGCGTGTCGGAAAGGCTCAGAGGTTCTTAAAGAGACAGAGGCCTATTTCAAGACATTCACTACAGCCATTTTGAGAGAGACATTTTATACAAGGCAGTTATTCTAATTTACTGCATTTACAGACCAACAGAAGGTTTGGTCATCATTGTAGTGTGATATAGACTGGAGCTATGTGATTGAAAAAAGCAGAATACCCCCTCTCTAAAATCGGATTTATTCATGTTTATTGGGACCCATTTTGATATATGGTTTATTTTCACAAACATACATTCTTTCAAAACTACATCAATGATATAAATAAAAAATAATATTGTTTTGTCGTCTCACAACCCCGCTGTGCCCGTGCTCTGGGGGGTCCTGACCCACACTTTGGGAACCCCTGACCCAGACATAATGCCTGTTCCTCCAGTACAGACCATCTCTGTGGACCATGTCAGACTGTCGTGTTTTTGGAGCAACAATGATCTGGACGGGGCCCATTCGAATGGCTTTCCTTAAAGTACAGTCAACGTACATGATTACCACCTCTGCAATTACTATTACTGCACCACCACCAGTGATAAAGCTGCAGTAGTTCTTAAAGTGATCAAATATTTGACCTTTAAAGTGCCACCAGGCCCGGATCAAGCTCTATAAAGTCTATAAAAGACCTAAAATAGACTAAAATTGGGTGAAAACTGTGTGTAAAGCTTGTCTAAACCACTAAAACACAGAACATGAATAAAATATACAACATACTGTAGTTCCAGGCTGGTGACATACTGTAATGCTGGTGCAGTTCCCCTTTATTTTCCCACTCTCAGTTACTTCCTGTTCTGGGCCTGGTCTGGTCTCTGATTGGTCGAGGGCGATGGCATCAGCCTCAGCAGATTTCCTCAGAGTCTGATGAGTGAGCGTTTAACCTGAGTTTGAGAAACGTTTCCTCTGCCGTGACTGGGCCCAGGTCACGTCAGCAGAGGAACGATAATGACTGACTTCATAAGAATAATCATCACTTCACTCAGGGTTTAATAATCAGTCGGTGGAAAAGTTTGAAGGATAATTCCCTGACTAAGAAATCTCGCTTTATTACCAACGTGTAACATATTTATCTAATGTTTAACGTTATTATACCTTTTTGACATTGTGTGTTGTGTGTAAACGAGCACTTCCACACAGGTGCGGACTGGCCATGTGTCCATTCTGGAAGAGCACAGAAGGGCCCCTGGCTCTAGGGCCACCGGTCTGGCGCCTCACTTTACCGTACCCTAACCCCGGGCGCAACCGAGCTTTACCCAAATCTAAAGGCTAAAAAGAAAAGCATCCAAAAACAAAAATGTGCTGGAAAATCATCAAAAAAGTGACAAAAACAAAACAAAATGTGACGAAAACATGACAACAAAGTAATGAAAAAAGCGATGAAAAAACAATAACATGAAAAAAACAACCGAAAAACAAGAGATGAAAACACAACGGAAAAGTGACGAAAAAAGTGCCGAAAACACGCCAAAAAGCCACAAAAAAAGTAATGAAAAAGCAACAAAAACATGACCAAAAAAACACGAAAAACCAGAGACGAAAACACAACGAAAAAGCAACAAAAACGAACATCAACAAACAAAAATGCCAGGTGTGACAAAATGTTACCGTCACTTTTCTAGATTTTAGCTTTCAAATGAGGCGTTACAGTGTTGCTCTCCAGTCAAGAAGCTTTTGGATTTGGGTAAAGCCGAACTGGAGAAAATGCTCTCGGTTAAAGGGGCTATAAGGAGTCTAAAAATGTTAAAACTACTTAAAAGTATTTTCCTCCCCCTACATGTTCCTACATGTCCTCATGTGTAGAATGAGCTCAGACCTGTTCACCACAACTGCCTCTAAAATCACTTCAAGTCACTTTAAAAGGTGTTAATTTGGGTCCGGAGTGCCGTCATGCACGAGCTTAAAGGAATAGGCCACCGTTTTTACATACTAAAATATGTTCTTACCTCACTTTAGACGTGTTAATATATCCCCGTCTGGTCTTTGTCCGTGCGCTCTGTCACGCAAACGGAGCACATACGCAGCCTCTCCCACATGTCACATAGCTCCGAAAAAGCTCACGATAGAAGCTACCAAGCTCTTCCACGTGTTCCCTATTTAAATAAAGTTACGTGAAGTGTTTTCATGCGAAGTATATTTACACAGAAATGTAACATGTCGATTTTATAAGCAAATAAAAAGGGGGACTATATTGTGAGGCGTAATGATACGAGGAGTAAAACGTCCGCGCAGTAACTCCTAAAGACTTCCCCCGCTCACTTCCGTCAATAACCTTTAGGACAGGGGTCTCAAACTCATTTGGAGCGGGGGCCAAAAATGCAAACTCAGTGTTGGTCGGGGGCCGCATCAGATTTAGCCTTTTTTTATTAAGCCAATCATGATTTAGCAACTTTTTGCTATAATATATCTTAAAATAAACGGTACATTACATTTTTAAGCTTCTTTTTAAGCATGTTTAAGCTAAGACTCAGACAGTTAGTGTTTTTGTAATAAATCTAGTTTTGGTTCTGGGCATCAGTGAGTCAGGAGTAAGGTCCAGTCTCTGTCTAAGGAATGCAAAATGTACTACAGATGTCATTTTAATGTAGTGTCGAAAGGCCCAACCAAGGACTGGAGTTGAAAATCAGCAACAAACTTATTTTGTACTGTGTTTATTTACAATTATCTTGTCAAATAAATACAATGAATGTGTAAATGCCATTATACAGACTGGGCTGATCTCAGGACACACCAATGTGGAGAAAATGGATGGATGGATGGATGGATGGATGGATGTTGCTGTAATTATTTGCAGTATTTTTTATACATTTCCATATTCTCTATTTTTAATGTAACTATGGATCATGTGGTCGCACATGTGTCCTTAATAAAGAGTAAATGATTTAACATGATGTGCTTCTTGGAGTTGGAGAGAAAAGGCTCCTTACTTTACTGTTGTGACGCTTTTAAACACTAATTACGATGTGTTCGCTTTGTAAAGTCATAAAGGTAAAGATGGTAAAGGTGCTTTTTGTCATTCTGTAACTTTTCTTGCACATGTTAATTGAACAACTAAAGTTTCTCCCTCGCGTTCTGACGTCTCCACCTGTTTCAGAAGCTCCTCTCTCTCAGTCCACTGCTTTTAGTCCTGCTAACGACTTATCAAAAAGTTGATAAGTTGTTAGCAGAGGCGCCGCATCTCCCTCCTCTGTCTGATGTTGTTATTCTCACGTCCGCACGGTCCGCTATGCTAGTCCTTGGAGTGAAGAGCGGCATTGGCACTACCGCGCGGTGCCTCATGGAAAATGTAGTTCTAATGTGTTCAATGCAATTTACCGGCGGGCCGCATATAATATAAATAAGAAATCTTCTAGCGGGCCACAAAAAAATACCTCGCGGGCCGCATTTGGCCCCCGGGCCGCATGTCTGAGACGCCTGCTTTAGGAGTTACTGCGCAGACGTTTTACTCCTCGTATCATTACGCCTCACAATATAGTCCCCCTTTTTATCTGCTTATAAAATCGACATGTTACATTTCTGTGTAAATATACTTCGCATGAAAACACTTCACGTAACTTTATTTAAATAGGGAACACGTGGAAGAGCTTGGTAGCTTCTATCGCGAGCTTTTTCGGAGCTATGTGACATGTGGGAGAGGCTGCGTATGTGCTCCGTTTGCGTGACAGAGCGCACGGACAAAGACCAGACGGGGATATATTAACACGTCTAAAGTGAGGTAAGAACATATTTTAGTATGTAAAAACGGTGGCCTATTCCTTTAATATAGAACCTGCAGTTACACGTATGACCTGAGGTGGCAGTAGTGAGCATAACATGACTAACTTGCATCTAGCCCCTTTAAGGTGGTAAGAGCGAGGTTATTTGTGGAATTGTCACATTTAAGCTAATTTGGGCCAGGCTGACCAGAGTCTAGGGCTGTTTTTCAGTCCCAGTCCGCCCCTGCTTCCATAAAGACATATTTTAACCTCTTACCCCCCGCCGGAACCCAGTGCATTTTCTCCAGTTCGGCTTGACCCAAATCTAGCAACATTTGAAAGCTAAGACCCACAAAAGTGTAACTTTTTGTCACGTTGTCGCAGCATTTTTGGCATCATTTTCTTGTTTTTTGTTGCCTTTTCATTACTTTTTTGTAGCTTTTGGTTGTGTTTTCGTCACTGTTTTGTTGTTTTTTCATTGCTTTGTTGTTGCGTTTTCTTCTCGTTTTTGTTGTCTTTTGTCATGTTTTTGTTGGTTTTTCATCACTTTTTCGTCACTTTTTGTCACTTTCTTTATTGCTTAATCATTGTTTTATTTGGTCAGTTTTTTGTCATGTTTTTGTCTCATTTTTGTTGTGGTTTTGTCTCTATTTTGTCGGTTCTTCATTGCTTTTTTTCACTGCTTTGTTGTTGCGTTTTCTTCTCTTTGTTGTTTTTCGCCACGTTTTTTTTTTACTTTTTTGTGACTTTTTTGTTGTGTTTTTGTGACTTTTTTGTGGCTTTTTCATTGCTTTATTGTGTTGTTTTCGTCATTATTTTGTTGGTTTTTTATTGCTTTCTTTCATTACTTTGTTGTTGCGTTTCCTTCTTGTTTTTGTTGTCTTTTGTCATGTTTTTTTTTTACTTTTTTGTGACTTTTTTATTGCTTAATCATTGTTTTATTTGGTCAGTTTTTTGTCATGTTTTTGTCTCTATTTTGATGCTTTTCTTTTAAGCTTTTAGATTTGGGCAAAGCTCGGTTAAGAGGTTAAGGAGAAAACTGAGAGGCCAGACCGGTGGCCCTTCTGTGCTCTCCCAGAACAAACATGGCCTCCCCGCTTCTGCATTTAAGGGAGGAGGGAGAATTCACGCTCGAGCATATAAGAATAAATAAACATACATTTGTCATATTCACCCCGGCTCTCACATGTTTTGTTGCTCATGCTTCTCATCTGTGTCACCTATTCATTGTGGAGTGCCTCAAGGGTCCATTTTAGGCCCTCTGTTATTCTCTCTGTATCTTCTACCCCTTGGTCTGATTTTAGAGAAACACAAAGTTAATTATCATTTTTATGCTGACGATCTGCAGATCTACATGCCACTTAAGTCTAGCTCTAAGGGATCATTGAATCCTTTGTTGGATTGTATTCAAGAAGTTAAAATATGGATGGAGGCCAACTTTTTAAGTCTAAACAAAGATAAGACAGAAATTGTAATATTTGGAAATTCTAATGTTCTTGACAACTGTGACAGCGCCATTGGCCCACTCGCTTCCTTCTGTCACCCTTTTGCAAGGAATCTCGGTGTGTTTGTAGACAATGAATTTAAATTTGAGAAACATATAAATCATGTTGTCAAATCAAGCTTTTTCCATCTTAAAACCCTGAGCAAGGTAAAAAACTATCTACCTGCCTGTGACTTTGAGAAAGCCATTCATGCTTTTATAACGTCGCGACTTGATTATTGTAATTCTGTGTACACTGGTCTTGGTCAGCGTTCAATTCGTCGCCTCCAGGGGGTACAAAATGCAGCCGCTCGTCTCCTTACAGGGACCAGAAAGAGACAGCACATCACCCCTGTGTTAGCTGCTCTACACTGGCTCCCTGTGTATTATAGGATAAGGTTTAAGCTTTTACTTGTTGTCTTTAAATGTCTCCATGGTGCTGCTCCTCTGTATTTGTCTGAGCTTCTGGTACGTCACGCCCCTGCTCGGGCTCTGAGATCTGCTGATCTGCTGCTTTTAGAGGTTCCCCGCTCCAAATACGTGACTAAAGGGGACAGGGCTTTCTCTGTTGCAGCTCCAAAACTGTGGAATGACCTGCCTCTCCACATCAGAGCTGCACAGACACTTGACCAATTTAAATCTTTGCTTAAGACACACTTTTATGCAAAAGCTTTTAACACTGTCTAGCACATATCTGGCCAAATCTAAGCTGTTAGTGCTTTGCTGTTTTGTATATTGTGTTTTGTTTTTTATTATTATATTTGTTTCTGTACTGTAGGCCTTTTGTGAAGCACTTTGGTCAACAGCAGTTGTTTTAAATGTGCTATATAAATAAATTTGATTTGATTTGATTTGATTTGATTTGATTAAAAACACGTAAGCGCTCACGTAACCCGCACCGCTCTGCTGAAAGACACCCGTGTGACAGACGGACGGACAGTGGGTCATGTGAGTGTGGTCAGTGAGTGGTTGGCAGTGGCCACAGACGTTTCTGTCAGTCTTCTGTCCCAGCACTTGTTATAACATCGCCACAAAAAAAAGGTTCACAAGCTCTGATATTTGATTGGCCCCGCTTTGATTCCAGCTTTCCAGCTTTTAGATTTGGGTAAAGCCAAACTGGAGAACACGTGCTCGGTTCAGGTGGGGGTTAAGAGGTTAACTGCAAGATCTTTATTGATGATGGGAGAGTCTGACCGTAGTGCAAAGCCTTCTCCAGCACATCCCTAAGATTCTCAGTGGGTTTAAATCTGGACTCTGTCCCGGCTAATCCATATCATGCTCCCTGAACCGCTCTTTCACAATGACAGCCCAATGAATCCCGGCTTTGTCATCTTGGAATATGCCCGTCAGGAAAGAAGAAATCCAACACTCAAGATGTTCAGGTCGTCAGACGATCTCACTCTTTGGACTCAGTGTTGCTGAACCTAGACCTGACCAACTAACTCCAGATCAGAACCGTTTGTAACATGGAAATAAGGTTAATTTTATAATTTGGTTTAAGCATTTTTCAGTTTTAATTAAATTATGGTGGTGCATAAATTAGTACACCCACTGAATCTCACTGAACTGCAGAAGTTTTGTAAAGAGGAATGATCCAAGATTCATCCTGATTGTTTTGAGCATCTAATCTGCATCTACAGAAAAGCAGTTACTGCTGCAAAAGAAGAGTCAGCCAGCCAAGTAAGGGTTCACTTACTTATTCCTTTCTTATTGTGAATGTCTCAGGTTTTTCTAAAATATCTTGATGAACTTGAAAATTCATTTTTCTATTGACATAACAGCCCCACACCATGTTGCCCCTGCAACAGGCTTCACAGTGGGGACAGGGTTTTGCGAAAGAGCTCTTGGATGCTCCACAGCACTACTGGCAAAATATTCTGTGGACTGATGAAACCATCAATCCATCCATTTTCTTCCACTTTTCCGTTGCCGGGTCGTGGGGCAGCTGTTGGAACTGCCCAAGTCACATTGCACCAGCCCCTACGGCTCCTCAGGTGGTGGCTCCATGACCTCACGATTCTCACCACTCTTTGTCTGACCCGTCACCTATAGGCCCTGTTTGCCTCGGGAGACCAGACCAGGGGCACGAAGCCCCCGACAACAGAGCTCCAGGATCATTCAGGTGCTCAAACCCCTCCACCACGTCAAGATGGCGGTTCCAGGAGGGGACTGATGAAACCAAAGGTGAATAATAAAAAAACTGAAAAATGTGTTAACTAAGTTATAAAATGAACCTCCATGTTTCCATGTTATACGTTAAACAGATGTTATATTAAACTTAACCTTACCAAAGGTTTCGAATTTCATTTTGTGTTTACTGCGATTTTGTTTAAAATGTGACTTGTTAAAGCGTGTGCACTCATGTAGAGCACTGTATAATAAGTTCAACATTTATCTGCCACGTTATATTCTGTTTTGTAAATGCTACAGGCCTTTTGAACTACATTTGTCAAACATTTGCCCTACATATCGAATAAACTGTCACCGTTTGCCCTGATCTGAGCTGAGTTATCTCTCCTCCCTCACTGTGAGCCCTGAGGCGCTCCAGGTGTCTCGCTCGCCTTTGACTCAGCGCTGTGTCTCAACCCGCACCGAACTCCCACACTTCCCTCTGACTCTGCAGCTCTGTGGAAGAGAAACACGGGACGTTATTTATGAGGAGGTAGAACGTGAGGGCTGTTGCTGGGCCTGGAGCCGTTTAAAGCCAGTTTACACGTGATCCTGCCCTGAATACAGAGAAACAGAGCCAGACAAGACTGGTCTGGACTGGGCTAAACCTGACACAGTTATACAGCAGCTCTAATAAAGATACTTCTATGTGATGACTTTTATACTGAAAACACATTAAGTTTGTATTATTAACCATAAATGTTACCCTGTTGTACAATTTAAAGTAGAAGTGCAGTACAGGGAGGGGACTCTCTCTCTTACCCCCGGCCTGAACCGAGCACATTTTCTCCAGTTCGGCTTTACCCAAATCTAAAAGCTTCTAAACAAGAGGAACAGTGTAACGCCTCAATTGAAATTAAAAGTGATCGTAGCTTTTTTGTCATGTTGTCGCTGTTTTGGCGTGTTTTTGTCCCTTTTTTTGTTGCTTTCTTGTCATGTTTTCGCCACGTTTTTGTTGCTCTTTTGTCACTTTTTGTGGCTTTTTTCTAATCGCTTTTCTAGTTACTTTTGTGTCGTGTTTTCGTCATGTTTTCATCACCGTTTTGTCGCTTATTTGCAGTGTTGGGGGAAACGTATTACAAAAATGTATAACTTTTTTCTGTAACTAAGAAATATAACTTGACTATTTCATACTCTCTACTGCCACATCAGGCCATACTTGTAACTGCACCGTCTATATTAAAGGGATATTTCAGGATTTTTGATAGGGCCTCATTTCCTAGTTATCCAGAGTGTTGTTGATTTCCGGAGACATTTTTTTTTTTTGGTAATTCATGCAGTTCTTATATTTGAAGAGTTCCGTGGTGCTAGGCTAGTGCAAGGCTAGCACATTTCTATGGTATCAACTAGCCTGCATTAAAAACAGCCTGACCCGCTCCACAGAGCACCTGAGGCAAATCACTTATAACACCAGACTAACCATATAAATGTCTGTGTCGATAGATTTTGCATTTAAAATAACTTATATTCGTGGTTGTATAAGCTACGCAGCGGCGGAGTGATCTGCTAGAAAATAGTCCCTCGAAATGTGATCATTCATGTGATGCAAGGTCAGTTATATTCCAAAAATTACTCTATGGACACAGACATTTATATGGTTAGTCTGGTGTTATAAGTGATTTGCCTCAGGTGCTCTGTGGAGCGGGTCACACTGTTTTTAATGCAGGCTAGCTGATACCATAGAAATGCACTAGCATTGCACTAGCCTAGCACCACGAAACTCTTCAAATATAAAAACTGCATGAATCACACAAAAAAAAATCTCCAGAAATCAGCAACACTCTGGATAACTATAGGGAATGAGGCTCTATGTGAAAAATCCTGAAATATCCCTTTAAGCTCGTGCATGACGGCACTTCAGACCTTTTTGACACAGTGCACGATTTTAGAGGCAGCCTGGAGAAGAGTAATGACCAAATGGTAGTTTAGTCACTGTGATTGGACCAAAACAGGTTCATTCTATTCCACAAAGTCACCAGGAAGTAAATATCTAAATAATTTCCATTGAAAACTGGGGGAACTAGAAATTATCCGACAGTATTTGTAAAAGTCTGAGATTAATTTTAAGGACCCTGCAAAAGAAGTCACCAGGAAGCATCTATACATTTAATTATATACTGTATTAAATCACTTGAAACAGATGACTTACGTGTAATTGGTGATAAGAAATATTTTCAAAGCACACTGGTGGGAAAATAGCTGAAAGTCAAGGCTTGTTAGTTCTGACACTGACTTGCTAATGTATTTTTTAGTTACTCAGCAAATGCACTAGATGCCAAAGCAAATTCCTCTTAGGAGTGGAGAGTTAATAACAGAAAAGAGAAGCTTTGTGATTTGGTTGGCAGGCAAATAAAAAAAAAAACTCTTCTTCTCTGTAACCTATATCTTTCATCATTCGACTTACTGCACTTTCTTACACATCAATCTTGTGTGACGCAGCAAAAGCCAGAGGACACGAGTGACCTAGATGTGAGTAACTGGCTGGTACGTTTCCACTGTGTCGCACTCTGGCAGTGGTAATGCAATCAGGTGAAAATTAACTAAATATAACTCGCGTAAAGCCTTAGTAGCATTTCAAAGTCTAATGCTGAGGCTAATCATTGAAAAGTACCGACATTGCCACAGCAGAAATGGTTAGCAAAGGTTGTTGTTGCACCATCGGCAAGAAGACGTCAGCAAAAACCTTTTAGTAACTGCGGGGAAACTTACAGCATGTTTTTAGTAAATGTAAATGAGTGAAACAATAACAACAAACTACAACAACAAAAAAATATAGAAAAAGTGTGACAAAAACACAACAAAAAATTATAGAAAAAGTGTGACAAAAACACAACAAAAAATTATAGAAAAAACATGACAAAAACACAACAAAGAATTATAGAAAAAATGTGACAAAAACACAACAAAGAATTATAGAAAAAATGTGACAAAAACACAACAAAGAATTATAGAAAAAATGTGACAAAAACACAACAAAAAATATAGAAAAAATGTGACAAAAACACAACAAAAAATTATTGAAAAAATGTGACAAAACACCAAAAAAAAATATAGAAAAAATGTGACAAAAACACAACAAAAAATTATAGAAAAAGTGTGACAAAAACACACAAAAAAATGATAGAAAAAATGTGACAAAAACACAACAAAAAATTATAGAAAAAGTGTGACAAAAACACACAAAAAAATGATAGAAAAAATGTGACAAAAACACAACAAAAAATTATAGAAAAAGTGTGACAAAAACACAACAAAAAATATAGAAAAAACGTGACAAAAACACAACAAAAAAATATAGAAAAAATGTGACAAAAACACAACAAAAAATTATAGAAAAACGTGACAAAAACACAACAAAGAATTATAGAAAAAATGTGACAAAACACAACAAAAAAATATAGAAAAAATGTGACAAAAACACAACAAAGAATAATAGAAAAAATGTGACAAAAACACAAAAAAATATAGAAAAAACGTGAAAAAAACACAACAAAAAAATATAGAAAAAAACGTGACAAAAACACAACAAAAAGCCACAAAAAAGTACTGAAAAAACAACAAAAATATGACAAAAATGCGGCGACTTGACAAAAAGCTACAATCACTTTTGTAGGTCTCAGCTTTCAAATGAGGCGCTACACTGTTGCTCTTCAGTCGAGAAGCTTTTAGATTTGGGTAAAGCTAAACTGGAGAAAATGCGCTCCGTTAAGGCGGGTGGTAAGTGCACATTTACGCTCATTTGGGCCAGGGCTGGTCAGAGTCCAGGGCTGTTTTTCAGTCCCAGTCCGCCCCTGGTTATGAATAAAACATGTGTCTATTATAGTGATGGTGGCTTTAAATGTTGTTGTGGACAGAACATGCTTAAATCTTGCATCATAGGTTTTAGATGTGGTGTGTGGTGTTTGAATAAAGGTATGAAAAAACGCAATCTATTCATTTTTTACTGGTTTGGATAATTATATGTATGTTTTACATCAACTGGAACTGGAAAAAATATGTATGGTGTCAGTCTCACAGCTCTCTCTCTCTGTACTTTCAAGAAGCTGTTTTGTTGCATCAGATTTCTGCAAGCCACAAAAGGAGATATATACTAATACTAATACCAACACCATTTTTTTTTTTTTGTCAAGGGCTCAAATCTATGGTTTGGACATTCATATCATCAGTGCTGTCATGTCAACATAATATTATTGCTCGGCTTTGATTATTATTATTATTTAATTATTATTATTTTTTATTATTATTTATTAGTATTAGTATTTATTATTATTATCATTTTGTTATAATTCTTGTTAAGATTATGATCATTATATTTTTGTTTAGCTTCATTGCAACGCTGGGATTTGTTGCGTGATGCTGTTTTTTATTTTTTCAGGAAGTTTCTCGAAGCCCCGCCCACGTCACGTCACGTCACGTCACTCGCTCAGCTGATGCAACCGGCGTCACCTCGGGTATAAAAAGCCTGCGCTCGCCGTCTCCGCCGGTCGTCTCGGCTTTACTTCATACATGGATAGACTGTTGACAAAACGCTCGGAGGAGGCACTGGAGCTCAACAAAAGAGAATCAGGATGGTGTATACCGCGGCTTTTCTCTTCGCCCACGGACTCCCGGTGCTCTCGGAGGAAAGCGGCAGCGTTGACCTGAGCTGCTTCATCCCCAAGAACTCAACAACCGGCGAAAAGGACAGGATGATGGAGGGTCGGACAACCCGGAGGGGAAGCGTCGAGAGCTACGAGGAGACGGACAACCAGTCTCTCTGTAAGTTACACAGGGGTTTAGCTGTTTTTATGTGAGGTTTATTTAGTTATTCGCTGCGTTTGATTCTTAACTTTTAAAGAAATATCACTCCGCCAACGTCAGAATGAATGAAAAGGTGGGACTAGTTTTCGTGGCGGACGCTTGTCAAGACGATTGGTTTCTGATGGAACATGTCCAGACATGTTCAAAATTATATTATCAAAATTTACCCCCGAAATACTTTTACCTATTTATTAACCTCTTAACTCCCGCCTGAACCGAGAGCATTTTCTCCAGTTCAGCTTTATCCAAATCCTCATTTGAAGGACCTACAAAATTAAATTGATCTTTTTCCTTACATCAGATTTTTTTTCATCACTTTTTTTGTTGGGCACTCATCTCATTTTGGTCAAATTTGTGTGTCTTTTTCGTCAAATTATTCGCAATTTTTTTTTGTCAAATTCTTATCACTTTTTTGTCAAATGTTTGTCCATTTTTGTAATTTTTTTGTCGCTTTTTCGTCAAATTATTCAAATTTTTTTTGTCAAATTCTTATCACTTTTTCGTCCATTTTTTCCTCAAATTTTTCTCACTTTTTTGTCTAATTTTGTCCATTTTTGTAATTTTTTCGCCATTTTTTGTCACTTTTTCGTCAAATTATTCACATTTTTTTTGTCAAATTCTTATCACTTTTTCGTCCATTTTTTTCTCCATTTTTCCTCAAATTTTTCTCACTTTTTTGTCAAATTTTTGTCAATTTTTTGTCACTTTTTCGTCAACGTTTTCTCACTTTTTTGTCACATTTTCGTCAACGTTTTCTCACTTTTTTGTCACATTTTCATCCTTGTTTTCGTCTCAGTTTTGTTGCTATTTTCACACCTTTTTTCCAGAAGCTTTTGGACTGGGGTAAAGCTGGAGAAAATGTGCTCGGTTCAGGTGGGAGTTAAGGGGTTAACAATCATAAGTGTTAAACCTAATGATGGGGTTAATATTGCCTGCAGTTCACAAACTATCCACCAGGGGGTGCTGCAGCGCCCTCAGAACCCTGGGTTCCCACGGCCTTGTTTTTACTCGATGTATTTGTTACGTGTGACTTCATATAAATATTTAATGTCAATATTCATTATAAAATCAATGTAATTTTAGACAATTTTCTCAGCATTCGAAATGGGTGTTAGACCAAGTGGATGTACAATCAATACAAGGATTTGATTGACTTAATAACTTTCTTTTAGTGCTGAGTCATGGCTTCAACTAGTAATAGTGCCATAATGAGGAATTTGACTGAAGACTTCCTGTTAATGATGTTACTCACTCATATCTTTGTCTCTTGGCAGGTGGTACCTTCGATGCCACTCTGGAGGATGAGGAGCGCCTCCTCCAGGACGCCGTGGTCCGACAGTTGGAGCTGTGTTTAACCGCTGCCAAGTCGTCCGCCCTGCACTGCCAGGCGCTGCTGCTCCCGTGCCGGATGACCTCCCGCGTGGGCCGGGACGTGGTGCGCTCCTCCGTGGACGAACCCTGCGGCCTCCGTGGGGCCTCGATCCGAGTCTACGTCGAGGCGAAGGACGGGCTCAAGTCCCTGGGCGCCTTCTCCCCCGACCAGAGCGTCACCCCCACCTTCGAGCTGTCCGTGGTGTTCAGGATTGAGCAAAGTGGCTGGCCGCTGAGGCACATCTTTGACCAGGGCAAAGTGGTGAAGCTGAGACCGGAGTACAGGCTGATCAAGAGGAAGCTTTACTCCTCCGCCAGCCCGGTCATCCACGATTTCAACTAGAACACTGTGTGCAATGTTTACTCATGTTCCTGCACTGGAAATGTAGGGTTTTTTAGGTGTATTTTTTTATTATTATTTAAAGCGTGAATGTTGGACCACGAAAGGTTATTTTTCTCACTGTGTCGTCGGTCTCGAAGGTCTGACCACTGTATTTTGCACAGAGCGGTTGAATGTAGAGCGTACACATGAAAACGTGCCTTCATGAAATGGGCAGGACTCATCCCTGAAGTGTCTGTTTATTTATGGATTTGTAGAAAATAAATCTTTTTTACACTAATTACTGGCAAGTGTTTTATTATACGTTGTTGAGCTCTCAAATCTGTACCGGGGAGAAGCAACAGCAGGTACAGAATATTATCCATCCATCCATTTTCTTCCACTTGTCCGTTGCCTGGTCGTGCACCAGCCCCTATGGCTCCTCATGCAGGTGGTGGGTCCACAGAAGGACGGCCTCATGGTTCTAACCAGGCCTGTTGGTCCCTCATAAGGACCTGTTTGCCATGGGAGAACCTACCAGGGGAACAAAGCCCCCGACAGCAGAACTCCCACACTGGAAAAAGTGGATTCTAAGAAAGTAAAAAATGTCTTTAAGAAATAAGTTCTTATTTTTTCCCTAAAAAGTAATGTCTTGCTGAGCAAAGTTTTCTTGAGAATAAAAATCTTGTTTTAGGAAATAAAATCTAGCCATTTCTTGTTCAGATATAATTGCTAAAAACATAATTTTTCGAATCTTCTTCAGCTTTAGACAAAGAATATTTTTTTATTTTAAGAAAAACTAAGATCACAACAACTCTTAATGTAAGAACTGATTCCCACAGAGAGAAAATACATTCCATTCTTTAAAGTGGGCGGCTCGGTGGCACAGCGGTTAGAGCCTCAGCTTCACAGCTCAAAGGTCCTGGGTTCGATTCCCAAAGGCGCCTTTCTGTGTGGGGAGCATGTTCTCCCCGTGTCTACCACTAAAAACATGTACAATAGGTGAATCCTCCAGCAGGTGATTCTGACCATCAGCCTGGCTCCACATCATGGAGATGGGTCTCTGGGCATGGGCAATATTTACCTTAAATATTAGTATTTAGAACATTTTGCTCAAAAATGTGTGTAATTTAGAACATTTTACTTAAATCAAGCAACATTTAAGTAAAATATCCCACAATTTTTCACTAAATAAGAATGTTTTCCTTAAATTATTCAATTTTCTGAGGACATTTTGCTTAATTCTACCTTTTTTTTTGCTTAAATTTAGTGTTTCTTTCTTGTTTTATGATAAGAAAAATATTCTAGAAATAAAAATTCTTAGCAAGAAAAAAATGCTGACCCCATTGGCAGAATTTTTTCTTTTGCAGTGCAGGATCATTCGGGCGCTCAAACACCTCCACATTAGGGTGGTGGTTCCAGGAGTGGCCCCAGAATATTGTCAATTAAAACAAAGTGTGGATCCTCTTTGTAAATCTGATGTACAACGCTAGAATGGGGTCCCAGTTTAGCATCTCTGCCCTTCAAGTCCATCAATTCAACGATATGGAAAATTGACCAACTTAATCCAGGGTTTCCGTGGTAATGAACTAAAGCCTTAAATCTTAATTAACCTTGATTAAAGCATTGAATTGGATTCAAAGTTATGAAATCAAAACTTCTTGGGAAAAAATGACGTAAATTCTAAAACACTCAGTTTTGGATGAAATTATACGCAATTTTTTCTTAGGATTCTCGCTTTGAATTAAATGTTTACGAATCTTTAGAAATGAAATATGCGCAGATTACTTTGTCTGTGGGATTAGAAATATAGAATTTTGGGATTAAGATGGTTAAGCATTGAATTTGACGTCCAGCTGTCTGTATAAACCCCGGTAAGTATATTTCTAACCCTTCTCTAAACCATGAACAATTTGGATAAAACGGTAAATTAAAAACAAGTGCATTAAAGGGGCTTTTCCCCCACTACAGGCAAAACTAAATTTTTTCAGTTTTCAGGTTTTGGGCCAAATTGGTCTCTGAACATAAAAACTTTCACCCGGAAACCAAAAATATGCCTAATCTTCACAATAACATGTTTAAATATTGCGCTGATTCAATGTTCCCCCATAGACTTATATGGGACAATGCAATTTCAAGGGCCTTTTTCTCAAAACACATTTTTTTGTCATTGTGGCGACACTATGTCCACGTCAGTCGGACCTAAAGACTTCACATTTTCCAGCCTTGGACTGAACAATATTTGGAAGATTTTTTCAGAGGGATTTTTTATTATTTTAATCCCTAAGCCCCGTTTATTGAGTTTTGAATGTCAAAAAATAAGGCGAAAATTAAATTTTTCCACTAAAAAACAGCTTATTTTAAAACTAAACAAGAAATCCAAAATCCGCTCTGAGAAAGTCTTGGCAACTCATTCATCAATAAAATGAAAACATAAATTTGAATGTAGCTCTATCCATTATTCAGATTTCGTCGCCGAAAAGATGGGAAATTTGGGGCATTTTTAGGCATAAAACACCTTGTTCTTATATGAAAAGATAAAATGACAGAAAACTTGCGATGTATTTATTTTCTAACATTTATGCCAGTGATCTACAGCAAAAGTTTCAAATTGATATCTGTAAATATACATTTTTTCCCAATTCACCTGCAAATACTGTGAAAAAATGGAAGTTTTCAATAATGCAGCCCAATATTCACAGAGCTTCGCTAAACCCATTCAGACCCAGTGAAATGTCCCAGAGCATAAACAGACTGAGCATAAGTGACGTGTTGCCGTTTGGACCAAATCCAAGCGGTGACGCGTCGTACCTGACTCACACACCTCATGATGCACCGGTCACCGCTTTCATTGTAAAGACCGGCACCAGGAAAGTCCCTAAAACACGACTAAGCTCTGAAGTTTTGTGAGTTTGACAATGTCGTCTACAGTCGATTCAACTAAACGACTTCATGTTAACAAAGTATGATTATTTCTGGTTAGGTCGGATCATCTTTGAATAGGCTTTGTTATATTTAAAGCCACACTGCGGGACATTCCAGGTTCTATGTCACTAAAGCAGCAAAACCTTTATATTTACTGACTTTTAAGGCCTTAATTTTGGCACAATTCGTTTTATGATGGCGAGACACTGCAGGTGAATAGGGAAAACATGTATATTTACAGATATCAATTTGAGACTTTTGCTGTAGATCACTGGCATAAATGTAAGAAAAAAATACATTGCAAGTTTTCTGTCATTTTATCTTTTCATATAAGAACAAGGTGTTTTATGCCTAAAAATGCCCCAAATTTCCCATCTTTTTGGCGACGAAATCTGAATAATGTATAAAGCTACAAATTTATGGCTTAATTACTGATAAACTGATAAATGAGTGATAAATGAGTGATAAATGAGTTACTGATAAATGAGTTATCAAGACGTTTTCAGAGTGGATTTAGGATATCTTGTTTAGTTTTAAAATAAGCTGTTTTTAAGAGGAAAATTTTGTACAAATTTAATTTTCGCCTTATTTTTTGACATTCAAAACTCAATAAATGGGGCTTAGGGATTAAATAATAAAAAATCCCTCAAAAATCTTCCAAATATTGTTCAGTCCAAGGCTGGAAAATGTGAAGTCTTTAGGTCCGACTGACGTGAACATAGTGTCGCCACAATGACAGAAAAATGTGTTTTGAGAAAAAGGCCCTTGAAATTGCGTTCTCCCATATAAGTCTATGGGGGAACATTGAATCAGCGCAATATTTAAACATGTTATTGTGAAGATTAGGCATATTTTCTGTTTCTGGGTGAAAGCTTATATGTTCAGAGACCAATTTGGCCCAAAACCTGAAAACTGAAAAAATTGAGTTTTGCCTGTAGTGTCTCCCCTTAATGCCCCACAGAAACACTGTCTTACATCTTAAACTCCGCCTGAACCAAGCACATTTTCTCCAGTTTGGCTTTACCCAAATCAGAAGGCTTCTTGAACAAAGCGTCAAAATAGAGACGAAAACGAGGATGAAAATACGACAAAGAAAGTGACAAAAACGCAAACAAAACGAGACAAAGCAGCAACAAAAATGTGACGGACAAGCAACAATACCACAATAAAAAAAAGTCTAGACTGGTTTTGATCAGGTCTGGACTGGTTTAGCTCAGGTCTGGACTGGTTTTGACTGGTTTAGATCATGTCTGGACTTGTTTAAACAGGTTTAGCTCAGGTCTGGACTGGTTTTGACTGGTTTAGATCATGTCTGGAATGGTTTAGACAGGTTTAGATCAGGTCTGGACTGGTTTTGATTGGTTTAGATCAGATCTGGACTGGTTCTGACAAACACCAAAGAAACACCAAAGAAAGTGACAAAAACGCAAACAAAAAGAGACAAAGAAGCAGCAAAAATGTGCAGGACAAGCAACGATACCACAATAAAAAAAAGCGACAAAAACCCGATGAAAAATGGGATGAAAATATGACAAAAAAAGTGCCAAAAAGCAGGGAAAAAAGTGATGAAGAAAGCAACAAAAAATGACACAAACAAGACAAAAGACCGGTAAAAACAAGACGAAACCAGATGAAAGCCAGACAAAAAAAAGAGACGAATAAATATGGCAAAAACGCGGCGACAAAGCAACAACTAAAAAGTCACAATCAGTTCTGTAGGATTAGCTTCTTAGCTTAGCAGTTGAGAAGCTTTTAGATTTGGGTAAACCTGACCTGGAGAAAATGCCCTCAGTTAAGGTGGCACTTTAAAGGAACAGGCCACCGTTTTTCCACACTGTGATGTGTTCTTACCTGAGCTTAGACGAGTTGATGTGTACCCGTCTGGTCTTTGTGCCCGTGGAAGAGCGTGGTGGCTTCCAACTTCACCTCTGTTTGGAGCCATAGGAATACACTGCGAGAGGCCAAATGCTAACAACATCTTTGGTCTTTGTGCGTGACTGAGTACGTATCAACTCGTCTAAGCTCAGGTAACAACATATTTCAGAATGGAAAAACGGTGGCCTGTTCCTTTCAGGTTAAGGTATTTTACACCAATAAAAACACATATTGAAATGAATACTTGTAATTTGGGCTCTAAGAAACTAAGTTATCGAAAAGATGTATAGCCACAATAAAAACGACTTTAAGAAATACTGAAACAAGCATAAGAATACTCCTTTTTAAGACACTCAAGGAAAATAAACCTTGAAATGGACAAGAACAAACAAGGCCGTGGGAACCCAGGGTGCTGAGGGCGCTGCAGCACCCCCTGGTGGATAGTTTGTGAACTGCAGGCAATATTAACTCCCACCTGAACCGAGCACATTTTCTCCAGCTTTACCCCAATCCAAAAGCTTCTGGAAAAAAAGGTGTGAAAATAGCAACAAAACTGAGATGAAAACAAGGATGAAAATGTGAAAAAAGCGAGAAAACATTGACGAAAAAGTGACAAAAAATGTACAAAAAATTTACCAAAAAAATGACAAAAATGGACAAAAATTTGACAAAAAAGTGAGAATAATTTGACGAATAATGTGACAAAAAATGTACAAAAAATGACAAAAATTTGACAAAAAAATGCGAATAATTTGACGAAAAAGTGACAAAAAAGTCACGAAAATTTGACAAAAATGAGACGACTGCCCAACAAAAAAAGTGATGAAAAAAAATCTGATGTGAGAAAAAAAGACCCATTCAGTTTTGTAGGTCTTAGCTTTCAAATGAGGCGTTACACTGGCCTACAGGATTTGGGTAAAGCTGAACTGGCGAAAATGCTCTCGGTTCAGGCGGGAGTTAAGAGGTTAATAAATAGGATTTATGCACAGAAAAAGTATTTTGGGGGTAAATTTTGTCCCTCAGCGCCCCCTAACTAAAACATCTTCCCAACAAAACAACACAACAAGAAAAAAGAAGCAAGACTCTCACACCGAGGGCTTTGAGTCAAAAAAGAATAATCTTTTATTTAACAAAATGTACAACAGAAACATGAATAGCTCTACTTTGTCCATCACAGAAGCGTCACAAACCTACTTCCCTCTACGACTCGAACAGGCAAGTCCTACTCACACCAAACATTCAGCTACATCCTACGGTGAAATGTCCCGGGACGCGTCGATACTGCCCCGAAAACCCTCAGAGAAACAGTTTTTACAACATCAGACACAGCCAACTTTACATTCATATTGGTGTATTCTGCTTCATGGAGCTTCCCCCACACGGACAAAGCTCTGACTTGTTCCTTTCGCAGCAAATTTAAATAATATGAGGCTCATTCGAAGCTTGGATCTTGCTTTCATTTGTACAAGGTCGACAAATATCCCTGGCCAATCCCTGTAATCTCTGAGGATGTGGCAGTATCGATGCGTCTGTGATAAATAATATAAAGTCGACTAGTTCACTGATATAATTGCTGGTGAATACGTTCGTTTCCAGAAAGATGATGAGCTCTACGGTCATCGCTGGTGAAAATGAAACGGGGAAGTCGTGTTTTTTGTGACTTTGACCGGTCGCGCTTAAAGGCCTGGTGTTTTACGATGCGTCGGGTCGGCACCTCGCCCGGGGTTTACCACCGTCCTGTTCGGGGAAACGCCGGCTGAAGTCCACAAACGCCTGGAGAAAAGTAATGAGGAAATACTCTCGCATGGACTTTAAGTTAAGTTCCCAAACATCCAACTTCCTTCTTGGAAAATAAGCTGATTTTATTACAAGGATCAGCAATTAAAGAGCCTAAAGTATGTCATTTGTAAACTTATTTGGGGCTTACAAATCTGCTTTTGTGCACCTCAGTGTTAGAGGATAAAATTAAATCTCTATTTACCATACTGGGTCAAGCTGTAAAGTCGTACTATCTCTGTCATAGCCTTGACTGTGGTGCTCAGACTCTTGTGTATCAGAATGATGCTCTGAGAGGGTGTTTATCCCAGGTCCAAACTGGTTTTGACTAGTTTAGGTCAGGTCCGGACTGGTTTTGACTGGTTTAGATCAAGTCCGGACTGGTTTTGATTGGTTTAGATCAGGTCCGGACTGGGTTTGACTGGTTTAGTTCAGGTCTGGACTGGTTTTGACTGGTTTAGATCAGGTCCGGACTGGGTTTGACTGGTTTAGTTCAGGTCTGGACTGGTTTTGTCAGGGTTAGATCAGGTCTGGACTGGTCTAGATCAGGTCTAGATCAGGTCCAGACTGGTTTTGTCAGGGTTAGATCAGGTCCGGACTGGTTTTGACTGGGTTAGCTCATGTCTGGACAGGTTTTGACTGGTTTAGCTCATGTCTGGACAGGTTTTGACTCGGTTAGATCAGGTCTGGACTGGTTTTGACTGGTCTAGATCAGGTCCAGACTGGTTTTGACTGGGTTAGCTCATGTCTGGACAGGTTTTGACTGGTTTAGCTCATGTCTGGACAGGTTTTGACTCGGTTAGATCAGGCCTGGACTGGTTTTGACTCGGTTAGATCAGGTCAGGACTGGTTTTGACTGGTTTAGATCAGGCCTGGACTGGTTTTGACTGGGTTAGATCAAGTCCGGACAGGTTTTGACTGGTTTAGATCAAGTCTGGACTGGTTTTGACTGGGTTAGATCGGGTAACTAAGAGGTCTAAAAATAAAGAAAATAAAAACATTGATGTCTGTCCCTGAAATGGTTAGAAAATACAGAAAAAGGAGGTGTAGGGGTAACAGTAAAGGGCAAATACTTTTTCTCTTTGATCGGGGGATGTTTGGTGAAAATCTGCTATTAATCACAAATTCACCGAGAAGAACTTTGCTAATTTCTTCAATTTGCCAGAAAATATCAATCTAGATCTGATGAGGAACCTTGAGTGGGGACGTCCTTTTTTTACTTTACTTTCCGCCCGATCTCATCGTGCGTAAACCCTCAGGACGTGCCGACCCGACGTACCCGGCTCTTTACGGAAAGATCCCCCACACTGCCCCCTACAGACCGAGGCGACTCGACGCAGCAGGCGCAGAGAGGGTCAAGTCCGATCGCAGAAGACCATGACCCTCCGTGACCAGCAACTGTCCCGACTGAGTCTACTTCTTCATTTTCATATCGGCCTCCATGGCACTGCGGCGCCCTCTAGTGCCCCCGTCCTGCAGCAAAGACACAGCACAAAGAATGTGGATTAAGAGAAAGGAAGAGTTCGGGAAAGCATCGAGGAGTATTGGGGTCTTCACAAAACACATGTTGACGCCTCAAAGCTTGGTTTGGCAAATGAGAAAATAAAAATAAGGTTAACGGAAAGGTAAATAAGGTTAAAGCATGCAAAAGTAACACAAATCACTGAAATAAAAAGGCACAGATGGCTTAGTTAACCGGGGCTAAAGAGCTGGACTAAAGAGCTGGACACTTAAGGCTGTGGTTCTCATATTCATCATGTACCAACTCTGAAGTATTTGACCCTCCAATCAGGTCTAAGATCAAATCAGGTCTAAACCGGGTCTAAAAATGGTTCTGTGTAATAAATAAAGGCTATACACGTCTCACTTTGCATGTAATGAGTCTATATCATGTCAGTTTCAGAGTTTAAGTTGAACAACAGAAACAAATGCACTTTTTAACCATATTCTAATTTTCCGAGTTTAAACTGAACATCTCATATGTTATGTATTATATTTTATTCAAAATCTCCATGGAGATGAGAGGAGACGTCCCGCTCCAGTAAAGTCAGTCTAGTTTGAGCAGAGCTGAGCCGGTTTGTTCTTTTTTTGAAAGCTGATTTTCAATGATAAAAAATATCTGTAATAAAATAAATGCTTGTATTCTGTTCTATTTTATTGGATGAAATGTTACCCTGTGTAGCCTTAAAGCAGTACTAAGTAACTCTTCCCTCTAGAGGCCATAAGTGCAACTGCAGGTGTAGTAGCAAGTTACAATTTTTTAATTTATTAATTGTCTTGGAGAGTAAATACTACGCTGACAGGAAAGGCGAAGGCAGAGAGGGTTACTGTGCATCCAATTATACAATGGAAATATTTTTTTTCACTCAAACTTGGCTGTAAATACTGTTTAAAGTGACGTTAGCCCGCAGTTAGCTTTGCCCGTTAGCATGTTAGCTTCTTCTTCGTGATTACATTAGTGTGTATTGCTTTTTCCGCACCGGGGGCAGTCAAGTTGCAAACATGGTTTTCTGGCCAGAGACACCAGGGGGAGAGGAAAGACCCTCCAATCATCCCATAAACACTTGTATTACCCCCACAGGGACTACGGAAAGGATTTATTAAGGTAAATAAGTTACTTAGTACTGCTTTAAGCAAAATAAGTTCATCTAGGGCTGTGCAATTATTTTTTCACTTTTTTCTTTTTTTTTGCAAGGCAGACTTGCATTATTTCACGGCGCTGGGATTATTTTCCCTTCGCATTTCACGTGCCATGGCTCATGCTTTTGCCTGACATAAAAAACGGCGCTGAGTGATGATGTCATCAGGCTGCGCTGCTCAGTTTGCTTGCGCAGGTGTGAGGGCTGGCCAGCAGGGGGCAGGTGTGAAACAGAGACCTCTCCTTAATCGAGACAAACTTGAAATCATTTGTACTTTTATGACTGTTCAGAAAACAGAAAATATTCAGCAGTTTTTTTTAATTAATTAATAAATAAATAAAAGGGCAACAAATAATCGTTTTAATAATCGTGATTTCAATTATGACAAAAATAATCGTGATTATTATTTTTTCAATAATCGAGCAGCCCTAAGTTCATCCACCACAGCCTTTTAGTAAATGTTTTCGTTTAATATAAACAAATACAAATGAGATCGATCGATAATAAAGCATGCACAGGCTGGAACCAAACTGCCGACCTTGTGGTTATAAGAGCGCTGCTCTAGCACCTGAACCACCGTGTAATAAATGAAACCAGTAAAGATCAGGAGCCGCTGTTCTGCCCGTGTGATCATATTATTACAGTTGCCACTTTAAAACCAAAGAAAGAGACGAGATGAACAAAAGAAAAGGATGAGAAACACAAACACACGTGGAGCATTGGAGTCTGAGGCCGGTTCTGTCGAAACAGGAGCGGAGCCTTAAATACTTACAAAGAGAGAGAGAAGGAAAGCAGGAGAGGCCATTGGGACACTGTCCTGAGGAGGACACAGTGAAACACAGAGGAGTGAGAGGCAGGTCACACAGGTCTATGAGGAGAGTCTATACCACACATCGGAGCTGGAAACAAAAGGTTTAGCACAGGCACAGAGGCAGAAACAGAAACCAGGAGGTCAGACAGCAGTGTTTACCTGTGTGCGTTTAGCCGCCATGTTGGAAAGGTCAAAGAAGTGAAAAAGAATCGTACAGTGCAAGGTTTAGGAAGTCCTTTTAGAGTGGCAATAATAAAGGTTTACATCTACCACTTATTCACCCAAAGATATAGAGCGATTATTTAGAATTTCTGACTAAATGTGATTCATCGACCCAAACCAATGAAAAAACTTTCTCACACATATTAAACTTCCTCATTTCTCTGACACACAGACCGACTTATGGCCAGAACAACAGTCCCGGCTCATGGAGGTGAATCAGCCGAACGCCAGGAGCTTCGGTCAGAGCAGCTCGTCACATGACAAAACCATGACTCAAACGCTCATGTCCAATGACGCGCGTTAGAAAAGTGCAAACGCTTAGTCAAAGTTTGCAAAGGCTGAAATGTCATGAGAAAAAAAAAATCCAGAATCATTTTCCATTTTAGGGCCTGGATATGAAAACATGGTCAGATGTGGATCGGAAAAACCTGCAACATTTTGGTGATGTTTGTAGTGTCTGATATGACAGATTAGCAGCTAATACAACACAGGATCAAAGCTTTTTAACACCACTTTAATGCCTAAATACCTTATTTTTAATGCCACAAATACAAATAAAATATGCTTAAAATATGTTTAAACCCATATTTGTTTATGTTGTTTTGGCGAATGTAGTAAAAACAGTTGAGAAATGTCATTGTTGTGGGTTCAGTCTCTAAAAAAAAGTAGATTTAATGCCATTTTGAATCTGATTTAATACTTTTTCAAACGACTTTTAAGGCCTTAATTTTGCTACAATGTATTTAATGGCTTAAAGGCTCTATACCTACATTTTCTTTTTTTCTTTTTTACAAACAATGAAAGAAGAAGCTTGTTAATTTTTTTGTAGCATTTCTTCACAGGGACGAGTTTTTCGGCACATTTTACAACTGCAAGAAAACTCACCTGTAAGTTCATGAAATTAAAACAAATGCTTTAGAAGTATTTATTATACTACAATTTTCCCCACAAAAGTCTGAGTGTATAATACACCAAAGGAGGACAAAACTAAGTTCGTTCCACTATAAGAAAACAAGCTGGTATAGTTAGTTAATGCTTTCTGATTTTCACCCCATAATGTACAGAATAATGCAGAATAATGACTGAATAATTCTGCATTATGAGTTATACACCAGTGATAAACGAGTGATTCTCAAACTTTTCACACCAGGCACCGCCTCCTAAAACAAATAACCGTCCCGGTGCCACCAGAGCGAGACCAAAACCAGGTCTAAAGAGACTCGACAAAAACCTCTTACCAAGTTTTTTTAAAACAATTAAACATAAATGAAATGATCTGTTATTATATGTTCATCTTTTCGTCGCTGCTTTTTTAATCCACGTTTTTGAAGCGTTTTTTTTTGTCGTGTTTTTTTTGTCGTGTTTTTGTCTCTTCTGTTTTCTCTTTTGCTTTTCATCTTTTTTTAGGCCTTTTTTATTGTGTTTACATCAGTTTTTCCTCTATTTTTTGTCACGTCTTTGGTCGCTCTTTTGCAGTTTTTTTGGTTGCTTTTTAGTCTTGTTTTTGTATCTTATTTTTGCTCAGCTGAGTTTATTACTTTATTTGAGCAGCAAACAAAGATAACAGATAACAGATGTTATCACAGGAAGAGGAGAGAATTTGCACTCAAAAGGAGTAGGTTGAAGTTTACAGAACTTATGTAAAACCTAACCCTGAACTATCACACATGAAGCTGCAGTTTGTAACATAGATTTTCACTTTACAAAAGTGGTTTACAGTAAACTATTGAAAGGCACCAGGATCCCATAGATGCTAACATCTATTTGTATTCGTGTATGATCGTACAAATTCTACATTTAAAAAGTGGAAAGGAATACATAAACATTTACCAAGCATTTTCTTAGTCCTTTGATAGGTCCATAATATATTATTGTGTCATTGTTGGCACGTTTTTTCAAGACGCTTTTAGATTTGGGTAAAGCCAAACTAAAGAAAACTGTGCTCGGTTCATGTGGGGGTTAAAGGTTAAAGAGTTATAGTTTTAAGAGATATCGTACATTGTTCCATTTCTAGGCAGCAAAGGAGCAAAAGGTTTTGGTTTCTACATGACCAGATTTCAGAGTAAAGTAAAAACAAAAACCTGTGAGGTAATAAATAAAGATCAATAAAGGATTATCTTTTCTTATCTTAATCAGTGATGACTCCATTATAGGCTCAGCACCACAGTTTGAGAACCACTGGCCTACACTGTACTGATTATACTAGAAGCAGGGTTTCCGTTAGCCGGCTGTAGCCGGCTTTTGGCCGGTTTGAAAAGCAAATGGCCGGTAAAAATTATGTCCATCGGCCAAATTGGCCGACAGTAAAAAAGAGAGAATATAGAAAAATATATTAAACATGTCACCTAAGTCAGTGACTAACATAACAAAGTGTTTTCGAGACAGGCCTAAATATTAAAAAAGGTTCAATATTTCTATCAAAAAAGTTTTGATTTACGCCCCTAGCCCGTTTTACAAAGCGCAGTCGAAGCGCCATCATCGCTGTCTGAAAATGTAACGCTTTTTCTTCATGCTTCGTCACATTTTCCAAGAAAACGGCGAACTACAGGTACATTTACTTTTATATAAGTGTGTTAAGAACTCAGCAGCTAATACGTTTGATTAGGATATTCTTGAAACGCGCGTGTGTTCAGTCAGACTGACGCGCTGTCCCACAGCGGCTCTTCCTGGGAGAGTGGCCGGGTTTAGAGACGCTTCCCTCGGTCAGTCTGCGCAGACGCCTCGGCTCAGTTACCGGTGTTGGAGCCGCTCTAAAGCACGGCAGAGCTGGGTCCGTTTTGAATCACTCGAGACTGACTTTTGTGATTTTAGTGCTGTCGATTTGTCTCTCCATAATATTTCCGTGGTGAGGGACTTAATAATTTTTTTTACACCTGAAGCCACGTAAAAGCACGGAAGGGCATCTACAGCCCAGCCCTCGCTGAGCAGCTGGTCAGACCTGGATAAGGACGGCGTTAGGGTCGTAGATATCGGCTACTTTCTGTCTGAGTTGAAGTGCAGATGAGTGGTGTATATCAGCGTGACACCTGCTGCTCCACCGTCTCCACGCGCACAACTTCATGTTTTGATTTTCGCTGTTGCTACATTTTTCTCACGTCAGTCTTTAATTAGAAATAGCCGTGTTTTGGAATCAACTAAAGCACTCGTGTAGCTCTGTCTACATGTAGATTGTTGTTGATAATAAGCCACATTCATAATGTATATATATTTTTAATGGCCGGTAATTTTTGCGAATGGCCGACATTTTACGACCCAGCCGGGCAAAGTGGCCGACAAAAAAAAAGTCTAGCGGAACCTCTGACTAGAAGAGTATTAGAACTATCCAAACCCCTCTCCCCCGCTCACCTTCTCCGCGGGCTCCCCTGGCTTCCTCACGCCCTCTCGGCCCCTCAGGCTCTTGGCGGAGATGGCGCTCTCCGAGGTCTGCATGATGAGCTGCGTGGCGAGGAACTGCTGCACGTGCTCCAGGACGTCCCGCTGCATCTCCAGGGCCATGTGGAACACGTCGTGGTCGGACGAGTTGTACATGACGGCGTTCTGGAACATCAGCATTATGTCCCGCTGGAACTCCGCCGTGGTGCGGATCACCCCCGACTCGATGTTCTTCTTGATGGCGGACAGGTCCATGGGTCTGAGCGGGACGGGGGAAGAGGGCGCGTTAGGATCAGGGCAAGTGTTTTTCCTGTTTATTGATTTCAATTTTCAATCCCATTTATCTTTTCCTATTGAAAACAAATGTAAACAGTGTGTAGAGTGTGGTTTCCAATCCGTCATCTGTACCAGTATTGTAGCACTTTTAGTTTTAGTCACATTTAAGTCATTTCTAAATGTGATCACGTTCACGTTTTAATCAGCCGAACATTAAAAAGGTTTGAGTTCATTTTAAAAAGTTAGTTAATTTTTATATATAGTGGAAATTGGGATAAATAATAGTTTTCTCTTGGCTTTATAGACTTCGGGAGTGTGACGTCATATCACTAAGCATTATGGGATTAGCAGCAATTGTAAACTAATGGAGATTTTAAAAGTTAAAATAGTGGAGTTATTGTTCACATTAAAACACTAAAACACTTCCACAGCTATTTTCTCCACTTTTTATACTGTTTTTAGCTAATGTTATTCAATAGAAATGTATGCTAAAAGCTGCAAAAATGGCGGATCTCCATGGTAACTGTGGAATATCCCGAACTCTATATAGGTTTTGACAGATTACAGCACAATAGGCACTGGTAGAAGTGTCATTGTGAACAGGACTTTTCCCAAAAAAGTGTTTTTACCAACACTGCCGTCTGCACATTCGTTCAACAGCTTTCTGTATTCATCTGATACAGTATTTAAAACTGCCCTGAGAAAAGATAAAGTCCCTGTGACATCGCTGTCAGACGCTCCATGAAGGACGTACACTGATAACATACACTGTTCCACAGAGCGCAGCTAACCGCGTGCGAATCGACTCTACCCAGAACACGCTCATGTTTCCACGACACAACCGCAGTTGTTGTGGGCGGGGCCTGCACAGAGGAGCACGCTGTACTGAACGTTATTAAAAGTTTTGCAAGCTGCGATGAGAACAAATGTGGACAAATGCTGCCTTCTGGTGGGACTTATGGAATCATTCAGAGGTACCAAGCTATAATAAAACAAAAAAGAAACCGCAAAACTCCGAACTATGAAGGTAAGCTACATGCAAATGTTATACTTAACACCAGCTAAAGTTGTGCTAGCAGCGGCTAAATGCTAATATTGTCAAAATCCCCTTTAGAACAGCGGGATGATGTTGTGAAATATTAAAGCCGTATGACCTGCGTGTCGGGGGCTGTTCTCTCTCTCGTTGCCAATCAGAGGCCAGAGTCTGTTCACGTCATATTAGTCACTTATACCTGGTCAGACCGGTTTGGCCCTGGCCTCCGCTGTGGAAAAGCTCGTCAAACCGGGTTGACCAGGCATTGGGCTGATCCGTGCCTGCCTGTGGAAAGACCCCTATAATAGCGGTGCGTGGAAAGAGGGGGAGAGAAAAAGAGGCTCTGCAGCTCGGTCGCATCACGAGCCAGAGTCCCCAATTCTACAGAGGGACTATAGAGAGCATCCTGACCAGCTCCATCACTGTGTGGCACGGCGCAAGGAGCCTCCGGCTGAGAGCATCAGAGAAGATCTGCGGAGCCCCTCTCCCCTCCATTAAAGACACGTACTCCAAAGCAGTCAGAATTACCAGAGATCCGTCACATCACGCAGTCTCTTCAAGGTAATGCCTTCAGGGAGGAGACTGCGGAATCTACGGCCCAGGTCCAGTTGACTGAAGCACAGTTTCATACACCAGGCCATCAGGAAGCTGAACTCCCTGCCCTCCCTGGCCACTCAACCCACCCCCCGTTCCACAATCAAGGTTGAGAGAAATAGATCAATGTCAAATCATAAACAAATGGTTTGACAAATAAAGAATCTTTGAACAGCGCGAGTCGGTGCAGCTCTGAGTCACGTTTACCGGGTGTGTTCTCTCGCTCCGCGTACGAACCACATTTTTTCATTTTCATCTCTGTCGTCTCATTGACGTAAACTCGTCTGGTCATGTTTAGTCCCCGAAGAGCTATTTTTAGCTCATCATCGTTATGTTATTGTCATTAAAAAAACAACAACACTGATCCGTACTGGGTCGTTTTAGAATAAAAAATGTTCACCGTAAGAAAGTTCAGATCAGATTTAGTCGCCGCAGACTGGAATCGTACTGTTCTCTGTGGAGCGGTCGTCCTTGGCATTGGCTCCACCACTTTCGAATCCTAAAAGCTGCTTTAAATAAACTTGATGAATAAATCTGGCTTTTACAAATATGGATGAACAAGATAGACCAAAATCCAGACTCATCTGAGAACCATGAAGTCGCCACAGGCTGCAAGACGTGTCAACAATTAGATTTTAAAAAGTGACGCAGTCAACAAAGACTATAACAAAATCATTGCCTTTTTTTTATGATGACGTAAGGCAAGGCAAGGCAACTTTATTTATAGCACGCATTTCGCACACAAGGCAACTCAATGTGCATAACAATGACAAGCTAAAAAAAGACGTTTCTGGGTTTTTGTTGACAAAAATGTGAGAAAGTGATTTGTCAGATCAGAGCTGGAGAACACACGCGGTGTCTGGTCATTTAATGAAAGTGACTAAAACTAGACTAAAATACAACTAAAACCTTTTGAGTTTTTGCTGACTAAAACACAGTTGGAAAAGACCAAAATGCGACTAAAACAAGAGCACAATCTTGTGTTTCATAGCGCAGACTATAGTGTAAAATTTTGAGTAGGAGAGCACTTTCTGATCTAGCAGCTCCTAGAATGAGCTCAGACCTGTTCACCACAACTGCCTCTAAAATCCTGCACTGTCTCTTAAAAAGGTGTTAATTCGGGTCTGAAGTGCCGTCATGCACGAGCTTCGAACCTGCAGTTACGCGAAAGACCTGAGGTGGCAGAAGTGAGTATAAAAATGACCAACTTGCATTTAGTCCCTTTAAGTTTTGTCTAGGGATGCACCGATACCACTTTTTCTAAAACCGATACGAGTACAAGGCATTTTCTTCTTTCTTCTTCTTATTTTTATTTAACAATAGTATTGAGGTGTTACTTGGTCTGTAAATGGTCTCTTTTCGTCTTTACTTCAGCTCCTGTAGATTTTCTCGTGTGTTTGTAGTAACTTAGCGAGTAGCTACAGTGTTTTCATTGTTCTGCTGCAGCTCATTTTCGCTCAATATAAACATGCTGTATGTCTTTAATTTGGATTTTCTGAGGACTTTTTAGTCGCTGGGTTAGTTTTTCAGATGAATAAACCCCTGGGCATAAAACGGCGTCAGAATGGCCAAAACTGCTAGCCGCGAGTTAGCAACGTTAGCCTGTATGTTGTAAACACTGCAGACGCTACAGCACTAACAACATTTAGCTCTGGTTAAATCCAGCTCAGACTCAGATTTAGAGAGCGCAGTCTGTAATAAAGTCAGCTCTATGCGGATTATTGTATTTACACTAAAGAATTCTCCAGTTTGTTGCTTCTTCTCTCCTCAGCAGAGAGCTGCACCTCGTAGCTGCGTTGGCCGCATGCTAAATGGTATCGGTTTTTGGTATCGGGACCTCATGAGTAAGTACGAGTATGAGTACAAGCATGTGGTATCGGCCCGATACCAGTATGCATCCCTAGTTTTGTCTGTTGAATGAATGGGGCAGCGCTCAGTGTTACTGGCTGTGTTGGCCACAAGATGAGGCCGTACCTGTGAACAATGCTGTGGTATCCGGGAGCAATATCATCAGACACTGGCTGCAGGAACACGCTGGCGTATCTGAAAGAGACCAAGATGTTTTAGAAGATTAAATACGGCAAAACTGTTTTTAATACACTCATGAGCTGTGTCAATAAGCTTCACCTTAAATATCCATTATTATATTTCAAAAAGGCCTCTGTGATGTATTTTCCAAAGTGTTTTCACCTGTGATTGGCCGCAGCCCTCCACACCAGCATTATGGCTTTTTTCCAGATTTTTTGGGCCTGCACAGCCTCCTGGTCCTCGCCGCACGTCGACCTGAGGAAGACACAGCCACAAGAAAATCCATGAGGCAGGAAAGAGAAGTACATTATCAGAAACAAAGCAAAACGCGGAACAGAAGCCACAACCGTCTAATCATTCGGTCTGTTAGGGTGATGCGTTTCTAAGAATCACTGGCGCAGAGAAAAGCCAGTGTCGAGTCAGCGCCTGGAGTTTGCTGAGGTCAGAGAAAAAGAGCCGCTGAAGTATTCTTGCCTAAGCTTATGTTAGTTTCAGCAGCTTTTCTCACTCAAGCTGCAGAAAAAAACCTGCGTATGACACTCTAATGCTTCCTAGTTTGCAGCGATAGTGGGATTCCTGCTCCTTATCCTCCCTCCCCTCCCGGTACAACACCAAAGCTCTCACAGCTGGGAGGACGAGGCGGGGCTGCTGGCCAGTGAGTCCGCGGTGTATCTCTGGGAGGGGGGTCCGTATCCGTCCTCGCTCTCGCTGGCCGCGGGCTCGGCCTCCGACAGGTACGAGCCGTCCGCGGGATCCTCCTTCAGCTCCGAGCCGTCGTCTGCGTCGGCCTCGCTGCATGCCTCCTCCTCCTTCACGCCCTGCGGGGACAGGCGGGAAAGAAAGGGTTAACGCGGCTTTATCCTTTAATGGAGGAGCCTTTTGGGTTATTGACTGTACAGGTCCTTCTCAAAAAATTAGCATATTGTGATAAAGTTCATTCTTTTCCATAATGTAATGATAAAAATTAAACTTTCATATACTTTAGATTCATTGCACACCAACTGAAATATTTCTGGTCTTTTATTGTTTTAAAAAGGATGATTTTGGCATACAGCTCATCAAAAACCCCAAATTTCTATCTAAAAAAATTAGCATATTTCATCCGACCAATAAAAGAAAAGTGTTTTTAATACAAAAAAAGTCAACCTTCAAATAATTATGTTCAGTTATGCACTCAATACTTGGTCGGGAATCCTTTTGCAGAAATAACTGCTTCAATGCGGCGTGGCATGGAGGTAATCAGCCTGTGGCACTGCTGAGGTGTTCTGGAGGCCCAGGATGCTTCGATAGCGGCCTTAAGCTCATCCAGAGTGTTGGGTCTCTCAACTTTCTCTTCACAATATCCCACAGATTCTCTATGGGGTTAGGCTTGAGGGTGTCAGTGATGGCCTTCTGGACACTGTCAGGTCGGCAGTCTTACCCATGATTGCGGTTTTGAGTAATGAACCAGGCTGGGAGTTTTTAAAAGCCTTAGGAATCTTTTGCAGGTGTTTCGAGTTAATGAGTTGATTCAGATGATTAGGTTAACAGCTTGTTTTGAGAACTTTTTCATGATATGCTATTTTTTTTTAGTTAGGAATTTGGGGTTTTCATGAGCTGTATGCCAAAATCATCAGTTTTAAAACAATAAAAGACCTGAAATATTTCGGTTGGTGTGCAATGAATCTAAAATATATGAAAGTTTTTCAATTTTTATCATTACATTATGGAAAAGAATGAACTTCATCACAATATGCTAATTTTTTGAGAAGGACCTGTAGAATAGGAGAGTCGTGAGGATGATTACTTGGAAAAGCACTTGAGCAACCGTTAGATTTGAGTTGATAGGACAGAAGATGTCAAATGTAATGCTTTTAAAACACAACTTTTAAAGTTCAAATACAATATCTTAATGCAACAAACACATGAAAAAATCTTCACATATTTCGTTTCGTAAGATTTGCAAACATTCCTTCAAAGAGAGGAAAGAGACTTAGATGAAATGTGGTAAATTTCAGCAATAACTGCAACTGATTATGTTTTAGACCATAATTCTGGTATTTTACATGAATATACACAGTAAATTTTTCCAATTAATTTAGATGTAATGCCAGTTTGAATCGAATTCAATGCTTTTAATGACAGTTAAGGCGTTGATTTTGATTAAATGAATGACTTTTAATACATACTGTCCTGTTTTGTTATAATTACCTCTGTATTTGCAAATATCAGAGACACTTTATCAATGACCTGCACTATTAGCAGTGTTTCCCCTCCCATTACTTTGGCAGGGCGGGCTTCCCCCACCATCAGCACCCCTGCCCTGTCAGGACCTGTATTAGGCCCACCTCTTTCTTCAACTTCCTGTTAGCGTCTTTACCAAATCCATTCCGCAAATCCATTCCGTTTTGTGTTTTATGAGATACTACGCTGCTCAATACAGTCCAAGTTTTTAATATTAAACCTGAATATGAGGACAATCCAAACACTCATGGAAAAATGTAATAATGGTAGCCTATATTAATCTTATAATAGTATGTTCCACATAGGGCTGTGCAATTAATCGGAATTCGATTACGATTTCGATTATTACACTAGACGATCACAAAAATAGCATAATCGAGAACAAACGATTATTAAAGATGCCCTCCTGCTCGTCCTGCGCGGTTTGTGTGACGCGTCTGATCAGCTGAAACACCAGCGCAGCCTGACAGAACTGTAAATAATATCATACTCATATTTTTATACCTAACTCTTGAGATAACGCCGCTGTTAAGAGCTCACCTTGTGCTGAAAGGAGAACAGCTGTTTAGAAGCCTCGACATCCTTTGCTCAGACACTGGTTTTGTTTAGTAGAAAAGTCTAAAACTCTTCTTCAGGAGCAGATCAACGGAGCTCAAACAAACTCTTATTACTTCATGCTGCTGAGATGATTGTTTCTGTTCCCTTCGCATTTCACGAGCTAAAGGCTCAGGCTTTGGTTTGCGCTGTGTGCTGTTGGACAGGTGTGAGGGCTGGCCAGCAGGGGGCAGGTGTCCCTATAGGATTAGTTTAGAAACGTGAGCGTATTAAAAAAAAATGCTTTTATTGTCCCAAGAAAATGTAGTCCATAGTTGTTTTTTAAAATAATAATAAAAATGAATAAATAAAATAAAAATTTTTTTAAGGCAACAAATAATCTTTTTAATAATCGTGATTTCAATTATTACTATAATAATCGTGATTATTATTTTTTCTATAATCGAGCAGCCCTAGTTCCACACTCAGACTTTCTAAACATAGTGTTGTTTCCTACATCATCAAAATGCTTTACAGTTCCTTATATTGAGTTAAATCTGTAAATCTGCATCACATAAACAAACTAAACAATTACTGGTTTTAAATTGCAAATAATAACATTTCTAAATACATAAACAATATATTTTAAAGTTCAAAAGTCAAAGCTCCCTAATGTACAGGATTGTGCACTTTTGTGGGGGAATCTGAGCTTTTTCCTTCAGTTTGTGATTTGGTGCAAGTTCAAAGACAAAACAATGAACTGATTTTGAGTTAAAATAAGAGTTACCTTCGACTCTCTCCCCGACACGGAGCTGTCCTCAGAATCTATCGACAGAAAACGGATTTAGATTCACGTCATTATCCTGTTAAATCCCCCCTTTCTGCCGACAGACCTAAACATGGCGGATTGGCCTCCGCTTGACTCCACTCCTCGGCTTCGCTCTTCACCGTCGCCTCGGTAACCTCCTTCCCCGATGCCCCGCCCTCTTCCGTGACCTCGCTCCCCGTCTCCTCAGGGGCCACGTCGCTCCCCGTCGCCTCTGCCCCCTCGCAGTCGCCCTCCGTCTTAGCTTCGGGCTGGAGCTCGGTGTCCGCTGTGTTCGTGGCTGATGTGGTTTGCGGGTTCGGGGCGGTCATGGTCGCCCCGTCCTGAGGGTCCTGCCTGGGAGGATCCTGGACCGGGACGGGGGTGTGGTCCGGGGGGTGGGGGTCCCAGGGTCCGGGGAGAGCGTGGGCCTCTTCACACAGAGACAGGGCGGCTTCGACTGCAGCGGCATCCAGCGCCTCCACAGAGTCGTCCACCTGTCGACAAGAACGTATCCAAACATCACCAAAAACATACGGGACACAGTTTTACACCACACGACCCAGGGCAGCGTTAAATGTATTCTAATTTAGCTTTGTCAAGATTCAGTTAAAGGAATAGGCCACCGTTTTTACATACTGAGATATGTTCTTAGCTTAGCTTTGACGAGTTCTTTAGGACCTGTCTGATCTTCCCCCGTGCCTTCAGTCACGTAAACACAGCGCAGACGGCGTTAGCATTTAGCCTCTCCCTCTCTCCTCTATAGCTCCAAAACAGGTCAAGATAGAAGCTACCAAGCTCTTCCACGTTTTCCCTATTTAAATATGGTTACGTGAAGTGTTCCACTACAAAGTATAATTACACAAAATTAAACAATGTGGATTTTCTAAGCGGATAAAAGGGGGAACTATATTGTAAGGCGTAATAATACCAGGAATAGTTCGAAATCCGTGCAGTAATCTTCACTTTACTGCGCAGTAATCTTCACTTTACTGTGCGGATGCCAAACTACTCCTGGTATTATTACGCCTTACAATATAGTTCCCCCTTTTATCCGCTTAGAAAATCCACAGTTTAATTTTGTGTAATTATACTTTGTAGTGTAACACTTCACGCAACCATATTTAAATAGGGAACACGTGGAAGAGCTTGGTAGCTTCTATCTTGACCTGTTTTGGAGCTATAGAGGAGAGAGGGAGAGGCTAAATGCTAACGCCGTCTACGCTGTGTTTACGTGATTGAAGGCACGGGGGAAGATCAGACAGGTCCTAAAGAACTCGTCACAGCTAAGGTAAGAACATATCTCAGTATGTAAAAACTGTGGCCTATTCCGATTAAGCCTTTTTAGATCAATACAGCGTTCCTCCAGGAAAAAGCTCAACACCCCTGCTTCACGTTGGCAATCACCTTCTCCTCGATGATGGCGATGATGTCTCCCACCGTCTCCAGGTCCAGTTCGTCTCCCATGTAGGACACGGCCACCAGGTCCTCCTCCACCAGCCCCGTGTCCTCCTCGAGCTCCGCCTTCACCTCCACGTCTGCAACCAAACAACCTGCATTCAGAGGACCAGGCGTATTTACGGATTTGTGCTGGTTAACAAAATTCAGAATCTCAAAGGGATTTATTGGATAAATGTAGAATGTTGCTAATAATACTCATGCTGGAGGGCTAAAATAAGAGAAGGGAAGAGTGTAAGTCACCCAAAGTACTTCACAACCACTTACTCCCACAAATAACAGCGCCCTTTAGATAAATACTATGTTTGAACCTGAGTCACTAAGCCCTGTACAAAATAAACCATCTCCTCGTGGTGTAAGCTAATATTACGACATGACAGTAAAGTTTGGGCAGGGGTTTTCAAACAGAGCAGATGACGCGGACCATTGTGGTGCCACTGACGAACAATCAACAACAGTTTGGCGTTTGTGTGGAGGAGAATTACCGGTGATAATGTCGTGAGTGGCGGGTAATGCGGTGGCTGTAGCCGTCTGCACGCCGTTGGACAGATTTCCAGAGGCATCACCTTCAGAAACCTGAAATAAAAACAAAGTGAAGACTAAAACAAAGCTACCAAAAAAAGAGAGAAAAGAGACAGAGAAATTCAGACTCAAAGAATGATGTGACCCATCTGTGATAATCTGCTTTTTCTGTGACTTCGCGTCGAGATGCAGTGATTATTATGTGCAATTAAGTTCTAATGCAGCAAATGCTTTAACACAAATTAATGTAAAAATATGTAGAGTAAGCTGGACTTGAAGCAAGCTCCGCAAACTCCAACAATCCATTCTTTTATAAACGTTTAATTGAATCCATCCTCACATTCAATCTCACTCACCGCAACGTGCTCAATAAAATGATAAAAATCAGCAATAAAATTGTCAGTCAGGAGCAAGATTCACTCAGCACCATCTATGACTCCAGAGTTCTGCGAAAAGGAACCCAGACCTCCACAGACTCCTCACATACTCTGCACTCTCACTACGCCCTGTCACCATCAGGGCGCAGGTTCAGGTCCCTCCCTCTGGGGACAAAGACGGCGACCTCCACTTTCCTCCCAACCTCCATCCGCCTGCTGAATAAGTGACTGTGTGGACCTTGGTCTATTACAGGCCCACTGTATTGTTTTTCATGTATTTATTATAGCACATGTTGATTGTCTTGTATGTCTGTGGATGTACTGTTTTTATTGGGCATTTCCTCTGCAAAAGATATTTTTTTCCCTAGTGTAAAGCAGGACCAAACCAATCCTGCTTTATACTAGGAAAAACAAATCACGTTTTTCTTAAGTCTGTTTCAATGCTCTTATTATACGGCTCTTCACAACGTAAGTAGAAGCTCCGTTGATTTGAATGGGATTTCCCAATGTTCTACTGGTCATTATTTTCTGATAAAGGACCTCTGAAAAAAATAATGACGCTGCCAATGGCAACGGAGTTGGTGCTTTCATATCACTCCACGCGTACGTAGTAGCGACACTATCTGTCCCCGTCACTGCGAGAGAAGTCGGGGGAATCGCTCGTGAAGTTAGCGTGAGTCTGACTTTCAACTTACCCAAAGATTCACCACCATTTCTCCAACTGCGCCTTCAACTAAGTAGCTAGGCTAGCTGCTAGCTGCGAGCAACGCGCAAACTTTTGGGAACTATTTGTCGCGGAAGTCATTAAATAAACCATTCGACCTTCATAAAAGTGTACCAAGTTTATGTTGTGTGTGTTCAGTTGGCAAATGGCCGTATAATAAGCTGGATAATGTATAGAACGCTGGTCATTATCGGGAAAATAAGCACCGAAACAAGACGTTCGCCCTGTTGGTGCTTATTTTCCCGATAATGACCAGCGTTCTATACATTATCCCTTACATAAAGGCTTCTCACCAGGCGCGGGCTGGCTGAGATGAGGTTGCTTTTCTTCAGCAGCTCTGAGAGCAGAGGAGACGGAGGAGGAGTTGCTTTCTGAGCCAGGAGCCTTTTCTGAGGTGAGTCGTCCATGAGAGCGGCCAGCGTGGTTTCTTTCGGTCCCGCTGGGTCTGCGGGCATGAACACCCCCACGCCCTGTGCCTGGGAAAGACAACCAGAGAAATATTTAAGATCACAATCAAATGATATGTACAGTTAACCCAAAGCCTTTTGCTGCAGTGAGAGTCTTACAACATTATGGAGCCCGGTCTCCTCAGGCGGGGGCGCTCCTGTGTCCATGGACGGAGCGGGGACAGTGGACTCAGCTGGAGGGTCCAGGGAGGAGGGGCTGGCTCCTAAAGGGGAACGCACTGTGACACTGGGCATTCGCTTTGGTGTGTTTTTAATGGCCTGACGAGCTGTAAGCAGACAAAAGAATGAATACATCCACATTTTTAATACGCAGCATTAAAACTCTCAAACAAGGCTAACTTTTGCCTATACACCTCACCTAGATACGCCGTTTCTGTGGCTTTTCTCTTCTGCTCTGCCTCCTCCTCATCCCGCTTCTTCTTTCTGTAATACAATGTGCAACAGATAAACAAACATTGGACAATTTCTAAATCAAACACAGGTCAGTGCTTCTTACAGTGTTATTTCTGTGAGTAGGTCCTTCAGTTGAGAGTCCATATGACCAGCCTGGATTATGTCGACCTCTTTCTTCAACTTCCTGTTGGGAAAAAAGAGAAAAACGTAGAAAACATTTCATTCAGTCATCATAAAAAGCAGCAATAAATATATGTCTATTCCTATGACAAATAATGTGTTTTCTCTTGGGTGCTTCATCTACGTATAGTATCATTAGTTTTATTTGTTTATTAATATTGCATAAATGACTAGATTCATTGATGATGGATTTCTTGATATTTCCTCGACTGACTGGGTTTTCATCACATTGTTTAACCTGTATTGCTCTTGCGTGTCTCTGAGCAGCTTCTTCAGCTCCTCTATCCTCTCTGTGGTCAGACGACGGACAATCACATCTTCAATGGTCTCCACCACTTCTCCCTTCTCTCCACGTTTTCGCCTGAAGACAAAGGTTCACGTTTACATTTTCGACGGCACGACATCACGATGACTGTGCGAGAGTATTTTTGTACTGACTTTGGTGCTTCTGTGGCTTCCAGCAGCTCGGAGTATTGAGAGGCACAGTGCTGAGAACAAACATGTTATTATTGTGGTGACAGGAAGGACACAAACATCTCATGGACTGGGGCAGAATGGCAAATGTCTTACTTTTTGTGAGAACCAGTCTGGAGGTCGTCCCGACTCCGAAAAAGGCTTGATGGCTCGACTTACAGACACCCTGAAAAACAAATGGCTTAATTTAAAATAATGATGATACTGCTGTAATAATTGATTTTATAAAGCGCTTTCTGGACGCTCGAAAACGCTTTCCATTGCATTGTTCATTCACTTCATGCTCAACGGTGGTGGTAAGATACTATAGCTGCCCTGGAAAAGACTGATGGAAGCAACACTGCCAATCTCCACCACTCTCTCTCACCACCATGGCTTAATAAGGTCTGGTGTGGACATGTCCCCATCAACTCTGGCCTGAACGGGACTGTCCTCACCAGTATTTCACACCTTTTCCTTTCTGGGCATTTACATTTGCGGACAGTAACTCGAGCAGCAGCAGTATCTGGACAGAGTTCAGAGCGTCTTTGAGTCAATGATGCGCAAGGGTCCAACTGCCCCCACTGTGATGTGAGGGGCGTCGGGGACACAAAAGCCTAACAACACTGAAGTGGGCACTTTGGGCTTGGGGAGAGGACACTGAGCATCACAACACTTATTGTTTCATGTTAAATAGTGCAATATTCATTTGTTATATTTTCGGGTTGCAACTAGGCTATTGGTTTATTTGGTCGGGACAGTGCATGTTAATGAACATACATGGGTCTCATGCATGTAAACACCCCACACCGGATTGTAGACTCTAAAACACACTCTCATTCATCCTGGCCTGTTATACATGTTTTTAGTGGTCGGGGAAACCGTAGTGCTCGGAGGAAACCTATGAGATGTCTGTAGTTTAATTTGATTAGATGTTTTACTCAAAAACGATCAGAAAATAGTTGCTCTTTCCATTACTTATTGAAAAGTCAAGTAGGGCTGCAACTAACGATTATTCTGTAATCGATTAATCTATCGACTATTTTTACAATTAATCGATTAGTCGCTTGGCTATGAATGATGTAGGAAAATTTTATTTTTTCTATTTTTTTTATCACATAAAGCTAAAGTGGATCCGCTTGAGGACGTGTTGATGGAGTAAACGTAAAGTAAATGTTTGTTGGAGGCTCTTGGTGCTAATTCTGCTTCTGATTGGATGAGACACAAACAGATATTCATGAAATTTACAATGTACAAAGTGCACTACACACACTTGCTATAAAAACAAAGTAGGTTTTCATCAAAAATACTAAGTTTTCATGTAATTTTTGCTCTATTTGAGTCTGTGTGAACTCGAAAACGATTAATCGTTACTAAAATAGTTGTCGACTATTTCAATAATCGATTAGTCGTCGATTAATCGATTAGTTGTTTCAGCCCTAAAGTCAAGTGCAGGACGAGAAGAGAGGATTTGACAGCGGCGTGTTGCGCTGGTGAAGTGTCCCCACTAATAATGACACCAAACCTACACCCCTGCTCAACACAGTCTGACATAGACAAGGTGGGGGCAGTGTCTCTCCCAAGGAAACAACAACAGGCTGTACCTGCGGGACCTGTCCTACCATCTGAGCCTCCTGTCACCAGAATACTAACAATATAGTTTGTAGATTACCTTCAAAGTACAACAACAATAATGACATAATAGAGCAATAATATTGGTCAGGATGATACAGAGAATAAATTGCAACATTCAGTGACATACTAAAGTGCTTTGCCTGATATTGCGATAATAATGTGTGAAAGGGAAAATTAAAATCACAAAACAGTATGTCTATGCAGGATAATCAGTAAGTATTACGTAACATAATAAAGATTTAGCTAAAGGTTAACAATTGTTTGATAACTCACAGATCCCACAGCATTGACAATGGAATATGTGCTGCTAAATATTAAAAATATTAACAACTATAGTGGGGAAAAAAAGTATTTGGTCAGTTTCACAAAGACATTCTATTGGATTTTGGCCAAATACTTTTTTTCCCCACTGTATAGGCATGAGAGAAAGAAACGGCACTTTTGGTCATCACGCTTAGTAACAAAGCTAAATGTGCAGTTCCTCGATTCAAAATGCTGCATTACTTCATAAACTCGTCATATGCTGTCATTAGAGCACGGTTTTGGCTGGGCTCACCAGTTTTGGTCTCCGCTCCTCAAGACGGAGGAAGCCAGGCACAGTTTCTCTCTGACGGACCATGGCTCTGTCGGCCCCACGTTCACGATCTTGTGCTCTGGGGGAAAAGATCAAACTGTTAGGATAATGGTGAGGCAGGTTTCACAAATGCTGAGAAGATCAAATAAATTACTCTGGGTCACATATTATTGTCCTTAATAATTGTAATAATGTAATAATGTATGAGGGCAATTATTGTCCTTAATGTATGGATTGTAATAATGTAATAATGTATGAGGGCACTGTAGAGAACACTTGTTAAAGTCGGTACAGTCACAAACAGTGTTAATTTCGTCGACTAAAATATTTAGTCTTAATTTTAGTCAAAGTGTTATTTTTGCCGACTAAAATTGGACTAAAACTAAATTAAAAGTTTCTCATGAGACTAAAACTATGACTAAAATGTCCAGATATTTTAGTCGACTAAAATAAGACTAAATAAAAATGAAAAGGAGAGACTAAAATCATCCAAACTTCTATTGACCATCTGAAAGAGCCTCAAATATAAGTCAACTAAATTAGTCTTAATTTTCTAGTCGACTAAATTGACATGCAATTTTAGTCGACTAAAACTAGACTAAAATTGAAAAGTTTTCAAAAATATATTTTCATTATTTTTCTTTTAACTTCATTAGTTGTACATGGGGAATGATATTGGTTAAAACATAGAACAGATACAAAAAAGTTAGAGCAAACAAATGGAAAGAAAAAAAATAACTAAATAATAAGAAATATGAAAGAAGAGAAAAAATAAATAAATAAAAAATAATACTAATAGCGCAGTCACACACGTTCTCTCACATACAAGTACAGACAAAGGCTAATTCATGGGCTATGGATACGATTCGTTGTACATATGTATTAGAAAGATTAAGTTGGAGGTTGCAGAACACATTGTTTTAGACAGATATGGATTCCACTGGACATAAAAAGCATTTAAGTTTCCGCGCAGGGTAAACTTAATTTTTTCAAGTTTTAGAAAAAAAAAGAAAATCATGAACCCACTGTGCATATGGCAGGCGATCTCTCCATTTGAATAAAATAATTTGACGGGCCAAAAGTGAGATGAAGGCAATGGAGTCTGACTCAGCTTTAGAAAAGTTTTTTTTTGACTAAATCTTGACTAAAATTAAATTATATTTTAGTCAAAAGACTAAAACTAAAATAAAATATGTTGTCAAAATTAACACTGGTCACAAAGTCACTGATGTTACTGAGATACTCAACATAATATGGTGATTGTGTTTGAGCTTTTTTTTAAAACAGTGGATTATATTTCCTGTATTCTGGTGTCTTATTAGAACATATTAGTAGATCACAAATATTTACCTGACTATCTAAGGTTAATAATTATGAAATAAAGCAAACTACATGTAAGAAAGAGACAACAAAATATAGTTGCAGTTCATAATTGAATACAAGAACAATGTTATACCAAACTGAAGTGTAAATTGTTGCTACTACACGAGACATGGACACACAACATGAGCAGCAACAATAAACCAGAGCTTTGTTTTGTTGACGGTGAGGCTAGTTTACGTTAGCATGTTCTCGAAACTGATACAACGGATGCACAAATAGCACTTTCTACAAACTCTCCACTGGGATATGTGTCACGATTCCTTAAAATAAGATCAAACACAGTACATTAAAGTACATTGTGTGGGCAGAATAATTACAACATGTACTTATTGTTAAACAAGAGCATTAGCTCAGCACTGCAGATACGGGGGACACTATGATGGGGCACACATGACATAAAAGCGACTTGATACATAAACGGTGCCACATTGCGATAGTTTCAGTGCGTTAGTTTTCCTCATTCATCGGTATTTTGCTTATTGTCACAAGTTTTCGTTGTAATACAAAGTAAAAAAAGACACAAAAATGACACTTACTCCCGATACCGCTCGCCATTTCTTTTGTGAGGAGGCCGCAGCTCACTTCCGCCGGAGCACATTCAGCGGCGCACACGGACCGGAAGTCAACCGAGCGGAGGTTTCCATGGAGAACTGAAGCCTCACATTCAGTTAGGATTTGGCAACTTTTATTGTTTTGTTGCGCCATTCTACATTTAAGCATTACCAAAAGACACAAATCTGACTTACGCCTAAATTAAAAACCTATTTACCTCATGAATTATGCCAAAAGGATGCCATAGTATTTTACTAGTTGGTCTGGAATCCATTATTTCTAAATAATGAATCACTAAATTCATTTTGCTATTAACATTAGATCCCTGTCCTTCCCCACCCCCCACCCAGCACCATTTTAATTGACCAATAATGTATCTGATATCGATCTCTGTGAACGCCAAATCATTTATTATGAACTTATCCGTGTTTTTAACCCTTGAACTCAAACTCACAACACCATCACTAAAACGCCGGGTGATTATTACTCAAGATAGGCTAATACACCCGATAAAAAGTACTTGTCATCAACATCTATCAAAACATGACAATACATGACACGTTTGAGTTGTGTTCTTTTATATTAAACTGTGCCATGTCTGATAAAATGAAATAAAAAGCATCATAAGAGGACCAGATAAAAATGCTCCAAAATTACTGGAAAATTCGAAATTTGGGGGAAAAAAATCCCTAAAAAAATAAAGTAATGAAGACGGAAACTTGGTTTTTGGTCCATCCATTCCTGGGATATGTGAGACTTCTGGCAAAGCTCAGTGTCCTTGGTGCACAAACAGCCACACGAGAGAGAAACTAAATATGTCATATTTTGAGTGGGTGTAAATGAGCAGCTGACTAAAATAACTGTGTGCTCCTCACTTACTGTGAGGCCAGAGACACCGAGCTCTGTGACAGGAGCAAAGCTGGAGTTGAAGTCACAAAGTAAATGTGGCAGCCCTGAATGTCATACTTGAAAGGGGGCAAGAGCCTGATTAAATACATTAAAGGGGGGGTATTATGCAAAATCGACTTTTTTAAGCTTAACGTCATGTTATTATGTCATTCCCTCATTAAAAACATGCCTGAAGTGTTGCCTTGGCACATTCACGTATTTTTGAGTAATCTGTAAAAACTCTGATGGCGGCCATTTTAGGGATAGGTTTGCCTGAGTCCTTCTAGGAACGCCCCCACCTCCTGGAGACGCCTCCGAGCTTTCGTCACCAGCCGAGTAACCAACCACTGCTCCTCAGCAGAACCCCCTCCCCACTGATGCCACAGACAGCGTGTGGAGGGGGCGTGTCGGAAAGGCTCAGAGGTTCTTAAAGAGACAGAGGCCTATTTCAAGACATTCACCACAGCCATTTTGAGAGAGACATTTTATACAAGGCAGTTATTCTAATTTACTGCATTTACAGACCAACTGAAGGTTTGGTCATCATTGTAGTGTGATATAGACTGGTGCTATGTGATTGAAAAAACGTATTACTCCCTCTTTAACCCTGCCCTATCTTCTATCACTATCGCTGGGTGAAAATCACCCAGACATGTGTCTGTAGAAAAAGTGTGTTTTGGAGGAAAACACCCAGGCCATCAAAGATGTCAAAGACAGAGACCCAGGACACTCAGAACAACACAGCATAATGAAAATCACATAAATGTATTTGCTCGGGTGAAAAAAACCCGGCTATAGCGTTCTAGGGTTAAAGGCGCATTATGCAACTTTTATGAGAGGTGAGAGGATCTGTCAGCAGTGAAAACCTTCCAAACAAGTGATCCTGGAGCGTTGTAGAGACCACTGTGATGGAAAGGGAAGGCACCACGCTGACCACTGGCACTACAAGGTCAAATGCCCTCAAATATATTAAAAAATCTGCATAAAAAAGTTGCATGAAGCACCTTTAACGCTATTCATTTTTAAATATTATTTGCTACCAGATTTCCTTTGGCAGTTCCCACAGGTTGGAGCGATGACGTGTGGAAAAAGTGAGTGGAATCAGGACACAAACAGACACCGTAGTTTAAATATGGCAGTCTTTATTTCAACAAGACTAAGAAATGTTGTTTAATATACATTTTCTCTTACAATTTAGCATCTATTTCATCTGGTTTTTCCATAACATTTAGGCGATACTCTGACAGTAAAAATCTGATGAAGGGTTACGGCCTCTTTTAGAGACATCATCTAAAAAAAAAACGGCTGCTCTGTATTTACACTTTTTCTTCTTTTTATTTTTTCAGTCAGTTCTCAATAAAAAGAGTCCGTTCCGGTCCTGAGACGGGGGGGCCCCCACTGGCTTGTTGTCCAACTCCACTTTTTAAAGTCCCAAGACTCTCGAAAGCTAGACCGCAACGACAGCATTTCCGGACCGGACCGACTCCCGCCGGTCGTGAACGCTGCTCCTGCTGTGCCCCGCAAGCTCAGACGCCACCCCCCCCCATCCTCTAACCCAATAACACACAGGGCTCCTCCCGTCTACACCTCTTGTCCACTCAATGAACACAAGCCCTTTTGAAATGTCGCTGGCACTCAGTCGATAGAAAATCATCGCCAAATCAAGCTGCTTATTCAAATTAAGGCTTTTTTGTTGTTTTCTTCTTTCGGGTTGCATAGATTATTATTTTTCCCCCCTGGGTTTGAAAAGCACTTGTTACAAAAAAAATCCACGTACAATCAATTTGTCACTTTCGAATCAGGCCAAAAAAAAATGAGTCTTCCGTTGATATTTTGAAACAAGCGCATCCCGATCTGAAACAGTTTGTGATTTAAGTACATTTCAAGCAACATAGGCAACCTTTGAAACATAAGTTAGTATTTGTTAACTTCAAAGATCATACGGGGAAGATGGAAAAGCCCCTTTAACATAATGAACTAAAACAATAATGTACTTTGCAATACAGATACATTTTCTTTTGAGTTATCGTGAGGGGACTGTGGGGAAACACTGTGTTATACTTTGTTTTAACATTATAAAGTACATTTTCGGGTGATGACTTCATGAGTATTGTGCAGGATACTTTAGCAAACATCCCGAAATCGTGTCGCTTTCATTTCAAAACACTCTTCGTTTTGGATGACGTGAATGACTTGTGTTTTGGAAACCCCGCATAAGGCAGCACAGCGAGTAAAAAGTAGAAAAGAAATCCAGATTATTAAATAAAAGATACAATATAGTGTTGCGCTCATCTGCTTTCGTAACAACAAACCACCAGGGCCTTTGTAACTTCAACACACTCATATCTTACACTCACTCATTTGAACAATTTTAGGTAAAAAAAAGAAAAGAAAATCAAACATTGCATTCGTTTGGGTTGCGGAAAAAAACGTCCCGACAACAGCCAACGCGGTGAGAAATCAAAACCGATCAAACAAACTAAAAATCAAATGTTTTTTTTTTTTTTCCTTTTCCTTTTAAACGAACGATACTGCCGTCGGCCATGTTGGAGGTACGAGTGTGTGGTGATGATCGGACGGGGGTTTCGGGCCGAATAGAAACGACGATATAAACGAAACAAAAACACATCTTTTCAGCCCAGAATACTGCGCACCGCAAGACACCGCCAGTGTCCCCCGTTTCTTCTTCTTCTGTGCACGACTTTCCGCCACCTAAAAAAAAAAAACTAGCAGTAAACACCACTGTAGTACCTAATGTATATCTTCATACCAGCTAAAAATTACAACTCCACAATATAAAACCCTGTATTAAAATAATCTTTCCTTTCATATCAACACACTGCCTTTTTATTCCACTTTTTCTCCCCCCGAATATTCCACCCCCTCGTTAGACAACTGTATAAAGCCTACAGTGACCACTAGAGGGAGCCAAACGTCTTTAAAAGTCCCTCCACTAGGACTGTCTCCAGGTCCTATTTTGTACCACTTCCTTATGATTGCATTGACATTGAGCGCGAGGTATAACTGACTACCGTGTACTGCAGAAGCCAGATTTAAACTGCTATTTGAGAAATTACTGATTCAGGATAAGCGTCCCAAGAAGCAAACTCCTCGGGGATGGGGGGGAGGAGAACAAAAACACCGGTAATGCAAAAATTGCCATATTTCACACAAGATGGTCCCTGGTAAGCTTCATAATAACTTTCATGTGTATGTACAATGTCGAAGATAGTATTTTTGCACATTCAAAAAGAAGCGAAAGGAAAAGATGATTGTTATGACTTATGCTACGTTGTTAGAAACGGGAAACGGGGCACGTCGGAACCACTTTTGCTTGTTCGTTTGGTAATTAGTGAAGAAAGGCACGAGAGATGTTTAGCAACTGCCAGAATAAGACGATAAAATAAGTCTGTTTTGATGTAGGCAGGTCCAGCAAGAACTAAAAAGGTTTAGGGGCGGGGGGGAAAGGTTGGCTTCACTCGAGTCCATGGAAGCAAACAGTAATTAAAAGTGAAGTAATATTAGGAACAGCGCCCCCTATCCAAAGTCTTGGTAGCAGTCTTTTCAAGTCTCTCTCTTTAGGACAGTCTTTTCCCCTTTTCGCTGCGTTGTCGTTTTTTTTTGGTTTTCCGGGGTTGTGTTTTTCGCAGTCTTTATCTCCAGTGGGGGGCGAGCAGAGCCAGGGCGAGGCCGCAGAGCGCCGCGAGCAGGCTGCCCCGCGTGGAGACGGCGCCGCCCGAGGGTTTGCCCACCGGGACGAAGCGAGGGGTGGGGGGCGTGGAGAAGTAGATGTCCTGATCGGTGGCGCAGGACGGGGGGTCGCAGCCGCTGCCGCTCTCCTCGCCTCCGCTGGCCTCTTCGTCTGCACAAAAGAACGGGGATCGAAAATATTAATTCCACTCCTTAACCGAGCACATTTTCTCTGGTTCAGTTTTACCCAAATCTAAAAGCTTCTCGACTGGAGCTCTGTATTGGTACCGTATTTTCCGGACTATAAGTCAACCTTTTTTTCATAGTTTGGCAGGCGTCTTATACTCCGGAGAGACTAATATGTGATTTTATGTATTTATTTATTTTTAATTGGCTTGTTGCACGGTATGGCTATGCTAGTTCCTCTGACCTGAAGTTGTGAGCGCCGGTACTTCCTGTCTGTTCTTTTCCTGGAATAATAATCATATTTTCTAAAGTTCCCGGTAGATGATCATTTACTGTGTGTTCAAATCTTGATGTAACGAGTTCAGAGGAGACACCTGTGATCATAAAGGATTGATAGTTTGCCTTGAAGCTAAAGGCTAACATGCTATACTTTTTTTTTTTTTTTAAATAAAAGGCACTATTTTAAATTGTGTAATGCATGAAATTAATGTTAGTCATTAGCTTCAAGACAAACTCACTGATCCTTAAAAACACGTCTCCTCTACAGAAATATTTACACTGTAGGAAGTGATCGTCTACCAGGAACTCACTGTCCACCACAGAATCTTTAGGAAATACGATGATTCGAACGCGTCTAAGCTAATCTTAATGGAAATTAATACAAACAGGAAGTACTAGCGCCCACAACTTCAGCTCAGAGGAACTAGCGTAGCCACATTGTGCAACAAGCCAATTCAAACATATAAATTCACATGCCACAAGAGGGCACTGCAGGCTAATCGAGGAGCAGAAAGAAAGTTTGGAGTGAGAAAGTGGAGGCTACTCTGAAAGAAGAAAACAAAAGAAGCTACTGCATTTTCTGGATTATAAGTCGCTCCGGAGTATAAAACGCACCAGACAAAACATGCCTAATGAAGAGAAAATAAAGTGAAAAGGTGGTGATGGGTGAAGCCTTGTAACAATTTGAGGCTTTCCTGCAAAAAAGTGTCATATGCTTTTAAGTCTCTGAGTCGTTTCATTCTCTTTGAACACTGACCTCTTGTGGACAAACTTTATTAGCGTGACTTCTCATAAACGAGACTGAAGCACCGACACAATCACGTGGGAGAGAAGTTTCAAACAGACGTGTGCCACTTTTGTTATTACAGCCTTATATTGATGTTTGAAAGATCAAATCAATCATAGGCTGATAAATAAGAGTAATTTTCTTTGTAATGTGGGTCTGTGCTTCTCGGAGCTCCAGTGGGCGGGGCCTCAGTGGGCGGGGCTTCAGTCACCTGCGGCTCTGCTGTTAAAGGCAGGACATCAATGCGCGATCTTTTTACTTCATTCAGTCGGAGCTCATTTTGACACTATTTGCTGTAGATGCTCCTTACGTTTCCCTCGCCTGATCAGCTCCACGCCTGCTTTAGTATCTGTTCAAAAGCAGGACTTTGTAAAGAATAAGAAAATATATAACATATAAAATGTATTCTGGCCCACACACTGCAAAAAGTAATGAACTAGATCAGTATAAACATCTCAATTTGAGCATAATAATCCAAATGTTAGTTGTTTTGACTAGTTAAGAAGTTCTTGGGCATTTGTCCCAGATTATTTCACTTGTTCTGAGATGTTTCTGACTCGTTTCGATACATTTTGTCCTTATTTCAGGTCATTTTCTTTGCCAATGGGGTAAGAAAATTGGTCTTATCTCATTGGCAAATTTACTTTCTTATTTCAAGCGAGATTTACCCTAGAACTGGTCTGAAATGTCCTCAAACAAGCAAAGTAAACTTGGTCCGATTAGAAAAAGTGTCTAAATGAGTGAAAACCGCTCAAAAAAAGATATATTTCCTCAATTCAAGTCATTTAAGACAATGCTTGATATTTCATTTTTGCAGTGCAGCCACTTTCTCCACATGAACGCGGTTAAATGGGAAATGGAGGAAATACAGCACATTTATTTATGACTAATGATTTACATCACTATATGGACGAGGAAGAGCGATACAAGCTCCGGAGCGCCAAGTTTTTTGGCCATCGTTGTTTTCTTCTTCATTATGCATTTTTTGGCTAGAGCGACTTATAGTCCGGAAAGTACGGTAAATGCAATATAAATCTTTTTTTCCCCCCGACAATACTTCACAAACTCTATTAAACTTTACCGGTTTCAAAGGAGATGTCGTTGCCGCTGTGCGCCGCTTTGAGCCAGCTGGTCATCTCCTTCAGCACCGCGATCTGAGTCCGAATCACGATGTCCGGCTTCGTGATGTCCACGTCCACGTCGGGGTTCGACACCTGATTGGCCAGGCCGTTGCCCATGACGTCGGACTCGTACCTGAGAATCAGAAGAGCCGAATGTTATTGACGCACACAGAGAACAGCGGCTCAAGCATCTTTCGTCCAACTTTCGTCCTAGATTTCATTGGGTCTCGTGGTTCTTGCCTGCTCTTTGCCGTGCCGTTCCAGCACTCGTCTCCCGGTGCGATCCGCTCTCCCGCGCACACCGTCTCGGGCAGCGTGGACCAGAACTTCTTTGCGTGTTTCAGCTTCTTCTTCACGTCAGTCACCTTTAAAAACAACGATGACAAAGTAGGCACGTCAGAAACAATGATGTAGATGTTTAGTTACAACCAAAACATCGCCATTTATCCCCGTCAACCTGCAAACGCAGAGCCGTGGGAAGATACTTTAGTTAAGGGGCGCTGAGGGACAACATTTACCCCCAAAATACTTTTTCTGTGCATAAATCCTATTTATTAACCTCTTAACTCACGCCTAAACCGAGAGCATTTTCTCCAGTTCAGCTTTACCCAAATCCTGTAGGTCAGTGTAACACCTCATTTGAAAGACCTACAAAACTAAATTGATTTTTTTCATCACTTTTTTTGTCAAATTTTTGTCATTTTTTGTCACTTTTTCTGTCACTTTTTCGTCAAATTATTCAAATTTTTTTGTCATTTTTTCGTCCATTTTTTCTCAATTTTTCCTCAAATTTTTCTCACTTTTTTGTCTAATTTTTGTCCATTTTTGTAATTTTTTCTCCATTTTTTTGTCACTTTTTCGTCAAATTATTCACATTTTTTGGTCGAATTCTTATCACTTTTTCGTCCATTTTTTCCTCAATTTTTCGTCAAATTTTTCTCCATTTTTTTGTCAAATTTTTGTCCATTTTTGTCACTTTTTCGTCAATTTTTTCTCACTTTTTTCACATTTTCATCCTGGTTTTCGCTTTTTCACAGCTTTTTTCCAGAAGCTTTTGGACTGGGGGTAAAGCTGGAGAAAATGTGCTCAATTCAGGTGGGAGTTAAGGGGTTGATATTGCCTGCAGTTCACAAACTATCCACCAGGGGGTGCTGCAGCGCCCTCAGCACCCTGGGTTCCCACGGCCTTGTGCAAACGCGGGGGAGCTCCACTTACCAGTCGGTCTAAGGTGGTGCCTGCGGCTGTGGTGGGCCGGGCTTCGGGATTGTAGGGTCTGAATCGCCCCGTGAACGCGGTCTCTTTGATCGCACGCTTGGTTCTGAACGCCGTGCTCGGTTTGGGCTGCCCACATCCCTGGAACACCTGCGGGAGGAAGGAGGAAGAAGAAAACGAATGAGGACGAATGTCTGAAGGAGTCGCCAAATTTTAGACGTTCAAACCACTGAGCCAAACAAGAGAAACACATTCACAGGATAATGTGAGATCCGCACCTTCTGAGAAACCTGCATGCTGTTCTCCTGCATGTTCATGATGGCGTCAGAAAGCTTCACGTCGATGGGCTCGATCACCGACTCGAAGTTAAAGGGGCCCTCGAGGCGATCGGCCAAACCCAACATGGCGTCTGTGAAAGCATGAAGAGGAATTTCTTTTGTTAATGTGGTGCTTGAGGTTTTCACAACAGAAAAGAGACGGAAAAGGAAACCACGCCCCCTTTGTAACTCGTCTTCAGTGTAATATAGTCAAAAATTCAAAGAATGCGCTTTAAAAACGGACTCACGGGCATTTCTTTCTGATTTTTGGCAACATACAGTAGCTACCTTTACTAATTCAAGGGTGCTGAATGAAAAAACTCCACGTTTCCAAGCCCAATTCTTGCATTAAAGGGACTATACGGAGTTTAAAAATGTTAAAACTAAGTATTTTCCTCCCCCTACATGTTCCAACAATGTCCTAATGTGTAGAATGAGCCCAGACCTGTTCACCACAACTGCCTCTAAAATCCTGCACTGTCACTAAAAACTGTGTTAATTCTGGTCCGAAGTGCCGTCATGCACGAGCTTAATATAGAACCTGCAGTTACACGTATGACCTGAGGTGGCAGTAGTGAGTATAAAATGGCCAACTTGCGTCTAGCCCAGGGGTGCCCAAAGTGGGGCCCGCGGGCTAAATTTGGCCCGCCGAAACAATTCTGTTGGCCTGCCAGAGAGTGACCAACTTTTGCGCTGCCTGTGGTTAACACTAACTCTCTTCCATTCATTCTCAATGGTAAATATGGATGCAGTACACTTTTTGACCACCAGCATCAAATTGGGGGTGCTGTTTCACTCCTTTCACAATGTTAAGGAAACACTGTTGTGGTGTCTTGGTATTTATCAATTACAGAGCGCTGTAGCATCAACTTTCACAGTTTTTCATTTTTTGTTGTTACATCGACAACAGTATATGTTAAAAAGTGACTTATAAAAGAATTGATGCTGAACTGACACTTTCAAAATAATCTAATGTGGCATTTTCTTTGAGTTAACGAATGAGGTAAAGTCACTGTAGGTGCCGTAGATACAGGTGTTTTTTTTTGGCACTAAATTGTTTGTCTACTAAAACTAGGCTTTTGCCATAGCTACCATTTGTTTTGATATAACATGTTATTTGCATGGATAGAATCAAATGCAAATGGAGGCTATCGAACTTTACAATTTGCAGTTATATGTGTTTTTCATGCTTGACATCGCCGCGTTTGGCCCGCGACTCACAGGCACTTTTCCATTGTGGCCCTTGGAGACAAAATGTTTGGGCCCCCCTGGTCAAGCCCATTGAACATGGTCTAATCACTCTTCAAGTATGACCGATTAGACCATATATGGTAAACTATTTAGTTTTGTGTTTTGACATGGAAACACATGTATTTGTACTAATTTGAGGGTGTTGATTTCAAATATCAATGTTGCCAAGCCCAATTCTTCTTTTCAACATGCCCATTGCCCTCACTGTATGACTGATGTGACCATGTTAACGCAAGAATTTGGCTTGGCAACGTTGATAGAAGCAGTGTTGCCAAAAATGTAAAATAAATGCCCTTAGGCCTCACATTGTTCACCCTGAATCACCGCGTGTCACCCCGGTGCTGCAGACGGGGACAAGTATGGACTGCAGCGCATTGTGCTGCTGAGAAGATGATTGGCTGTGAGCTCCCATGTCTCCAGGGCCTGGAGGTGTGTGGGTCGGATCACAGCTGACCCTTCTCACCCTTGACACGGACTATTCACCCCCTCCCCTAAGGCAGGAGGCTACGGTCTATCAAGACCCATGGATCCCGCCGCTTGAACAGTTGTTTCCCCTCCACCATCAGACTCATGAACAAAAAACATCAAAACAAAACAAAAAAGTCTCTATAGCTTAGTTACGGACTCATCACTTAATCGCTTCATATCACTTCATATCACTTTATATCACTTTATATGACTGTATACGCCTACACATCTGTAAATACAATCCCGCTGTTGTTCCAATTTTTAAATTGTTGTTGTCTTACCATATGTCACTTTTCATTTTATCTTATTTATTTGCCCCCTATAACCTTATAGTCAGGGGCGGACTGGCCATATGTCCATTCTGGAAGAGCACAGAAGGGCCACAGGCTCTAGGGCCACCGGTCTGGCCTCAACTGAGCTTTACCCAAATCTAAAAGCTAAAAAGAAAAGCATCAAAATAACGAGAAAAAGAGGATGAAAACATGAGAAAAACACGGACAAAAAAACACAACAAAAAATGATAGAAAAAATAATTAAAAATGCAAAAAAAATGTGACAAAAACATAACCAAAGAGTGACAAAAATTCAATAAAAATGTGACAAAAATTCAACAAAAATGTCACAAAAATTCAACAAAAATGTGACAAAAATGCAACAAAAATGTGACAAAAATTCAACAAAAATGTGACAAAAATTCAACAAAAATGTGACAAAAACATAACCAAAGAGTGACAAAAATTCAACAAAAATGTCACAAAAAAATCAACAAAAATGTGACGAAAACTCAACAAAAATGTGACAAAAATGAAAAAGAAAAAAAAAACATACAATAGGTGACACAACACAGCAACAGCGCGAGGAAAAAGGTCAGTTTTGTGGGTCTTAGCTTTCAAATCAGGTGAGCCAAAAGAGGACAGAATGCATTTGGTTAAGGCGGGTGGTAAAAGTTTAAAATATGTATTTGTGGAAGTGTCACAACTACGCTAATTTGGGCCAGGCTGGTCCGAGTCCAGGGCTGTTTTCCAGTCCCAGTCCGCCCCTGCGTATAGTTGGACGTTTTTTTGCTTATTTTTAATCTTAATTCTGTGTTATATGTTTTATGTCGCACGTCTGCACCGAGAAAAATTCCTAGTTTGTGAACCTGTCCTCAAACCAGGCCAATAAAACCTTTTCTGAGTCTGTACCAGCGCAACTACTATTTAAGGAGCAAATGGTCAGGGAAATATTTAGAACAGGGTAATGCACAAACAGGTAATAGTAAATCGAGGCATCTTATATACGATGAAGAATAGAAACTCGATATAAAGGGGCAAAAGAATATAAATACTAACAAATGCATAGTGTGTAAAATTCGCTTCCACCACCAGAGGGCGCCACAGCTCCTCATTTGAAGCTGAAACCATGGCCTTGAAGCTTTCCTGGGCACAACTCCAGACGCCACAGTAGCACAGACCAACAGCAGATTGTAAAACTAGAAACAGTTTCACGTCCCCGGAGTCCGTCAGATTCAATAATGGGAAAAACATCTTCACGAAAAACACCAGGGCTTTTACTGCACGAAGTCATGAAAACGATACAAAGTCCCCCAAAACAAAAGAGGTTCTCGGTTCAGTCTCCGGCTCCTCCCCGTCCATTTAACCTGCTCGACGTGCTGGAGAATAGGTGACGTGTTTGGACAAGATTTTCCACAATGAGCAGCAGCTACGGCCCTTTGTTCAATTTAGACAGAGCTGAGGGGGGAGCGCGGGTTCAAAGGGAAAGCGCAAAACAGTTAGCCTTGTTTTGGCATGTCGGCGATAAATATACAGCAGCAGAGAGAGTGATAGGATGGTAGATAAGGCTGTAATGGTTTTTCTGCACAATAGGAGGAAAAAGGCAATAATCGACTTGTGTTACTGCATTTCTGGCGGAAATTGTGCACAAATGTTCATACAATTTTGCTTTTGGATATGATGTTTCTCCTCATTTCTCTTTAGGATTGAAATGTGAAATCCCTTTTTGTGTCGGTGTCATTAAAAGTATAGTGTTTGGGCAGTAAAAGAGCACGAAAAAGCATTAAATGTGACCAAGATGCTTCTACCTGTGCAAAACCCTGAGCGTCTTGTAACTGTTTGCTTTTTCATCACTTTTCTCACTTTTTTTGACGTCTGCTTTGTTGCATTTCTGTTGCTTTTTTGTAACCATTTTGTTGCTTATTTATGTCTCGTTTGTGACGCTTTTTACAAGAAGCTTTTAGATTTGGGTCAAGTCGAACTGGTCAAGGTGGGGATTAGGAGGTCAAAAGTTGCTGCAATTTACTGAAGCTTTTTCGTTGCTTTTTTTTTGTCACGTTTACATCACGTATTTGTCGCTTTTTTCCACTTTTTTGTTACCTTTTTGTCATTGTTTTTGTTGCACTTTCCTTCTTGTTTACGTCTCGTTTTCGTCGCTAATTTGATGCTTTGTTTTCAAGAACCTTTTCGATTTGGGTAAAGCCGAAGGGGAGAAGAAGTGTTTGGTTCAGGTGGGGGTTAAGAGGTTAATGATGTTAGTCTAGATACTGTATTTTGATATATGGCCTAAGTTAAAGGAACAGGCCACGGTTTTTCATATATCTCCAGACTGAGATATGTTCTTACCTGAGCTTAGACGAGTTGATGCGTACCTGTCTGGTCTTTGTGCGTGTGCTCAGTCATCAGTCAAGCATTTGGCCTCTCCCAAAGTATTGCTATAGCTAAAAACGGGGGTGAAGTTGGAAGGAACAACGCTCTTCCACGGGCACAAAGACCAGAAGACCAGAATCAACTCGTCTAAGCTCAGGTAAGAACATATCTCAGTGTGGAAAAAATATGCTGTTTTCAATCAAAATAAAATTCAATGCCAGAAATGTAAATAAAGATATATATTTTTTTCAAATCCTCTTGTGACCTCCACTTCAGTGTCCCCCGTCCCCCACTTTGGGAACCGCCGGTCTAGTGTATAAAATCATCTAAATCAGCAGTGGGTCACAACCTTTTTTTATCTTGTGTCCTCGAGTGTTTCATTTATGCTTTGCGTCAATCCTGCGAATATGTTCACAAAGTAATCAACTAAACTAAGATGCATTATGAATGTTTGGTTCAAAATAAAGCTAAACTATTCTCAAATTCAAAGCTTTTGCTGAAAGACGTCAAAAGTAAGGGGACTTCACACATCGATTGGAGATAGGATGAAGGCTGAAAGCAAAGTCTAATAAAGAAGTTCCCGCACACCATCAAATCCTTGGAGAAGGTTTATTTAAATTAATGGATTGGCAATTTAAATAAACCTTCTCCAAGGATTTGATGGTGTGCGGGAACTTCTTTATTAGACTTTTAATTCACTTTTCTTTGAAAGCTAAGACCTGCAAAAGTGACATTTTTTGTTGTTTTTTCGTCTCTTTTTTCATGTTTTTGTCAGTTTGTTTTGGTTTTTCCATCACTTTTTGTGGCTTTTCCTGCATGTTTTTATCGCTCTTTTTTTCACATTCTTGCTACGTTTTCATCCTCGTTTTCTTCGCTATTTTTATGCTTTTTTTTCTCAAGCTTTTAGGTTTGGGTAAAGCCAAACTGGAGAAAATGTGCTCGGTTCAGGTGGGGGTTAGAGGTTAAGAACCACCAGGGGCTCCTCGCTGAGAAACAGTAGTTTAGGGGTTCAAACATGTCCTGAAATGCATGTAATTCTTGCATGACTTTACCCATTCATATTCTAGTCGTCTCTCAAATGCTAACTCTCCAGGGCAGGTTTTAAATGTGTCATTTTCCAAAAACATCCAGCCATAAACCTCACTGGTTTCCTCACTGGGGATCAATAAAGCGACCTCTTATCTCTTCTCTCCACTAATGTCACAGTAGCCGAAGCCAAACAAGGGTCTGTGTTTATATATATCAGGGGTGCCCAAAGTGGGGCTCGCGGGCCAGATTTGGCCCTCTGAAACAATTCTGTGGGCCGCCAGAGAGTGACCTACTTTTGCACTGGTTAATACTAACTCTCTTCCATTCATTCTCAATGGTAAATATGGATGCAGTACACTTTTTGACCACCAGCGTCATGTTGGGGGCGCTGTTTCACTCCTTTCGCAAAGTTAAGGAAACACTGTTGTGGTGTCTTGGTGTTTATCAATCACAGAGCGTTGTAGCAGCGACTTTCACAGTTTTCCAACTTTTATTGCAAAGGTTGTTACATCGACAACAGTATATGTTAAAAAAGACTTAAAAAAGAATTGATGCTGAACTGACACTTTCAAAATAATCTAATGTGGCATTTTCTTTGAGTGAACGAATGAGGTAAAGTTACTGTAGGTGCTGTAGATGCAGGTGTTTGTTTGTTTTTTGCACTAAATTGCTACAATTGTTGATTTTGTTTTACTAAAATTAGGCTTTTGCCATAGTTACCATTTGTTTTAGTATAGCATGTTATTTGCATAGATAGATTAGATACATTTGCATTTGATTCTATCTAAAAAAAGAAATAAAAAGGAAATAAAAAAAGGAACTTTATAATTTGCAGTTATACGTGTTTTTCGTGGTTGACATCGCAGTGTTTGGCCGACGACTCACAGGCACTTTTCAATTTTGGCCCTCGGAGACAAAAAGTTTGAGCACCCCTGACAGATAAATTAGTTATGAAATGCTGTCTTTGCTTCGACACTGATGAAAACGGCCACTCACCGAGGAAGTTGTTCCACTCCGCGTCCAGGTCGGCCTGGTTGGCGAGGCAGCCGCGCAGCACGTTCAGACAGTAGTTCTGGCAGGGCTTCAGCGCCACCTGCCCCGAACAGTAGGGGCAGTACAACATCTTCATGGCGGCGCGCACACAGCTGGGAGACGCGCTGACCTGAAACACCAGAGGGCAAGCTTGTTATGCTCGCAGCGCGGTCAGAGTGAAAATATTTATGGACATGTGTAAAAAAGGGCTGAAGAGGCAATTCAATAAGTCTCCCCAGTCCCCGCAGCGTAATGCAATCATCCATGAATCATGCAGTGGAAAAATAAGTTGCTCTAAAAGTGGGATTTGTTGTTGGAACAGGAGCGAAAGAATGAAGGCATTTTCCCTTAAAAAGATATGAACTCAGACACAGAGGCTTACGTTTATTTAAACATGAATTACTGGCTTCAGCAGAGGTAGCTACTGCCCATTAGCAGAGGGAAAAGTACATGGCTTATGTGGCTATTTTTGGCACATCACAAGAGGAACTTACAGATACTGAGCTAATTAACTTTAGCTATAATATGTTGAAATGTCAAATGCCTTTAGTATCTGAGCCTGTTCCTACAAATGCACACATCATGTTTGTCATTGAATCCCAGCCGTTCAAATTGAGATTTCTCTCCTCATATAAATGACTCGGGAAGCCGGGGGCAACACTAACGTATGGGGAGGTCTGTTTTGTCCTTTTCATTGTGTTTACATTGTTCAAAAGTACATTTATTTCTGTTATTGAACTTAAAGGCACTATACTAGGGCTGCAACTAACGATTATTTTGTCATTGATTAATCTATCGATATTTTTACGATTAATCGATTAATCGATTAATCGCTTGGCTGTGAATGTTGTAGGAAAATTGGATTAAAAAACAAAACAAAAAAAAAACACATAAAGCTAAAGTGGCGTCGCTTGAGGACGTGTTGATGGAGGAAACTTAAAGTAAATGTTTGTTGGAGGCTCTTGGCGCTAATTCTGCTTCTGATTAGACGAGACACAGACGGATATTTATGAAATTTACAATATACGAAACACTACAGACCCTTACTATGAAAAACAAAGTAGGTTTTCATCGAAAAATACTACATTTTCATGTCAGTTTTGCTCTATTTGAGTCTGTGTGAACCAGAAAACGATTACTCGATAACTAAAATAGTTGTCGACTATTTCAATAATCGATTAGTGGTCGACTAATCAATTAGTCGTTTCAGCCCTACACTATACGGAGTTTAAAAATGTTAAACTAAGTATTTTCCTACCCCTGCCCTACATGTTCCAGCCATGTGTAGAATGAGCTTGTTGTGTTCCACTACAAAGTATAATTACACAAAATTAAACAAGGATAGGAAAATACAAGGAGTAGTTCGAAATCCGCGCAGTAATCTTCACTTCACTGCGCGGATTTCGAACTACTCCTGGTATTATTACGCCTTACAATATAGTTCCCCCTTTTATCCGCTTAGAAAATCCACATTGTTTAATTTTGTGTAATTATACTTTGTAGTGGAACACTTCACGTAACCATATTTAAATAGGGAAAACGTGGAAGAGCTTGGTAGCTTCTATCTTGACCTGTTTTGGAGCTATAGAGGAGAGAGGGAGAGGCTAAATGCTGACGCCGTCTGCGCTGTGTTTACGTGACTGAAGGCACGGGGGAAGATCAGACAGGTCCTAAAGAACTCATCAAAGCTAAGGTAAGGACATATCTCAGTATGTAAAAACGGTGGCCTGTTCCTTTAATGATTTCCAACGAGGCTTTGACCTGCATGTGTTCGATGGGTCGACAACAGCTGAAAACATCGGGGTCGTTCATAATTTGCGATGTTTGAAGGCTAAAGCTCACGGCTATAGGGAAAATACATTGAGCAGGCTAACGGACCAACTTGCTGTCCAAATGAGTTAGAATCCAACTCTGCTTATCCTTTTTATTTCTACAGTGAAATGTTATCAGTATCTGTTGATATTCAATCAGGTTTATCATCAGGGTTTATACACGCAGAAACTAGGCACATGTAATGCCATTTTAATACATTTTAGTGCCACAAACGCAAAAAAAGATTTGCAAACCTTTCATCAAACAGTGGAACTTCTGAGCAAAAAAGTCAAGTTCAGCCAAAACTGCAACTGAATACATTGTCCACAACATTTCCGTCTCGTTTCCCACAGAAACCCCTGACGTTGGTGGTCGTACTCACTGCGGACACTTTGTTGACCACTTGGGGCATGAGCGCCAGGCCCTTGGTGAACGTCCGCGCCGCCACGAAGGACCGGGTGATCTGGATCTTCAGCTTGCGCGGGACGTCCCCGAACGGCAGCAGCTGCTCCGTGTGCCGGCTCACGCACTCCATGTAGGCGTCGCTGAACTCGTACTGCACGTTGACCAGGCGGAACATGCGCTCCAGCAGCTCCGCCCAGAAGTCCGCCATCATGGTCTCCAGGTTGATGGTCGCGCTGCCGCTCACGTAGTACCGCGTCAGGTCCGCGAAGAAGTTCTTGAAGAGCTCCGAGTTCTGGACGTACATCATGCCGTAGGTGCGCGTGAACATCTTGTGCAGGGACTTCTCCGAGTTCAGCAGCAGCTCCTTGAAATACCCTGAGGAGAAGAAGAGACGGAGGTGTTACAACTACAAGAAGAAGAGACAGAGGTGTTACAGAGGTGTTACAACTACAAGAAGAAGAGACAGAGGTGTTACAGCTACAAGAAGAAGAGACAGAGGAGCTACAACTACAAGAAGACGAGACAGAGGTGTTACAACTACAAGAAGAAGAGACAGAGGTGTTACAACTACAAGAAGAAGAGACAGAGGTGTTACAACTACAAGAAGAAGAGACAGAGGTGTTACAACTACAAGAAGAAGAGACAGAGGTGTTACAGCTACAAGAAGAAGAGACAGAGGAGCTACAACTACAAGAAGACGAGACAGAGGTGTTACAACTACAAGAAGAAGAGACAGAGGGGTTACAACTACAAGAAGAAGAGACAGAGGTGTTACAACTACAAGAAGAAGAGACAGAGGTGTTACAACTACAAGAAGAAGAGACAGAGGTGTTACAGCTCCAAGAAGAAGAGACAGAGGTGTTACAACTACAAGAAGAAGAGACAGAGGTGTTACAGCTACAAGAAGAAGAGACAGAGGTGTTACAACTACAAGAAGAAGAGACAGAGGTGTTACAGCTACAACAAGAAGAGACAGAGGTGTTACAACTACAAGAAGAAGAGACAGAGGTGTTACAGCTACAAGAAGAAGAGACAGAGGTGTTACAACTACAAGAAGAAGAGACAGAGGTGTTACAACTACAAGAAGAAGAGACAGAGGTGTTACAGCGACAAGAAGAAGAGACAGAGGTGTTACAACTACAAGAAGAAGAGACAGAGGTGTTACAGCGACAAGAAGAAGAGACAGAGGTGTTACAGCTACAAGAAGAAGAGACAGAGGTGTTACAGCTACAAGAAGAAGAGACAGAGGTGTTACAGCGACAAGAAGAAGAGACAGAGGTGTTACAACTACAAGAAGAAGAGACAGAGGTGTTACAACTACAAGAAGAAGAGACAGAGGTGTTACAGCTACAAGAAGAAGAGACAGAGGTGTTACAGCTACAAGAAGAAGAGACAGAGGTGTTACAACTACAAGAAGAAGAGACAGAGGTGTTACAACTACAAGAAGAAGAGACAGAGGTGTTACAACTACAAGAAGAAGAGACAGAGGTGTTACAGCTACAACAAGAAGAGACAGAGGTGTTACAGCTACAAGAAGAAGAGACAGAGGTGTTACAACTACAAGAAGAAGAAGAGACAGAGGTGTTACAACTACAAGAAGAAGAAGAGACAGAGGTGTTACAACTACAAGAAGAAGAAGAGACAGAGGTGTTACAGCTACAAGAAGAAGAGACAGAGGTGTTACAGCTACAGATACAAACAAAAGCACATGAAGCGGGTGTGAAAGAGAAACCAACTGAGTGTCTAATAGGGTGGGAACCTCTGGGCACCTCACGATTTGGTACAATATGCGATACTTGGCTCACGATAACGATAACTTTACGATGTACCGATACTGCGATAATCGATATATTGCAAAACAAAAACTATGATACATCATTTTTCATGATATTTGTAGCACCAAAGCGTATTCTATGTTATAGCTATGGACACAAGCTATGGCTTGTTTGAAAGGAGAGACTCTAAGCTCTCCATAGGTGAAAACTCTGTAATTCTACGTGCCTCGGTTCCTGAGAAACCAAAGCTAAACAGAGGCTAGTTTTGATCAAAATCACAGATTTTTTCCAGAAATGGAGATAACAGGGACACTCTCCTTTCTGATTAACTCCTCTCTCCTCCTCTCTGGACGGACACTAAAGTTATGTGAAGAGGCAAATGCCCAAATATCTCTGTTTCAAGTCAGTTTTTTTAATGACAACATTATTGACACGTTTTGAAACACCGCGTGTTATCGATCGATCGTCCTTGGACCTTGTTTTGATCTGTCCATGTGAAGCCGCTCTGCTTTGTCAAACGCTCCAGAGAGCGAGAGAGAAGTGTCGGGTTTACAGCTGTTCGTACGCAACACCACGCACCCTCAGACTAAGAAAAAATGAAAACAAACGCAATAATATATATATCTTCATTTATTTCACTTCTGTTCATCACAGAGCTGCCAAAACCATATATAAGGTGTATTAGAACCTTCTTTTTTTTAAATAGGTAACTGAATATGATCCCTGACTTACACACTGAAAATGGGTCATTGATCTATCAGTAGCATCACTTCATTTACATTTAAACAACAAGAAACCACAGTCCTATTTCAAAAGCAACAAGTCAACACCAAGTTAATCTTATAAAAACTCTCATTAAAAGTAATGTATTTGTGTGACAGTGTTTGGTCCAAGTGCTGCCCTCGACTGGTCTGACTTATTAATCATTATCGGCCTCAATTCACTGACAACTGTGGAGTATCGATAAAACATCGGCATCGTCCTGCAAAATATTGCGATATATTTTGGAAAATCGATATATTATCACACTCTGTCTGTGTCTATGTCGGCTATGTTTATTTCATTTTTTCATTCATTATCTCAGCCAATAGTACAGAGGCTTACAAGGCCGACGAAAAAGCCACACAGTTTGGGTCATATTCTAATAAAGTAATATTGAACATGCAGATAAGACGCTCCGATTCTGCCTGAAAGGGAGTGGAAGGAACTTATTATTATTTAATCCCAGCCCTTTTTCCCATCAGTATAAACACAATGAGCTTCACTGTTTCTTCCAATAGGTTCACAGATATTCAATTGTAACAACACGGTAAAAGACGACATACCAACAATGTAATGGATAATATTCCAACAATGGTAAGGAAATGACGAGCACATGTAATAAGACACAGAACCCTCTCTCTATATTATATTGTGGCCAGACCAGATGTTTATATAACAGTTTAAATCTGCTGTATATCCAGACTGTTCCAAAGATTCACTCAAGGTTCTGTTTAAAATGAAAAGTATGTAAGCGCACACCCTCCGAGAGTAGATTTAAAAACAAGTCTGTTCGAACAAGGCAAAAAAGCTGTAGTGGTGAGCATTAGCGAAGACTCAATTAACAATTAACGACAAATAACAAAGCTACAGAGACGGCGGGCTTTAGACCAGGGATCTCAAACCAGCCGCCCTCTCTTGGTTGCTTCGCCAAAGACTTTCTCCACACGCTTGAAAGGCCACATTTTAGAAGCATTTTCTGTGTGGTCCAAACTCATTCCTAAACTTCCGAACATATTTGCGGCATCCCAGTTCTTCACAGGGACAGGGTCTCTTTGACATGAACGCTAGAGGAAAACTAGCCTGCAAGAAAAAGCAGGACTAAGTAACTCGTGCCCCTAGAGGACATAAGCGCCGCTGCAGGTGTCGTAGAACATCACGTTTTCTTTTACTCATGAATTGTCCGTGAGAGTAAATACTACGCTGACAGAAAAGACAAAGAGCGAGAGGGATATTGTTCATCCAAATACACAATGGAGATATTTGGCATTTGGCATCCGCACAGTAAAGTGAAGGTTACTGTGCGGATGCCAAACTACTCCTGGTATTATTACGCCTTACAATATAGTTCCCCCTTTTATCCGCTTAGAAAATCCACATTGTTTAATTTTGTGTAATTATACTTTGTAGTGGAACACTTCACATAACCATATTTAAATAGGGAAAACGTGGAAGAGCTTGGTAGCTTCTATCTTGACCTGTTTTGGAGCTATAGAGGAGAGAGGGAGAGGCTAAATGCTAACGCCGTCTGCGCTGTGTTTACGTGACTGAAGGCACGGGTGAAGATCAGACAGGTCCTAAAGAACTCGTCAAAGCTCAGGTAAGAACATATCTCAGTATGTAAAAACAGTGGCCTATTCCTTTAAAACAAAGGTCAATGTCAGTGTCAGCTTTATTTCGTCACACGTCAAAACGAAGGTCAGATGATTGAGTAAAATCACTGCCAAATCTGCAAGTCATGTGAGGTGCTTCCAGTCTGCAGCACTGGCCAGAATCTGTCAAAATGGGTCCGAAGAGAGAAGAAAATCCAAAATACAAGATCCAGTCACTTCATTACTGATAAGAAAACGTCCAAATACACCACCGCAAACTGATAAGGGTTGCTCCAGAGCAGGGGTAGGCAAGTTTTCTTGGCGGAGGGCCGATTTTCTTTATTGTGAATAGACCGAGGGCCGAAGCCACTGATTATTCGCCCAAAGTAAAGCCCAACACTGGAAAAAACACCATCATGAGATAAATGCTTGAATTAAAGTTCGTCTATGTTGAATTTGAGTCGGTTTGAACTAATCCAAGATACAAATGCTAAAGCGCCAATGGAACAAGAATAAAACCCACTTGGAATCAGACAAATAATTGTTTTTCACTTGAAATGACACAAAATTATCTGAATTAAGAGAATAACTACTAGAGGTTTGATCTCATCCAAGACCAGACCAAATCTACTCAAACCTTAGATTTAATCTCTTAATTCAAGTCGATTTATGTCTTCCTTAAAACGATTATTCTTTCAAATGCCAGTGTTATGACCTAATTCGGTGTGTTGACAGTATTTCTACCTATTTTTCTCCCATTTAACCCGACTAATGTTAAAAGTGCTCTGTGATTTGTGTAATAGTGTTTCTCAAAATCATCTTGAGGGCCAGAGGTTCTGTACCGGAGGGCCGGATTTGGCCCCCGGGCCTGACGTTGCCTACCCCCGCTGTAGCGTATGTAAGGTGAACATGTAAGACGCTAACCTGGCTGAGGTGAAACATTCGTCCGTGGCTCTGAGGAATTCTCATTTTGCCCAGATTAAGAACGTTTCGGGACATGGACGGGAGCTGTGGGGAGGGGAGGGGGGGCTGACACGGACATTCCTCGGGATGAAGTAGGTTATTGTTTAGCGTCTCCAATGAGGAGTACGAAGAAAGTGATGAGGTGAAAGGGAGACATACAGAGAGAGGGAGAAGAGAGGGGGGAGTGTGTGTGTGTGTGTGTATGGGGGGGGGGGTTAAATCCGATTGAAAGTGGCAGTGAAGGACAGTCCCAGAGGAAAGGAAAATGAATGGAATGTGACAGAGAAATGCCGCCGATGGTGGTCAACGCAGAGGCTGAACTTAAACCGTGAAACTCCTCAGAGCGCACGGATTCACTCAGGACAAGATCATTATCATGGGAAATCTGCTCACGGAAAACTACTTTGTCACCCACGTCCTGCAAACAGAGGCTGCAACACGGGGGTCTCCAACTCCAGCTCGGAAAGTTCCCCAAGAGTTACACATTTTTGCCAAAACTTGATGTGTCAAATGTGTAAGCCGATGATGAACGTCTTTCTGAAACGACGACTGTGCCACAAGTCTTTTCCATACGTTCATCTTGTCAAACTAAGTCCCAGAGTTACTCAAGTATCCTCTGCAGATCTATAGTGGATTCACAGGAGGAAAAAGTTTGGAGAACCCAGTGGTTGTTCATGACGGTATCGCTCAAAAAGTCTGCATGTGAAATTATAGAGTTCTGATGATCAAGATTGTAAAGTAAGTGAGGTCTAAATGATGAGCTTAAATTGTATGTTATAATATACTTCAATTATTAGTCAATACAGATAAAAAAGGTGAGCGGCACAACGGGTTCCAAAGGTGCCACTCCACATGTGCTTTTCTATGAAACGACGGGACTTGCAAATATACGCTCTACAAAGTACTCTGGAGTGGAAAAATATGAAAAGTCACGGTATGAAATGTTTACCTCACGGTTATTGTGACCAAAATTATCACGGTTTTCGGTATTATCGCGGTATTTTTTTTAAATGTGTGTTACTATGTTCAGAAAGCATTGATAGTCCTGCACAAACTGAAATAGTTTCAAAAAAGTTTAACAGTGCTTGTTACATTTAAAAAAAAATACAGACAAAGCCTTTTCACATGACATTTCATGTTTTGTTTCTCATCTATGTCATGACTGAAACATAAATTCAACTTTCAACCTCAAACAGTTACTCACAATCAGTGTTAATTTCGTCGACAAAAATATTTAGTCTTAATTTCAGTCAAAGTGATATTTTTGATGACTAAATTAGTCTCATTTTAATCGACTAAAACTAGACTAAAATTGAAAAGATTTTTTTGACTAAATCTCGACTAAAATTACATTACATTTTAGTCAAAAGACTAAAACTAAAACTAAATTAAAATATGTTGTCAAAATTAACACTGCTCACAATACGGGACTATACAGAGTTTAAAAATGTTAAAATTAAGTATTTCTCTCCCCCTACATGTTCCAGCCTAAAGTGTAGAATGAGCTCAGACCTGTTCACCACAACTGCCTCTAAAATCCTGCACTGACACTCAAAAAGGTGTTCATTCGGGTCTGAAGTGCCTCGAGCTTAATACAGAAGCTGCAGCTACGCGCAAGACCTGAGGTGGCAGTAGTGAGTATAAAATGACCAAGCCTAACCCATAAGCCAGTAAAGTAAGTAAAACTAAAAAATAAGTAAAACTGAATCCCCGCCTCTGAATGAAAAGGCAAATGCAGTACTTAAATGTGGTGTTGCAGCATCTGTCCGAGCGTCTTTGAAATGCTAAGTTCCCCTCAGCTCGTCTTGTCGGGGGGGGTTAGGGGGGGTCCTTGCACCCCCTTCTTTCTGCCGGTGCGTCCTGAGCGGAGCTGTCACTTCCACTTCAGACTGACGCGCTCAAAAGAGTTGAACTTTGGGTGGAGTCTGAGGCGGAGTTAATGCGAAGTCCCCCGCTGTGTTACCAAGGAAACCGGAAACATTCTGATCCTGGAATTTCGGAACCCCCCCCCCCCCCCCCCCCCACGATCACAATCAACATTTGTCCCATTAGTTTTCAATGTAGAATCATGTTACAGATTTAAAGTCTGAGTGGAGAGTTAAAGGCTACTTCACTGCTCGCTCCCCCCGCTTCAGGACGTCCCGGAGGTTAGGAAAAGGGGGGGGGGGGGGAAACAGGCATCTTGCATTGTCATTAAAAACAGTTTATGACATGCAGCGGTCTGCCAACAACGGCCCGAGAGAGAGCGCGAGTCCACGGGGATTTTTCCATTAAGAGAGCCCGGGCTGTCCAGACGAGAAGTGGGTGAAAGGTCACGTTGCTCAGCGCCGGCTACATGTGCGGGGCGTTTAAAGACAGTCAGGCCCATCTGAATCTGGACCTGTGCTGCTGTTTTGTATAGTGAAGACGATAGCAAAGCACAAGAAGCACAGAAAGTGTAAAAACAAAAGAAGACAATTCATAATTTGACCTTTTGACCTCTTTATGGCCATTTCAGACGTGACTCAGCCCATGTTTTGACCTAGTGTAGTCGTGTTCAGGGCGAGAGAGATTTCTTCGCCAACTTAAAGCATCTTGGTGTAAATATTCAACCTCTTAACTCCCGCCTGAACCGAGAGGATCTCTTTCCTCACGTCATCAGATTTTTTTTCCATCATTTTTTTGTTGGGTATTCAACTCATTTTTGTAACTTTTTTTCCGTCTCGGACATGATTCCAGCTTCGAGAAAGTTTTGTTTTGGTTGTAGCTACAGAGGCGCCTGCGCGGAAACTTCAGCAGATGAGACGGCGGCTCATGAGGCTCATTTTGCCTAAACCGCGGGCGCGGTAATCCACCGAGATAAAATAATTTTTCAAAAACAAGACGGTAATTATTATTGTCAACTTTTTTCCGGGGTTTACGCTACACCGGTAACCGTGACATCCCTACGACCAGCTTTGATTTGTTGGTACATTTTATGGGAAGTATATGTTCTTGTCTCTTTAGGTGAATAAACTGTTAACTCTTACCCCCCCACCTGAACCCAGCACATTTTCTGCAGTTTGGCTTAAAGGAATAGGCCACCGTTTTTACATACTAAGATATGTTCTTACCTCACTTTAGACGTGTTAATATATCCCCGTCTGGTCTTTGTCCGTGCGCTCTGTCACGCAAACGGAGCACATACGCAGCCTCTCCCATATGTCACATAGCTCCGAAAAAGCTCACGATAGAAGCTACCAAGCTCTTCCACGTGTTCCCTATTTAAATAAAGTTACGTGAAGTGTTTTCATGCAAAGTATATTTACACAGAAATGTAGCATGTCGATTTTATAAGCAAATAAAAAGGGGTACTATATTGTGAGGCGTAATGATACGAGGAGTAATACGTCCGCGCAGTAACTCCTAAAGGTTATTGACGGAAGTGAGCGGGGGAAGTCTTTAGGAGTTACTACGCGGACGCTGTGCTCCTCGTATCATTACGCCTCACAATATAGTCCCCCTTTTTATTTGCTTATAAAATCGACATGTTACATTTCTGTGTAAATATACTTCGCATGAAAATACTTCACGTAACTTTATTTAAATAGGGAACACGTGGAAGAGCTTGGTAGCTTCTATCGTGAGCTTTTTTGGAGCTATGTGACATGTGGGAGAGGCTGCGTATGTGCTCCGTTTGCCTGGCAGAGCGCACGGACAAAGACCAGACGGGGATATATTAACTCGACTAAAGTGAGGTAAGAACATATCTTAGTATGTAAAAACGGTGGCCTATTCCTTTAACTAAAAACTACTTGAAAAAAGTGTCAATAATGCAACAAAAAAGCGTCAAACAAGTTACAAAAAATGCAACAAAAAGCGACAAAAAAGTTACAAAAAAATGTCAAAAAATGTACAAAAAATGCAACAAAAATGTGACAAAAAATGTTGCAAAAGCAAAAAAAAAAAAGCTAAAAAAGCGAGAAAAAACCTTGGAAAAGCAACAACAACAAAAAGTTTTAAAAATGGACAAAAAGCGACAAAAAAGTGACGAAAAATATAGTCGAGAAGCTTTTGGGTTTGGGTAAAGCCGAACTCGAGAAAATTTGCTTCGTTAAGTCGGGGGTTAAGATTTAAAATGTTTTGCTTTACTTACATTTAGATCTATTTCCATTTTAGTTTTTCTCTAGTTCATAAAATAATCTATGTTTAGGAAAGATATGCCAAGACCTTGTTCAGTCGTAATTTGAGTTAAACTTGCTTAATCCGTGCTAAATATCAGAGTTAAGCCAGTTTTTTGCAGCCTAGTCCCGGTTAAGTCCTGCTTTGGGCCTAAGTCAGTGTGAGCTCGACCCTCAAGTCCACTTTTAGTCACATTTAAGACCGATTTCGTCCAAGTCCAGTCCTGATTTAGCCCTGGCTCTAAACGCATCTGTCACTTCTTCTTCATTCCAACTATATCCTGTCAACATTTCCACTTGTTGCAAAGCAGTGCTGAATTTCAGACTCTCTTAAGCCGCTTTTCCATGACATTTGTGGTAACTTGACCCTCCAAACGCCCCTTTGCCTCGTCGTCTGCCAAAAGCACCGTTTAGACAGACCGAGGGGAACAAAACGGACAAAAAGGTTGAGCTTTTTAAACTCTGGACTGGCCAATTGCTCCCCACTGATTAAAATGTAAAAACGGCCACAGTTTGAGGGTGGAAAGCAGAAGACCCAAGGCCGTGATAGTCCACCGAGATTGTGACACATAATAACTATACAAATAACAAAAAAAAAACCCGCCCTAGGCCCCGTCCTCTCGTCTGACAGATCCTGTGGGTCAGACGCCGCCTGCTACAACAGCGGAAACACAGTAACCCGCAAAGAGAAACCACTATAAAAGGATTTGAGTGATGATCTGCGCCCCAATCCATCATGATCCTCCGGTCCCCTCCTACTTCCTCTGCTAAACCCTACCCCCTCCTTCTAACCCCCGTAAGCCTGTCCCGTCCCAGGCAGTAATTTCATCCCATTTGCCGCAAAATTAGGCCATCAGATTCTCCCGCTCTCTCTCTCGGGATGACGTTTTTGGGGGGTCTCCCTGTTGCTGGCAGGACAGGTAGGTTGAGTTAAAGGAGTTAGGGGGAAAGTATTTGGCGGGTTTATTGCTTAAAGGGATGTTTCAGGATTTTTGACATAGGGCCTCATTTCCTTGTTATCCAGAGTGTTGTTGATTTCTGGAGATTTTTTTGCAGTCCTTATATTTGAAGAGTTTAGTGTTGCTAGGCTAGTGCTAGGCAAGCGCATGTCTATGGTAACTAGTAGCCTGCATTAACCCCTTAGCTCCCACCTGAACGAGAACATTTTCTCCAGTTTGGCTTTACCCCAGTCCAAAAGCTTCTGGAAAAAAGGTGAGAGAATAGCTACAGAACTGAGACGAAAACAATGATGGAAATGTGACAAAAAAGTGCCGAAAAATGGATGAAAAAGTGGCAAAAAATGTCACAAAAATGTCACAAGAAATTGACAAATATTTGACCAAAAAAGGACAAAAATTTGACAAAAAAATGACAAAAAGTTGATAAAATATTGACGAAAAAATGACAAAAAAATTGACAAAAAAATGACAAAAAATTTGACAAAATGTGACAAAAAAATGACAAAAAATGTGACAAAATGTGACAAAAAGTTGATAAAATAATGGCGAAAAAATGACAAAAATGTGATTAAAAAAATGACAAAAAAGTTACAAAAATGAGTTGAATACCTAACAAAAAAATGATAGAAAAAAAATCTCGGTTCAGGTGGGAGTTAAGAGGTTAAAAACCTCTTCAAAATCATGGGGTCGTCCTCCAAACGTTGCCATGTCTGATTTGTAGAAAGCTCCTTTGTGAATTCCACGTGTAGTAAAGCCGGCAGCAGGTAAACAAACTGTAGATCCGGTAACCGAGCAGATCACTCCGCCACTGCGTAGCTACAACCAGGAAGCTGATGCTGCTCAAAGTTATTTTAAATGCAAAATGGTTGTATTGTAAAACTTATTCAGTCAACACAGACATTTATATGGGTAGTCTTGTGTTATGAGTGATTTGCCTCAGGTGCTCTGTGCTTGGGTCAGACTGTTTTTAATGCAGGCTACTAGTTACCATAGACATGCACTAGCCTAGCATTAGCCTAGCAACACAAAACTCTTCAAATATAAGGACTGCATGAATCTCCAGAAATCAACAGCACTCTGGATAACTAGGAAATGAGGCCTTATGTCAAAAATCCTGAAATATCCCTGAGACTTATTTGTCCTGCCCAGGTTTAGCTTAGAATAAGACCAGTCCGTCCCGATTTAGACCCATTTAAATCGTTTTACGGCGTTACTTCAATAGCCCGACTCTGGGAGACCCGTGGCCTTTGCTTTACGTCCCTGTGCGCTCTATAGGGGGGAGCGCATAGGTCACTTTAGCAGGACAAACACGCTGCACAGGGGAGGACTATTTCTAGCGCGCTCTTAATTGGCCGTGACTGCTTTGCTGCGGCCCCAGAACCTAATCACGTCCACGATTTCCTGAGTTTGTTGGTGCGCGCGGCGTCTGGCTCTGAACTGGGCAGCTGTGTTTATGCAGCTCCACAGACAGGACAACAAACCGCTCTTAATGAACGCGACGTCGGCGGAGATGCATGTACAGGAGACGGCGGGCGGCCCTGGGAAGCCCCCGCTGGAGCCTAATGGACATCGTGGAGCAGGAAGAGCGACCATATAAGGGCAGAGCGAAGGAGGAAACGGCGAACGCCAGACTGCGTTTGGAACTGCACGGCAGCCTGGGGACCACGGACCAAATCTTTAGGAACCAATCACAGCACGAGGAGGGACGGCAAGACGATGACGCGCTATTCGACAAACGGAAGCTTGTGGTTTGTTTATGTATCAGTGTTAATTTCGTCGACTAAAATATTTAGTCTTAATTTTAGTCAAAGTGATATTTTTGACGACTAAAATTGGACTAAAACTAAATTAAAAGTTTTTCATGAGACTAAAACTATGACTAAAATGTCCAGATAATGTCCATATATATTTTAGTCGACTAAAATGAGAGTAAATAAAAATGAAAAGGAGAGACTAAAATCATCCAAACTTCTATTGACCGTCTGAAAGAGCCTCAGATCATATAAATTCTCTGCCAAAGGATCAGCTCTGAGCTTTGTTCATGTGGAGCAGCTCCATGAAGCAGAGGAACAAGATTAAATATGATTATAATGAATATTAACTGGGAATAACAACATCCCAATCCCAATAAGAGACGCATCATGCACGTCGGGAGACGCCTCTGACGAAGATGGAAGTAGTTCCCTTGTCCATTGAAACGCGTAAGGTAATTGAACAGCTTTTGTTTGTTTCAACCTAGTGTCTTTTAAAAAGAAACCAAAAAGTTTATCACTCAAGAAGACACAATGAATGTAATAAAAGAAAAAGTATAATGAATATTATCAATGCAAAGTCAACTAAATTCGTCTTAAATTTAGTCGACTAAAATTGACATGACACAAACACAAGCGCTCCGTCTAAACTCGCCTTTTACACAAGATAACAACAAATAATCCGGTCCGCGGTAAAAACGAAACAGAAACCTGCAGTGACATTGATGTCAAAGCTCCGCTAACAGCAACGAAACACTTCCTGTTGTCCCGACAAAATAAAAGGCGTCAATGTTCCAGCCGCTGGGAGAGGGTTTGAAATGTTCATTAATAAATGAACCTAATATTTTAGGTGCAAATGGACACAAATCTGTTTTTCTTCGTTTTCCTGGTCGTCCGTTTTGCTCAAATAGAAATAAAGGCCTGTCTCTAATTGTGGCCTGGTTCCAATAAAGGCCTGGTCCCAGATGCCCTCGAGTAAATAAAGGCCCCGGCCTGTATTAGAGCATTTACGGTATTTATGTTTTAGTTGATGATATTGCCCTTCTTGTATTTGGATGTAACTGTGACGCTCTCTAATCGTGTTCTACAAACTAACCTGTCTTGACGACCTTTGGATTTGTGGACCAATGAGCTAATAGGGATTCTCTTCAATCATCAAGTCGCTCGGCCTCGATTGCTTAAACCTGAGCCGCTCGTTGCGCTGCTAACTCTGTCAGCTCTGAACTTTGACCCGTTTCCAAATATGGTGAAACCTCTGGCTCCATAAAGTAAAGTCTGCCGAGTCCCACGTCTTCACCGGGACAGTGATAAGTTTGTTTAGCTGCACAAATGAATCACGTTAATGGCTTTGACTCATGTGTTTCCTGGTTTATTCTCAGTCTTATCACATTTATCCAGGATACAAAGAACCTGCTTCATTTTATAGTTTGAATAAATGGATAGAAATGCAAACATGAAGTCATATTAATCATGGAGATACTGAGCAAACGAAAATATAAAGAAAAGTTTCCTTAAATGCTTAAAAGGCTAAAGGTAAAGGTTTCGGACCCGAAAACTTGGAGACTAGGAAAGACTTTAACCTCTTCACCCCCGCCTGGACCGAGCATTTTTTTTCCTCCAGTTTGGCTTTACCCAAATCTGAAAATGTGTCAATGGCAGTAAAATGAGACAAAAACAAGGATGAAAATGCCCAAAAACATGACGAAAAACTGACGAAAAAGTGACAAAAACATGACAAAAAAGGGACAAAAAAGTGACGACAAAGTGATGGAAACAAAACAAAAAAATTACAAAAAAATTACAAAAAAGTGACGAAAACATGACGAAAAAAGTGACGAAAACATGACGAAAAAAGTGACGAAAACATGATGAAAAAAGTGACGAAAACATGATGAAAAAGGTGACGACAAAGTGATAGAAACAAAACAAAAAAATGACAAAAAAAGTGACGAAAACATGACAAAAAAAGTGACGAAAAAATGACGAAAAAGTGACATAAACATGACGAAAAAGTGACGAAAATATATAAAAACATGACAAAAAAAGTGACCAGAAAGTGACGAACTAGAGAAAACACACTCAGTTAAGGCGGGGGTTAAGAGGTGACTGACTTCAGCAACACACTTTGTTCACATTGTTCCAGGAGGGAAATTTTAGCAACGTTGTCTAAAAATGACACCAAAGAGAATATTTTACTTCATTGTTTTGGCAGAAAGTTTTTAACAACAGCTGCTAAACGTGAATAAGGAATCGTCCCATCCCCATGTGTGGGCGTGTCCCCTACAGTAACGATGCGGAGCTATGGTTATGGTATAGGCCTCACGTGATGACATCATCCCTCTCAGCCGGTGACACCCCACACCGACGCGCACTTCCTCCTTCCCTTTCACCGCGGGATGCGTCTGCCCTCCGTCTATCCCGCCCTCGCGTCCCTCTGTACAAAACATGGGACACTCCAGAACCCGTCACTCAATCCCTCCCTCAGAACTCTTTAAAGGCAGCGCGGCACTTTGTAAGCGGAGCCCACATCTAACAAGTTCAAAAACACACCGGCGACCTGCCTCCAGTAACGGGATAGGGGCCGAGACAGACAGGATGTGCCCCGCGGCCGAAGCTATAAGCGCTCATATGTTCGCCAACTTCACACACGCAACATAAACAGTAACGGGACACGAGAGGCTGCGCCGACACACACTGACTCTGTTTCTGTAGCTTTGGGGCGAATAGAGGCGCGAAGGGGAATATTACTACTGAAGTGACTGACTGAAGTAACATGTAGAAAAGGGACAGGTGTAGTGGGAGACTAGAAGGTCCTGGGTTCGATTCCCACCAGGACGGGGCCTTTCTCTGTGGAGTTTGCATGTTCTCTCCCTGCCTGTGTAGGTTTCCTCCGGGTACTCCGGTTTCCCCTACCATGAAAAACATCTTTATCACGATCTTATGCTTTACTCCCACCTGAACGGATCCCATTTTCTCCAGCTTGGCTTTACCCTAATCAAAAAGCTTCTTGGGGAAAGAATGAGAAGAAAACAAGGATGTAAACGCAACAAAAAAGTGACAAAAATTCAACAAAAAATTCAGCAAAAATGTGACAAAAATTCAACAAAAATTCAACAAAAATGTGACAAAAATTCAACAAAAATGTGACAAAAATTCAACAAAAAGTGACAAAAATTCAACCAAAAAGTGACAAAAATTCAACCAAAAAGTGACAAAAATTCAACAAAAATGTAACAAAAATGTGACAAAAAATCATCAAAAATATGACAAAAATTCAACAAAAATGTAACAAAAAGTGACAAAAATTCAACAAAAATGTGACAAATTCAACAAAAATTCAATAAAAATGTGACAAAAATTCAACAAAATTTCAACCAAAAAGTGACAAAAATTCATCAAAAAGTGACAAAAATTCATCAAAAAGTGACAAAAATTCATCAAAAAGTGACAAAAATTCAACAAAAAGTGACAAAAATTCAACAAAAATGTAACAAAAATGTGACAAAAAATCATCAAAAATATGACAAAAATTCAACAAAAATTCAACAAAAAAGTGACAGAAATTCAACAAAAAGTGACAAAAATTCAACAAAAATGTGACAAAAATTCAACAAAAATTCAACTAAAAAATCAACAAAAATTCAACAAAAATCAACAAAAATTTAACAAAAAATCAACAAAAACTCAACCAAAATATGACAAAAATTCAACCAAAAAGTGACAAAAATTCACCAAAAAATAACAAAAACAACAAAAATGTGACAAAAAAACAAAAACATAAAAAAGGTGACACAACACAGCAACAACGCAAGGAAAAAAGATCAGTTTTGTGGGTCTTAGCTTTCAAATGAGGTGTTACACATTCGGTTTAGGCGGGTGGTAAGAGGTTAAAAATGGAATATTGATATAGCTCAAACTAGGGCTGGGCGATATGGACCAAAAGTCACATCCCGATATAATTAGGTTGAATATCGATATATGATATATAACCCAATTTTTTCCCCCCGCAAAGTGAGAGAGTAAAGTAGAGTCCTGAATCAGTCTAATCATTTACAAGCTTTGGTCTGAATGAACGCGTGTCCTGGATATGCTGGACCTCAGGAGCTGTCGAAGGAGGATTGAAAGATTACTCAAAGCTGTGAGAGTGGGTGAAAGAACAACTCCAGGTATGATTTTGATGCGAGAACAACATTAGCAAAAGCTCTAAAAATGTGCTTTTGCAAAATACACCCTCTATGAAAAGTACAATAACACAACTTATTGCCTTTCTGGATTTTATGACTGCGCTTTGAAGTTAATGCGGGGATCGTTAATACATCTAAAAGATCTAATGACTAAGTATCTGTATATTCTGTACTTTGTTGACGCCATTACTGCGTCACAGCTCCTGTTTTCTTAAGGACTGTACATCTCGTTTTGCTTTGAACCATGAGCCGTGACGTTTTCCCAGAAGAGCGAGCATTCTTCACCTGAAACATGCGAACAGGGGGTCAGTGACGGAGAGGGGGGGGGGCCTGAGGTTCGGGACAAAGGGCAGAAAGAAGAAAAAAAAGGAGGCGGGACGTCCCGAAGCGGCGGCTATAACATTCCTCCACGTCAAATTCCTGTTCACATCTGGCTGCAATACACACGCTGCCCCGTCCTGACAGCTCAGACCGCCTTCGCACTCGCATACGAGCCCTGGGACCTGACCTCGCGGGGCAGCGGCGCGCACGAGGGGAGCGTGCACGAGAGGACCGGGGGCCACGAAAACATGCTTCTTGTTGCTTAGAGAGGAAGACACGGGTCAGATCCGAGCAGTAGCGCAGATAAGCGAGAGTGGCAGTGGTTAGGACGTCCTGAGACTGATTCTGGGACAGCGTGAGGGTCAATTTAAAACTAAGTGTCCTATTTAAGCCCTAAGCCTTCACATTTTAGTCGTACAGATTATAAAACAATGTCGTGTCTACAAAAAAAACACTAGAATCTATGATGTTGTGGACTGTAGCTATACAATACACCACCAGAGGGCGCACAACTCTACACACAGCTTTATTCCCCAGCAACACCTCACTCCTACTGCACACATGGACAGACTAAACATACAGGGTTGGTGAAATAGTCGGGACAGAAGGAAAACACCACCCCAGGTCTATGTTTGTGAGAAAAGAGAGAGGGGTAAGACGAGCCACTTTTTGATTTTGTGTAAAAACAGTATAAAATAGATACAAAATGTTACTATTTACCTACATTTTCGGATGTTTTCTAATTGTCTTTTAGCTCATTTTACCCCTGGAGCGAAGCTGAACCAGGTCTTTGGGTAAATTGAACAACCGGATAGAAAGGTACATTTTGATGCTATAGTGTGTAGCAGTGTTAATTTCGTCGACTAAAATATTGAGTCTTAATTTTAGTGAAAGTGATATTTTTGACGACTCAAATTGGACTAAAACTAAATTAAAAGTTTCTAATGAGACTAAAACTATGACTGAAATGTCCAGATATTTTAGTCGACTAAAATAAGACTAAATAAAAATGAAAAGGAGAGACTAAAATCATGTAAATTCTCTGTTAAAGGATCAGCTCTGAGCTTTGTTCATGTGGAGCAGCTCCATGAAGCAGAGGAACAACATTAAATATGATTATAATGAATAATATCAATGCAGAGTCGACTAAATTCGTCTTAAAGGAATAGGCCACCGTTTTTACATACTGAGATATGTTCTTACCTTAGCTGTGACGAGTTCTTTAGGACCTGTCTGATCTTCCCCCGTGCCTTCAGTCACGTAAACACAGCGCAGACGGCGTTAGCATTTAGCCTCTCCCTCTCTCCTCTATAGCTCCAAAACAGGTCAAGATAGAAGCTACCAAGCTCTTCCACGTTTTCCCTATTTAAATATGGTTACGTGAAGTGTTACACTACAAAGTATAATTACACAAAATTAAACAATGTGGATTTTCTAAGCGGATAAAAGGGGGAACTATATTGTAAGGCGTAATAATACCAGGAGTAATTTGGCATCCGCACAGTAAAGTGAAGATTACTGATTTCGAATTACTCCTGGTATTATTACGCCTTACAATATAGTTCCCCCTTTTATCCGCTTAGAAAATCCACATTGTTTAATTTTGTGTAATTATACTTTGTAGTGTAACACTTCACGTAACCATATTTAAATAGGGAAAACGTGGAAGAGCTTGGTAGCTTCTATCTTGACCTGTTTTGGAGCTATAGAGGAGAGAGGGAGAGGCTAAATGCTAACGCCGTCTGCGCTGTGTTTACGTGACTGAAGGCACGGGGGAAGATCAGACAGGTCCTGAAGAACTCGTCAAAGCTAAGGTAAGAACATATCTCAGTATGTAAAAACAGTGGACTGTTCCTTTAACGAGTAAAAAAGAAACAAAACGTCTACAAACTGTTCTGAACAAGTTTGAATGGGGCCAAATTGTAAGTTCTCAAACACGCCTTCACTCTGCTGGTCCTTAGCACAAGAAAAGCACCAACTCACATCAATCTTATCAGACCGAGCAGCAGCAGCAGCAGCAGCAGCGGAGGAGCTACGGTCGGCCGCCCCAGGAATGAAACCCCTCCCCCCCCCCTCGCTCTCTTTCGTGACTCAGCACTGGTTCCCAGGCAGCTCCCGCCCTCCGCCAGAGAAACCCGACACCGGCCTGCACAGGGAGGCGCGGGGACGGAGCAGCCCCGGCCGTGTGTGGTCCGGTGCGGGCGCGAGTGTGAGGCGGTGCTGCTGGGGCAGGAAGCAGAGACGCTGGGGGACAGGTGGACGGTCAGACAGAGCGTCTCCATGAGGGGACAGGTGGGGGCGTCCGTCAAATACGAAAATTCAAGACAGCGGAGATTTTAATGTGTTGACGTCCAATACATGTCCGGTGAAACTAGCGTTATTAAGTGACGCTAACATCCAGAAGGAACTACACTTACACTTGCTTACTTACTTACTTAAAATGAGCAAATGTTCATTTTAGTCTTGATTTTTCTAATTGAATTCAATGTTTTAGTTCTGATTTGCATTTTTGATCCTGTTTTTGATGTGATCGAGAATCTTATGGGAAACAAAACAGCCAAAACTGCTGCTGAATGTGTACATGCATTGATGTATAAGCTTGATAATACTTCTTTAATAACATTTCAGGCCTTAATTTTGTCACTTTGGCATTTAACATAATGAATGTTTTAAGTCACATATGTTGAACCTTATTATTTCCTAGGTAGTTCCTTAGATACAAAAAGCTGCAATGTCAATGCTTCGGCTCATTAAGTAAGTGTAGAACGTAATGTGTAATGTGTAAAGTAATGTGTAGAACGCTGGTCATTATCGGGAAAATAACCGGATTATACGGCCATTTGCCAACTGAACACACACAACATAAACTTCGTACACTTTTATGAAGGTCGAAAGGTTTATTTAATGACTTCCGCGACAAATAGTTCCCAAAAGTTTGTGCGTTGCTCGGCAACGTTTGGCTAGGCTAGAAGCAGCAAGGCTAGCAGCTAGCCTAGCTACTTAGTTGAAGGCGCAGTTGGAGGAATGGTGGTGAATCTCTGGGTAAGTTGAAAGTCAGACTCACGCTAACTTCACGAGCGATTCCCCGACTTCTCTCTCAGTGACGGGACAGATAGTGTCGCTACTACGTACGCGCGGAGTGATATGAAAGCACCAACTCCGTTGCCATTGGCAGCGTCATTATTTTTTTCAGGTCCTTTATCAGAAAATAATGACCGGTAGAACGTTGGGAAATCCCATTCAAATCAACGGAGCTTCTACTTACGTTGTGAAGAGCCGTATAATAAAGCAGTACTAAGCAACTTGTTTACCTTAATAAATCCTTTCATTAGTCCCTCTGGGGGTAATACAAGTGTTAATGGGATGTTTGGGGGACTTTCATCTCCCCCGGTGTCTCTGGCCAGAAAACATTGCAACTTCGCTGCCTCCAGGTCAGAGGTGCAATACACACGAATAGAATCACAAAGAAGCAGCAAACGGGCAAAGCTAACTGCGGGCTAGCGCCACTGAAACAGTATTTACAGCCAAGTTTGAGTGAGAAAGATTATCTCCATTGTGTGATTGGATGTGCAGTATCCCTCTCTCCCTTTGTCTTTTCTGTCAGCGTAGTATTTACTCTCACGGACAATTAATGAGTAAAAAAATGCAACTTGCTACGACACCTGCAGTGGCGCTTTTGGCCTCTAGGGGCATGGGTTACTTAGTTCTGCTTTAAAACTGATATCTACCATGACTAACTGACTAAGAAGACACCTGGTAAAAAGTGCCCTTCTTCAACAAATGGAACAAAGCCACTACCCCAAAGTACTGTCAATGTTTTGTACATTAAACTATAAGGGAGTCCAGGGAATGAGCTACACATGTGCTTTGCTCATTCATCTCTAATACAGGGCTCCAGTTAAATGGTTAGACTTAATAACAAAAAGTCAATTTCCTCTGCAAACAACAACATATTCTCTCTCACACAGATGTGTTCTCGAATGTACAGAAACCTGCAAACCCTGTCGTCCTGCAGTTCCCATTTCAGCCGCCAAAGCCGTCCCGTCCCGTTTGTGCGTTACTCACTGTCGAAGTGGTCGTGCCTCTGCCTGAACGTGGACTGCATGTTGGAGCTGAGGCGGGACACCGGGGCCTTGATTTCCGTGTGGCTCTGCTGGCTCAGCTTCTCCTCCATCTCCACCGTGCAGCAGGAGTAGCCCTGCGGACACACCTTCAGAGGAGCTCCTGCAAGAGACGAGGAAGATGACGGGTTAGAGCGGGAGAGAAGCACAATGTCACAATTAAACATGGTTTTTGGAAACGCATGTCATTCTTGTACTAGTTAACCTCTTACCACCCGCCTAAACCGAATGCCTTCTGTCCTCTTTGGCTATAGGCCTGTGTAACACCTCATTTGAAAGCTAAGACCCACAAAACTTTTTGTTGTTGTTTTGTCACTTTTTTGTTGAGTTTTTGTCACATTTTTTTGTTGTTTTTGTCACTTTTTTGTCACATTTTGGTTGAATTTTTGTCACATTTTTGTTGAGTTTTTGTCACATTTTTGTCACATTTTGGTTGAATTTTTGTCACATTTTTGTCACATTTTGGTTGAGTTTTTGTCACATTTTTGTTGAATGTTTGTCACATCTTTGTTGAGTTTTTGTCACATTTTGGTTGAATTTTTGTCACATTTTTATCACATTTTGGTTGAGTTTTTGTCACATTTTTGTTGAATTTTTGTCACATTTTTGTTTAGTTTTTGTAATTTTTTGGTTGAGTTTTTGTCACATTTTTGTTGAATGTTTGTCACATCTTTGTTGAGTTTTTGTCACATTTTTGTTGAGTTTTTGTCACTTTTTTGTCACATTTTTGTTGAGTTTTTGTCACTTTTTGTTGAGTTTTTATGTCACATCTTTGTTGAATTTTTGTCACTTTTTTATTGAATTTTTGTCACTTTTTAGTTGTTTTTGTCACTTTTTGTCACATCTTTGTTGAGTTTTTGTCACATCTTTGTTGAATTTTTGTTGCATTTACATCCATGTTTTCTTCTCATTTTTTGTGGCTGTTTTGGTGCTTCTTTCCCCAAACTGGAGAAAATGGGATCCGTTCATGTGGGAGTTAAGGGGTTAACCAGTTCATATTTCCATCTTCTCTCAAACGTTGATGAACCTGGACAAGTTTAAAGTGCTCGGGTAAAACGCAATGACTTTTCCAAAATGGCCGACTTCTCCCGACTCCAAAAACATGATCCTCTTGCCACGTTTTACGGTGAAATATGCCCCAAAAACCCGTCTGAAATCTCTTGGACGGCAGCGGAGACTCTGGGCAGCGCTTCAGTCTGAGGTCTGAAGCCTGACAGTGTTTAGGCTGAATGTGGCCCGCTGTGGAAAAATGCCCCGCTTTATTTATTCATACCAGGCCAGAGCGCGGCTGTGATTAAGTTGTCAAATCCCGTCTCGACTCCAGCATTTTGACGCTTCCTGCTAATACAGTCATGTCTCGCCCGTTCAGACATATTAAGGCTAATGGGCGGCTTATTGCAGCGCGAACACGCAATAGGATGAGATCAGAGTTAAACAGACGTGTTTCTTTTCTGCTCTCCTGTAGTATTTTGTAACCTGATTGATGTCACATTCATTTCTTGTATTGAAATGTATTGATAATGACCATTTAAATCTTTACTTTTCAATACGAGCAATCGTCGAATGGAAGGAAACAGCTGACACATCCAGGCCTCTATCGCTGTTTTAGAAAATGACTGATCTGTTACAGCACAAGGGACGCAATGCCCCGTTTGTGAACATTGCTTATGCCTATCATAGAACTATTATTGTTTATCGAACGGTCATGATCGCTTGTTGTATAGTAGTAACTAGCTAACTAACTCATCATCAGAGGGCGAATTTATGTACAGTTTTTTATTTTATTTTATTGACCTTTATTTAACCAGGATAGTCCCACTGAGATTAAGAATCTCTTTTTCAGGCGAGTCCTGGCCCCAGAGGGGAGTCTCTTGTACATGTTATTGGTAGGGGAAACCGGAGTGCCCGGAGGAAACCTACGCAGACACGGGGAGAACATGCAAACTCCACACAGAAAGGCCCCGTCCAGGTGGGAATCGAACCCGGGACCTTCTAGCTGTGAAGCGAGAGCGCTAACCGCTGCGATACCGTGCCAGCTCGAGCAGTGGTTCTCAACCTTTTGAAGTCGCGACCCCTATCATGACAGATAAAGGGGTTCGTGATGCCTGCCCGGGTCTTATCATGAGTAATAGGGACATTAGCCTTTATAATTCTTTAAAAAAAAGAAAAAAAAAAAACAATGGCAAAAATAACATTTACAAAATTAAGAACAAATAATGGCAATATGGTAAAATAGGACACATCCATCCATCCATCCATTTTCTTCCGCTTTACCCAGGGCGGGGTCGCGGGGGCAGCAGTCTCAGCAGAGATGCCCCGACTTCCCGATCCATAAATAAGACACACATGCTCTAATAAAATATTACATTGTCTGCTAATAAAAAAATATCTACAAGACCTGGCGACCCCCCAAATCTATCTCGCGACCCCCAGGTTGTGAACCACTGGTATAGAGCACCATTCGTGCACAATTAAGGCAACAGAAAGTGCTTTACAAAAATGCAAAACACATTTAAAAAACACTAGGCAGAAAATTAGTCCCACAACATAAACCCAATTTTAGAACTTTATTATGATCCTGCGATTTCTTATGAGAGGTGGACACAGTAGCCAAACTGTTTACTCTAACTTTATAATACTTGGTATCACCTTATTTTACAGCATCTTGATGCATTGTACCTAAATAAATGTAGTACAATGTGTAATGTGCTCTGTAAGAATCTGTGACAACTTGTACCAAAGGGTTAGATACACAATGGAATAGTAGTTTGTAGGTACATAATGTAATAGGACACGATGCCCCTAGGGTTTGGGGGCGGGCTTAAGGTTAGAGATACAGCACTGTCTTATTACATTATGTACCTATATTATGCCACTGTGTATCTAACCCATAGGTAAAAGTTATTACACATTGTTACAGAGCACATTACATTGTACTAAATTGAGATAGGTACAATGTATTGAGGGTTGTGTAAAATAAAGTGCTACCTAATACTTTTAATTAAGGAGAAATAAAAATGTGTTGGTGCATAGGTGCAATAAGAACAAAAAAAGCACTGATATTTCCAACAGAAATGACGTTAAAAGTTCCTAATGACTGAGATACAACAATGAATGAAGATTTGTTCAGTGGAAGAGTAAATAGTACTGTGTGAAAGAACAACTCCCAGAAGTACAGGTACTCCAGAACGTTACTGAAGTACATGCACATTTATAAAACGCACTCATCCTCAGGTCAAACTGCTCTTTCGGGTTTGGACTTCAGGAATGCACTTGTTGAAAACCCCCCAGACTCGCGTGAGAACCTCGTCCTGTCCGTCGGCGAAACCCTTTAAACGCTCCTGACGTTCAGACGTGGGATTTGAAAGTCACTGCTCATCATTTACACTTCTAATCCAAAGCGATATCGGCAGACGGCGCACACGGGCTTTGATTGGGGCTAATGGCGAGGGCGGCGGACGGGAGGCGAGGCCCGGCCGCAGCTGTGAAAACGTTGGTGCAGAGGTGAGGAACAGAGGGGGCTTTCAGGGCAGATGTTTGGTTTTCCAGCGCAGTTCAGTGACTGAGGCCTGTCTTACCTGCGGCACCGCCTACGCCTCACGACTCCCACGCCGCTGCTCTCGGACATTAAGGCGAGCGGTTTGGATGATGCACGGCTGAGAACGTAAAGCTCATACTGCGCTTTTTAAGACACACCACCTCCAGCATTATCACAAACTAGAGGAGAGTCGAGCCCAAAGGCACAAGAACTAAAAGAACAAGATGATTATCATGCTTTACGTTTCTATTTCCCTTTACAACATCGACAACTGATACTTTTTACATTAAATTTAATCATCTTTTTTATTGAAAACGGTATATTTTAGAAGAATTAAAGCAGTACTAAGTAACTCTTGCCCCTAGAGGCCATAAGATTAAGACTCAATATTTTAGTCGACGAAATTAACTCCGTTACAGACTCGTGTAATCTGCTCTATGGCACCATGTGGTTTGTCCTCACTCATATTTGCACCTGTACATCTGAAAATACACTCATGCTGCTGCTCTATGTCAAATTGTTGTTGTCTTTATCATAGTTTAAATGTAATCTTTTCACGCCGGCCCTTATAGTCTTACAGCCTTATAGTTTAAAGTGTTCAAAGCAGTGTTAATTTCGTCGACTAAAACATTTTGTCTTAATTTTAGTCAAAGTGATTTTTGGCGACTAAAATTGGACTAAAACTAAATTAAGTTTTTCATAAGATAAGATAAGATTATCCTTTATTGATCTCACAAAGGAGAAATTCACTCGGCGTTCAAGAAGAAGAGTTAATAAAGTGCAGCTGATACAGAGATTATTGCACAGGTTACTTTACAGTCTTATTGTACATTCTGACAGCAGTGGGGATGAAGGCCCTGCTCCGTCCTGCACTGAGGGTGTCTCAGTCTTCCACTGAGAGAGCTGCTCAGCTCTTCTACAGTCCCGTGCAGTGGGTGGGAGGTGTTGTCCATGGAGCTCCATGAAGCAGAGGAACAAGATTAAATACGATTATAATGAATATTCTAAATTTAAGACAATTTTAGTCGACTACATTTACCTGCAATTTTAGTCGACTAAAATCTATTTTTTTTATTAAATCTCGACTAAAATTGAATTCGATTTTCGTCCAAAAAATCTCTACACTCCATTATGTAATGGTCTGGAGAGATTGTTCCTCCACTCATAGAACCAGAGTTACAATTCCAACATTTTTCCAAATAGATAATCTACACAAGCCAAAACATTTTAGATCAAATTCTGAAAAGGGAAATAGTATAAGTATAGTATTTATTTCATGACTTTTTTGTCCTGAAATGTGCAGCTCAATAACAAACTGAACATCCCTGATCTAGTAAATGTTCTTACATTTTTGCAGAGCAGTTGACAGCCTTAGTAAACGGGTTAAAGTTCACACGATTAATTAAAAATACATCCTTATCTCTGCCTCGCTCTTATCGAACTGTGCCCGGGTTTGAGGGGATTTCTGGGTCCTCAACCCTCGGGCCGTCGTCGAGCGCTTTCTCCAAAAACCTGTTTTCATTATTTCTTTGTTGTTGCAATAACAAGCGCTCATCCGTTTTCATTACAAAGCCTGTCCGGATGATAACGCCTGCGCATACTTTCGGTGTTATCTCAGATGCTGCTCAGACCTGTTTATAAAAAAAAGAGATGATTTCAAAGCTTCATGAGGATCTAATGTCCTGGCGCGAGTGTTAGCGGTTACTTCATCTTTTCCCGACGGCTCAGGCCATTTATAGAAGATATCGAGACTATGTAACAACAAACCTACTGAAAAATGTAACTGCAAACCCATAACTTTGATATTTTGGCTTCCGTCCGACCAAATAAAGCGAATGCCTAATTGTTCCTTGTAAACAGTTTTGGCGGACTTGTGTCTCCATGGAAACGCCCACAAATGCTAACGATAGATACAGACGGCATCTCGTCACACTCTTTTTAGCCATTTTCTGGTGGAATATGAACTTATTTATAACACAAATATAAAGCCAAGTGTAAATCGGGCCCTTATGGATATTTTCTCACAGCAGATTGTTCAGTAAAAGTGAAAAAACGGCAGTTGTAGCTAGCACTAGCTAACTGTTAGCAATAGCCTGATGCTAACATGTAGCATCAAGTTAGCATTCTCTGTTATTTATGTATTTATGGGCTGTTAAACCACTTTGCTCCTCTCCATGTCTTTGTATCATTATTTAGTGGAAAACTATATTCATATTTAGCATTTGTTAACGTAGTTTTTGAATAATTAAAGAAAGTTTAGATTTTTTCAAAATTGTTTCCCCCCTTAACTGTTTTCAAACATGACCATATTATTCAAAAACTACTTTAACAAATGCTGAATTATGAATATAGTTTTCTATTAGATAAAGATACAAAGACATGGAGAGGAGCAAAGTGGTTCAACAGCCCATAAATACATAAAAAGAAGAATGCTAACATAATGCAACATGTTAGCATCGGGCTAATGCTAACGTTAGCTAGTGCTAGCTACAACTGCCGTTTTTTCACTTCTACTGAACAATCTGCTGAGAGAAAATATCCATATGGGCCTGATTTACGCTTGACTTTATTTATGTGATAAATAAGTTGATATTCCACCAGAAAATGGCTAAAAAGAGGGAAAAATTGTGTTTCCCAAAAGATTCTATTTTCCCCCTCGGCGAGGCCACGCCCCCTTCTATGACGAGATGCCGTCTGTATCTATAACAGAGACAGCTAGCCATGATGCTAACGTTATCTTCATGCTAACCACTAGCTTCGAGTGACGATTCTTCACATTAACTGGACAATCTGCTCAATTTTCAAACATCAGAATAAGACAAAACATTCAAGAGGACCCGATTTGAACTCGACTTTATCTGTGTGCGAGCTAAATCTGCACCAGAAAGTCCACCAGAAAATGTGAAAAACTGTGAAAAACTGTTCCCTAGCATGACGCATTGTATCTGTACAATAATGTTTACTGTCCTAATTGCACAAATGGTGAAAAAAAGAACTGTATTTTAAAATATGAGTGTATGAGAGCAATGTTGATATCCAATAAATGGAAATGGAATATACTGTGGCCTTTGGTGGCACATTGCATCCCCAAAACAGCAATACTATGATGTATGGCTATAGATTTTGCAGCCTTAGTGTGACAGTAATTGAAGTTTATATTCCAAATGGTAAAATACATCGGATCACCATTATCCTTAAAGGTAAATCTATTGAAATGTAAACCCACAAATTTACATCGTCTACTTTGAAAACCACTTCACTGGTCACAAAAATCAGCAGGAAAAGTTTGTGGTTGACGTGTACTGGAGCAAAGATCGAACTGTTTGGTCTTGTGGCTTTTTGTGCATGGATTAAACAATCAACAACCGGATTGAAATACCTTGTAATTTATGTTCTGCCGTTACAGAAATCAGGACGAGGCACTTTCTTCTCTCACTTTCCTTCATCAGAACATTCAGGGCAGTCAATACCTCCAGCCTGACGTCGCCGGACCGCTGCAGTTTATTTGCCTCCGGCTTGTTTATGGAAACTCGCTGGGATCACATTTTTCTACTTCGGAGACATTTAAAAAGTCAAATTCGTAACCGGTCGAGTCGAACCGGAGCAGAAGGCTGTACCTTACTGTATCACAGGCAATACATTGAATTTACCACAGACCTGAGCTTTGTATTAATGTTTGAGAGGAGGACCTGGTCTGCTTTTGAGGAGGGTCTGAATACTTTTAAGGGGGTCAGTTACAAATTTAGTAGCACATGCAAAGGTGGAGCAGCAGCACAGTCAATTAATCGTCCAGGAGTAGTTCGAAATCCGCGCAGTAATCTTCACTTTACTGTGCGGATGCCAAACTACTCCTGGTATTATTACACTTTACAATATAGTTCCCCCTTTTATCCGCTTAGAAAATCCACATTGTTTAATTTTGTGTAATTATACTTTGTAGTGTAACACTTCACGTAACCATATTTAAATAGGGAAAACGTGGAAGAGCTCGGTAGCTTCTATCTTGACCTGTTTTGGAGCTATAGAGGAGAGAGGGAGAGGCTAAATGCTAACGCCGTCTGCGCTGTGTTTACGTGACTGAAGGCACGGGGGAAGATCAGACAGGTCCTAAAGAACTCGTCAAAGCTCAGGTAAGAACATATCTCAGTATGGAAAAACGGTGGCCTGTTCCTTTAAGACCCATCTTCATTGACAAAGCCTCGACTCCCTTCACAAATTTCCTTCTTTCATGCTTAATTTGGGCTTTTCTTCCACTACTGTTTAAGCTCTTTAATTTGGACATTGTTGTGCCATAGAACACAGTGTCACAGATTTAAAAACACACTGTTATAGTCAAAATGAAAGTGTGTGACCGACAATTCCCACTACTTTCTGCAGAGGGCGCTAAAACCAAACATCGAGACGCAAACCGTCACTGTACTATTCATAAAGAGGATTTTTGTGTTATCAATCGTAAAACATCAATGCGGAGACGTCCAAAACAAACAATGCGACCACAGTGTCAGCGCAGCCGTGGTCAAGTGTTGCTTTAAAAACCAATCAATAAGATTTTAGTGCGGGCTGCCACGTCATAAAACAGAGGGAACCTATGTATCCAGGCACAGTTGGCAGTCCCGGCCCAAGGATATGAATCCCTACATTACTTTGCAACACACGGCTCTTTGTAGCACCGTCAACTTCCAAAAAACACTTCTAGCTTTCAGTCGGGGGGGGGAAACACCTCCTCCCCCACAGTCACCCCCTGGTTTTGGAGACACGCGGGCCAATGAAAACGGCTCTGCGTGCACGTGGAAAATGGGCCTAGTTACCAAAGTACACAAATAAAAGTGAGATGGTCAGTATTTCAGAGGAATGCAGGGGGGAGCGCAGGGACAAGCGTTACATTGTTAGCGCAAAGGATTAGGGCCGTGTAAAAGTAATAGGGTGAGTTAGCGCGGGCGACTCCCGGGAGAGACGTTTGGCAGCAGGTTTTTCAAACGGGGAAAGATGCAGCGAGATGGAGATTTCATATAAACTTTAAGCCCTTAACTCCCACCTGAACCGAGCACATTTTCTCCAGTTTGGCTTTACCCCAGTCCAAAAGCTTCTGGAGAAAAGGTGTGAAAATATAGCAACAAAAGTGAGACGAAAACAATGATGGAAATGTGACAAAAAAGTGAGAAAACATTGGCAAAAAAGTGATGAAAAATGGATGAAAAAGTGGCGAAAATGTCACAAAAATGTCACAAGAAATTGACGAAAAATTGACAAAAAAATGACAAAAAATTTATAAAAAATGGACGAAAAAATGACGAAAAAATGACAAAAAAATGGATGAAAAAATGACCAAAAAATGACAAAAAAATTGATAAAAATTTGACAAAAAATGATGAAAAAAAAATCTGATGACGTGAGGAAAAAGATCCTCTCGGTTCAGGCGGGAGTTAAGAGGTTAAGCACAAAAAAAGGTGTTCAACTCATCTCTCGCAACGTGTGAAGAGAAAAAGGCATTTTCTGGTCGAGGGTAAGTTGTTCTTGGACGAAAACTAGTCACTTAAAGCAGATATTCCAAGTTAAATCTTGGTGTAGAGTAACAAATGTGTAAAGATCAGCGAAACACCAACAAAGCCGATAATTCGACCTGTCACGATCATTACTATATTGCCTAGAGGTCGACCGGTATATTCAGCTATTTCTCCAGGACTGAAAGCGATAGAGACGTCCCATGTTTTGCATTGGAAAGAGCAAAGTCAGGGCTTCAAAACGAGCCCTCTCAAAACTCCCACGGCCTCAGGGGAACAGAGAAACATCGAGATGGAAATTGGTCGGCAACAAGTTTGTTAAAGGGACTACGCAGAGTTTGAAAATGTTAAAATTAAGTATTTTCCTCCTCTACATGTTCCAGCCATGTCCTAATGTGTAGAATGAGCCCAGACCTGTTCACGGCAACTGCCTCTAAAATCCTGCACAGTCACTCAAAAAGTTGCACGAGTTTAATATAGAACCTGCAGTTACACGTATGACCTGAAGTGGCAGCAGTGAGTATAAAACGGCCAACTTGCATCTTGCCCCTTTAAGTTGGAGAATTCAATTGGGGAGTTAGTTTTAATTCCCGGAGTTGTGTTTTTTATCGTCAAGGCTAGCAACAGTATGCTAATGCTAACGGCGGCTAATCAAAGCTGGGACAAAAACTATGATTGAATGACCAAAAGTAATCAAATAAAATCTGCCACTGCTGGAGCGGCCAAGTATTTATGTTTTTACAGGATTATAGACCAGACATTCGGAAAAATCGGGCAATAAAAGGCCTAAAATATCGGCATCGGCCTTAGAAAAACCCACATCGACCTCTCATATTGACTGTTCAATAAAAGACAAAAACAATGCATTTCAATATTAATCATCTAAACATTTGGGTCTTTGTTCTTATCTTTCCCCAAATACTTAAACATTTTTAGTGAAGTGTGTTTATCTCGCCGTGCTGAAGCCGTAAACCACACCGTAAATCGAAACTGAAAGTACATGTTTAATAAGTAATTCCCACAGCCACCAGCAGGAGGAGCCCCAGGCAAAGTCCTCAGCAGCTCTAGTGCCTGCGTATTTCATTATTCAATTCTTAGACAGATAATTAAAAAAAAACACCAATGCTGAAGCGCTTTTTTTAAGTACACATGTCCCCTTTAAAACGCTTTATTTCGATAACTCCTTCCAAAATAGCATAGTCAGTATCGCTTGTTTAGGCATCATAAGCCCAGGAATGAGCTTTGGGAACTGATTTGAAGATCAACCAACCACTGATATATTTCATTGACGCTCCATATCCAACAGTTGTCCAGCTTTCCTGCTGTACCAGCTGACAGTTTGGTTATCCGTCCCCCACAAAAGGTAGAAAATGCTGGATTTACTTGCCTTTCTCAAGCATGCCGTCAAAATCCCACATTGCCAAAATTGTGACTTATCTTGCCAAAACATAACCTCTGTGACCGCGGTAATGAATAGACAAAACACTGGAAAAAGCCCTGAAGAACTTTTAGCAGCAGCAACGTGAAAAGTCGTGAGAGGTTTTCCATATTTAGAGCCGGCTAATGGGGGGCAGAGTTTGCTTATACAGACGGCACAGCCCTGTAAGGCGAATGTATCTGATATTGGACTATAGATATACAGTGAGCCATGGGGGGAGACAGAGGGGAGCGAGTTCTCAGGCTCTTTTGGGGGCCTGAAGCTGCAGGGTCCCACAGCATGAGAGGAAAAGGGCTGTCGACTGGTGGGACAGAGCGCAGACACGGGATACGTGGGGTTGGATGGTGTGAAGAAATGAGTGATACTTTGTTTTATGTTGGATTAGGTCGGCATTTGGAGCTAGATTAAATGACAGGGCCTTTTCCTTAGACTCATTGTTTAGTTAAGGGTTGTAGAGGTTTTTAAAGTGGTCGCCTGGACAAGGGCAGGGCGATATGGCCTAAAAAAAGAAAAACAATATATTTGATGATATAATTGACAAATTACTTTCTTTAGCACCACACTCATTTCCTCCCAGGAATGATCTACTCAAGCAACATTTCATTTTACTTTTAAGCACTTGTGTCCTACACAGTCAGTTTTTATGCTGCTCTGATGGAGCTGAGTGTAACATAAATTATATCGTGTTCACAATGATATAAAAAAATGATATCACAACATGTGATACGATATGGCCCACCCATAGCCTGGACTGGGTTTTCTGTTGAAGCTGCTTCGCATCCAAGTAGGGGTGAAACAACTAATCGATTAATCTACGACAAATCGATTATTGAAATAGTCGACAACTATTTTAGTAAACGATTAATCGTTTTCTGGTTCACACAGAGTCAAATAAAGCAAAAATTACATGAAATGTAGTATTTTTGATGAAAACCTATTTTGTTTTTATAGGGTCTGTACTCTGTAGTGTTTTGTACACTGTAAATTTCTTGAATATCTGTCTGTGTCTCATCCAATCAGAAAGCAGAATTAGCCTGCAACAAACACTCACTAAGTTTACTCCATCTCAAGCTGTGCCACTTTAGCGTTATATGATAAAAAAAAATTAAAAAATTAAAAACAAAAATTTTCACGGCTAAGCGATTAATCGATTAATCATAAAGATAGTCGTTAGATTAATCGATTACAAAATAATCGTTAGTTGCAGCCCTACATCCAAGAAGCTTCTTTAAACTCATGAACTCAATACACCACGACTCTCTGAACTTTGAGAATGACTGCTCTACACGACATTGAGTTAGCCTGGGAATTTCCAGGCTGCTGTGTGAGCTGTGTGGAGGCTGGGGACCATGGCCGAAATTTTCGCAAGGATTTGGGACCAATCACAGAACGAGGAGGGACGGCAAGACGATGACGCACTATTCGTTTGTTTTACGGACATTTTTTTAAAGAATATTCCATATTTTGATCAGGCTTGTTCTATATAGTTTAGCTCGAAAGTTCACAGCGGGTACGTCCTACGTCATCTGGTACGATTGGCTGTGGCCTCGTGCAGACGCATGATAGACATTCGTAGCGCCCAATAAACGGCTATGGACGATCGTAAACCACACCTTTCCTATGAGAAAATGAATTGGTGTCCCCAGACTAAACATAACTTGTGAAATTTTGTCTGGTTATCATTCAGTAACACATGAACAGCTTTTAATAAAAATCTTTTTCTCACTTTTTATTTAGACAATGGAATCTCCGGCACACTGTAAATCTTACAAAAAGTGATATTTATTTACATTTACATCAGGAAAATTTGCCTGAAGAGGCCTAGCTGCTGAAACGTTACACTGCAAGATTTACAGTGTGCGAGAGATTCAATTTTCTAAGTTATACGAGTATTAGACACGACCTCTACAACGCATAGGGCTGTCACGATAATTACTATATCGACTTATCGTTCAATAAATAACAGATAAACGATACATTTTTGGGCCCGATATTTATCGTCTGTACATTTATTAGCATTTCCCCCCATTCATTCTTTGTAAAACTTGAGTTACATTATATTTCATGTTTATTGCAGCTTGTGTGGTATTTTAGGATACATGATACACTTTTAGAACAAAGGTTCACTGTCATTTTTATGCCTGAGCGTTGACAGAATCTAGTATCGCTAGAGTCAATAATATTGTTTATCGCGATACTTTCCTGCCTCAATATATCGAATTGCAAACTTGCACCTGCTCTCACTTTTTCATTACCTTTCAGGACACTTTACACATACATACTACTGCAGCCACAACTGCCCCACGGCTAACTGGCGAACAACGTGGCTCTCTGACCATCAGGTACAACAACTACACAAGACAAATTATAACACAGTGAGGAAGGAAACATGGCACCGTGAACAGGAATCCAGATTTGAAATTTCAGCCCCTTTATCAAAACAAAGCGGCCGTGGATGAATCCGTCTTCCACAATGGAACCGGCCGGGACGCACTTGTTTGGGGACGTCGGGGGCGGCGCATTGAAGAGGAACACGGCGCTTTTACCACTTTCTCCAAACAGTCGGTCCCCGTCTTGTAAACAAACTTGTGACCGAGTTTTGTGGCATTCAGGGCCCTTTTCTGTGGAGCAGCACCGCCGCGGTCGCCCCCTCTTTTAAATGGATCATAAAACAAGTCACTTCCCTTTGACATTGTCCTGCCTGGAGACCTGTTCCCAGAGGAGGGAGGGAGGGAGGGAGGGAGGGGGCGCCTGACTGGACAAAAAACAGATTAAGGGGAAACACTGGGGTACCATCGTGTGCTGCCCCGGGACCCGGGCTTTAGACATGTCAGGGCCAGGGGGGTCGGAGATATTTACGGAAATGATCATCAACATTTTGGGGACTTTCTCGATGAGGGAAATCCAGTATTCCTTGAAAATCATAAGAAATGTGCATGTAAATGACTTGGCATGTGGTTAATGTGTTATTCAAAAAGGGAAATGAACCGGGAAAGACTAAAAAACTGTAGAAATCACTGCATAAGATAAGACTTTGTTAATCTCACACTGGAGAACAAGTCTTGGTGCAGACAATAACAAAAAAGTGTGCACAGGTTTGCAATAAAAGCACAAATGTACTTTTTTCTTTCTTAAAGCAGGACACACTGCAAAAAGTAAATATCAAGCATTAGCTTAAATGACTTGAATTGAGGAAATGTATCTTGTTTTGAGCGGTTTTCACTCATTTAGACACTTTTCCTGATCGGACCAAGTTTACTTTGCTTGTTTGAGGACATTTCAGACCAGTTCTAGGGTAAAATTACATGAAATAAGGACGAAATGTATCGAAACGAGTCAGAAACATCTCAGAACAAGTGAAATAATCTAGGACAAATGCCCAAGAACTTCTTGAACTAGTCAAAACAACTAAAATTTGGATTATTGTGCTCAAATTGAGATGTTTATACTGATCTAGTAAATTACTTTTTGCAGTGCAAAGCAACGTGTTGACCTTAACCTTAGTCTTTCATCGCCCCCTGGTGTCTCTGGCCAGAAAACCATGTTTGCAACTTGACTGCCACCGGGCCGGAGCCACCAATACACACTAACAGAATCACAAAGAAGAAGCCAACATGCTAACGGGCAAAGCTAACTGCGGGCTAGCGCCACTTTAAACAGTATTTACAGCCAAGTTTGAGTGAAAAAAATGATTTCCACTGTATAATCAGATGTACAATATCCCTCTGTCCCTTCGCCTTTTCTGTTAGCGTAGCATTTACTCTCCAAGACAATTAATAAGTAGTAGTTGCGCTTATGGCCTCTAGGGGGAAGAGTTACTTAGAACTGCTTTAAAATCAGGCTGCTGTTTTAATGTTTCTTGTCAAGGAATAAAATAAATGAATGAAATATGAGATATAAAGCTTGGATTAGATTGGATATTTTGCATTGCTTTCAACATTATTATCAGTAAGGCCTGGATTAGCCCTGGCATTGTCCTTTTTGTGGACTTCTTTAAGGTCTGGTGGCACTTTGAGAGACAAATTTCCCAGTATTCAATTACTTTGGTGATATTTTCATGAGAAATATCCAAAAGAACAATCCACACATGTCTCTTCTGACCACCATTATCCCGTAGAAGTGGGCACGATCTCCAAGCCAAGTCAATTTAAAAGTGACAAAATACAGGTTCGGAAATGGATTATGATTTCAGTTTCCAAACCCCAGAGCGGAGCAGACAACCTCCCACTGCCCCGGGACGTTTTAACGCAGAGGGGGGGGGCAAAGGTTAACAGCCGCTCCTGTGAGAGAGGTCCTGACCCCCAAAATGCGCCACCACACACAGCAACATACCCCCCAATTAGGGAGCGAGCCACTCTGGATCGGGAAGTTGTGGCAAGAGGAGAGCCTTCAATTAGTCCCAGCTCTTCACAGCTCCTCCAAATGTTTTCACAAAAGCAAAGCCTGAATTAGATCTTAACAAAGAGTAAATATAAACTAAGAAGAGGCGAAAGGAAACTCCAAATGAAGCAAACAACAACACACTAGGACTGGTGCGCGATCAGAGGCGGCTTTTCGAAAGATTTGTCACTTCATCTTGTTCTACTTTTGACAAATCCTATATAAAGTCTGACTAAACATTAATGTGAGTCTAAGCTCTTTATAAACCAGTCTGGAGTTTATTTAGTCTCACTCCACCCACCTCTGATATGATTCATGAAGTTTTATGTCCGATCAGCTTGAACAGTTTGTAGTTTTAACCGTTAAAATGCCTCCTGAGAAACAAGAACACGCTGTATTTTCTATATAAAGGATTCAAAGGGAAATTGTTTGTGCAGGTAATGCCGGCCTCAGGCGGGGAGGCCTAGAAACGTATTTTGGAGCTTTCCATTGAAAAATAAAAAGACCGACGTTGTGCCTCTTTAAAGTGCATATCACAGGTTTCAATGCTTTTGAAAACATGACTTATTTAGATGAAGAACATCCTGTTGTAAGTAAGTTATTATCATTTTATTTTAGTGAAGCAGCAATTTAATGAAGAAATGTTACTTATTTTTATTAGAATTTTTAAGCTGCTGACAAGAAGTGACATAGATACGGACGACATTGTAAATAGAAAATAGAATCTTTTGGGAAAGACAATTTTTCACTCTTTAACCATTTTCTGGTGGAATATGAACTTATTTACCACACATAAATAAAGCCAAGTGTAAAAATAGGCCCATGTGGATATTTTCTCACAGCAGATTGTTCAGTAGAAGCAAAAAAATGCTAGATGTAGCTAGCACTAGCTAGCCGTTAGCATTAGCACGATGCTAACATGATGCTTCATGTTAGCATTCTCCGTTATTTATGTATTTATGGGCTGTTGAAACCCTTTGCTCCACTCCATGTTTTGTTTCTTTATTTAGTAGGAAACTATATTCATAATTCAGCATTTGTTAAAGTAGTTTTTGAATAATTAGAGAAAGTTTTCTTCAAATTGTTTTCCCCCTTAACTGTTTTCAAACATGACCATATATGGACAATTCCAGAGATGCCGAAGAAGGTTAATGGTGCGTTCCAGGTGATTGAAGTCGTATGTAAACAAAACTGCTAATGCTACAACAGTTAGCTTATACGATGCTAACGTTATATGAACGTTTCTTCAAACCAGATCTAATTACAAACATGCGACACAACGTTATGTTGAAGCTGTGACCAAAAGCAACATTCGCATCACTGATGTAGTGGTTTTGTTACAATTTTAGCATTAGCGGCGCTGCTCCACTGGGGGGCGCTATTACTGTCTTCATCTCGTATACAAACTTGTTGCAGTCTTGAGGTGTCCGAGTTTACAAGTTGTAATTACCAGTTCGAGCGGCTCCAAGGCATTTTTCCAAGTGGGAAGTGGTAGATTTACCAGTTGCCTGGAACGCACCATGAGTTCCACAGCAGTTTGACTCATTTGCCATTGACTTAACATGGTTGGCATGGCAACAGTTCAAAATTGTTTACCTTCTTCTATGTCATTTCCTGTCGGTGTCCAATAAGGATGTGAAACCATAAACATCACAAAAATGGTCAAACTAAAGAAAGCTGGGAACAATCTTTAGCAAAATCTTAAATATAATCGTGTTAACTATGTTTTAACAAAAATGGCGTCTAATCTGTGATATGCACTTTAAGCCACGTTTGTCCAAAAGCGCTCGCTCAGGTCCACTTTAATATCGTCGTCACTGATCAATTCAAACACAGACCCCAAGACTTTGATCGAGTTGTAAAAAATGTAAAACAGCTCCATGATGATTACGCACTAACAACTTCAGCACCTCCATGTCATGTGTCTAAACGACAAGACGTTTCCTCCTGGACGCGAGTGAAGCTTCACCGACGCGTCTCAGAGGCCGCGGGGGAAAGACTCTCTCACTAATTGGAGTCTGGACTTTCACACGCTCGAACACATGTGCACCGTTTAAACAAACTGTACGCAGCACAGGAGGCCACGGCGGAGATTACAGAGGCATGGTTCAGATTATTTCAGACGGCATCGAGATAAATGCTTAAAGCGGGTGACAGGCAACATGCTTTTCTGATTATCACCTCCTCTAATTACGTTATGCCGTGTAGTTTTACAGCAGGGAAGTTCCATATATATATATATATACATATTCCAAGGATTGAACGACAAGGCCGACAAGGCTTCATCTGAACTAGATTGTTTTTGCTTTGAGGCGCTTACAACAATCACTGGTGCCTCGGTCTGTGACAATAATGACTATATCGACTTATCGTTCAATAAATGACAGGAAAACATTTATGTATCGTCAGAACATTCACTAATATATTTTGTATATTATTGAGTTTCGTGTATTATAAAAAGATATGTTAATAAGGACCGTTTTGTTTTAGTGATCTTGTTTATCCCTATATTTTCCCAGCTCAATACTTCAAACGTTGTCATCATATTGGAACCTTCCTGGTTAAATAAAGGTCAAATGAAAGTAAAAGTCATGAATCACTGGTGCTTTTACGTGGTGTTAAAAGTGCGAAATAGGTATGCACCGATGCGATCAAAATATCGGGTATCGGCAACAAATACTGAACCGATATTAGATTTGGCTCTCAGCCTCAACGCCTTAAATACACCACTTTTACCACCTAGTGCAGTGGTTCTCAACCTGGGGGTCGGGACCCCCAAGGGGGTCGCGAGACAAATTTGGGGGGTTGCCAGATCATGTAGATAAAATATACATATTTTTTATTGTCACATGTGTGTGCTATTATACCAGAGTGCAATTCGTAATTTGATGAAATTTGATTTAGCCATTTGTTTTTTTCTTCCAATTTCTCACGGTGTGACCCGGGCGGGGGGTCACGAACAGCTGCAAACATGGCGGGTCTCCATGGTAACGGCGGTAAGAACCAGAAGAATTCAACCAGTGAGTTCTAAACTCCGCAATTGTATTTTTGATTGCCGCACGAAAATCTGCGGTTAGCAATAGCATGCTAAAGCTAGCAGGCTAATGAAAACTAATCAAGGCTGGGTCAGAAACTATGATAGAAATACCTAAAGTAGCCTAATAACATAAACAACCACTGCTGAAGCCAAGTGTTTGTATTTTAGTATTTTTTTTAAGAAATAACTGATCTGACATATTTGTTATAATCAGATCACTTCATGTGAGTTGTTTATATTAATGTAATCTAAAGACTGTCATATACCCAAAGCTATCCTTGTTAAATGTTTATCCCAGAGATTATTAAAACATGTAATGGATAATATAATCTGTGACATGACAATAAATTATGACTTTATTGATCCTACAATGGAGAAAATTACTCAGAAAAAGCCACTTTTAAGAAAGTCTCTTGGTATCGGTAAATATCGGATATCAGCAGATACTCAAACCCCAGTATCGGCATCGGTAGCAAAAAAGCTGGATCGGTGCATTGAATCATGTTTTGTATAAAGCACATCAACAAAGTAAATCCTATCCTCCAGAAAAAAACATGTGCTCACCTTGCCTTGTCATAAGTGTTTTAAATGCGGCACAGATAAACAAAAAAGAAAGTCTTTCCATGGACTTTCAACAATGACTGCAGACCCATTTCCAGTCGAGTAAAGTCGCACAGTAGCTGATTGTGTGGTTGAGGTCTAGGGGAGGTCTTGAGGTCTTAACCTGTCCCACGGAGGTCATGTGATGCGTCGGCTGCTCATTGAGATAATTATTACCTACTGACACTGTTTACGCTGGTACTCCGTGTGCTCACTGTTTACTGTAAGACTTGCTGCTATGAATGGAAGGTATTCAAAGCAAATATTATATCACCAAGTCAAATTAGCCACTGTTTTCTTTGTCCAATGATAACTTTTTTTCCCTAAATTGTTGAGTGTTTGCCACAGTCGGACCAGACAAACCCAGTCCTCCCGTGATGTCTCCCTTTGCCGCCGTAGACGAAGCTTGAGGACATGAAGATTTGCTGCTAATTAGCACGCGGCTCCCTGCTGTAACATGTGAACCAGACTGTAGTAAAGTCTGCCCTGAAGCTCCAGACAGAGCTGTCCTCGTCCCAGTGCAAAGGGGCAATTATCCACGGGAGGGGACGGCGTTGGGTTGTACTGTCGTGCACCCGTCACATGAAGCTGGGAGTCTCAGTCAAACAGTACAATTTACTTTAATGTGTACAAAGAAGAACTCATATTAGTATTTTCAGTCACCAAAAACAAGCTCAGCCTTCTGAAAAGCCTCTCCAGTTGAAGCTTGTTTCCAAATGGCTCTATCATTTCCCCCACCGTCTCTAATTTCTACTCTTAAAGGGCCTTGTAGTTAGTTCCAGTCATAATGGGACGTCTGGATTCTCAAAAATGAATTTCTTGGTGGTGCATAAACTAGTTGCATAAAGCTACAAAGGCAGTAAAATGTTCATCAGCTGACCGTTCACAGGGTTTGTCGTCACATATTTAAGAAAGGTTTAAACCGTGATCGAAATGTAATGCCAGCTTTGCCTCACAACAAGTTAGCTTTTGAGGCTTTAATTGGCTGGAATTATTAAAGTGGCAGTGTGCCAATTTAACAAGAAGCCCAAGGGCCTCCAAACACTGGTCTGAGGGCCGCATTTGGCCCTCTGACCACACTTGGAGCACCCCGAGTATCAAACTCTCGGTGGAGCTGCGGTTAACGTTTGTGCTTCACAGCTAGAAGGTCCCAGGTGCGATCCCAGGCCGGGCCTTTCTATGTGTAGTTTGCATGCTCTCCCCGGGTATGCGTAGGTTTCCTCCGGGTACTCCAGTTTCACCTACAACTAAAAACATGTACAATAGGCCAGAATGAATCACAGTGTGAGACGACGGACGCAAATAAGCCCAATCCGGCGTGGTGTGTTTACTAGGGCTGGGACAAAATATTGGATTGGATTTGGATCGCAAACTTTGTGCTGCAATACCAAGTGTCGATACTTTTTCAAGTATCGCAATACTTTCAATACTTGTGTTTGGAGGCATTTTCTTCCTGCACTCCTTTATGTTCCAGTAACAGCACTTTGTTACATTTTGTGTTAATGCACTTTCAATCTTAACACTTCAATAACTGTGCATCCGCACAGTAAAGTGAAGATTACTGCGCGGATTTCAAACTACTCCTGGTATTATTACGCCTTACAATATAGTTCCCCCTTTTATCCGCTTAGAAAATCCACATTGTTTAATTTTGTGTAATTATACTTTGTAGTGGAACACTTCACGTAACCATATTTAAATAGGGAAAACGTGGAAGAGCTTGGTAGCTTCTATCTTGACCTGTTTTGGAGCTATAGAGGAGAGAGGGAGAGGCTAAATGCTAACGCCGTCTGCGCTGTGTTTACGTGACTGAAGGCACGGGTGAAGATCAGACAGGTCCTAAAGAACTCGTCAAAGCTCAGGTAAGAACATATCTCAGTATGTAAAAACGGTGGCCCATTCCTTTAAGCATTAAGGACACATTTGAGGGCTCACATTGCAACTTTTAATAATAATTCTAAATATCTGGAGATCTTGGCCAAAGCCACGTCATTCCTTCCTTTCAGATTTTGCCCATTGAGGCGACTGGAGCAAAAAATCCGAGCGGTGACGAGTTTTCATTTCATTTAAATCTCACATTAAGTCAATATTTTGCGAGCGACTCTTCCCACAGAAAGCCCTTCGACCACAGGGCGCGTGAAAGCAGTTGACTGAAATCTGCCCTCTCCGTTCAAAACCACCGTTTAACTAATGGGCCTCGCTCTTATTTACAACCCGAAGGCGTCGCTGCGAGTGAAAGCCGCTCGGTCACAAGCACTTTGGCTGCCGCTGGTTCGACCGCAGACTGTTGCTCGAGGGCACGCAGCCAGAACCAAGAACAAACACGGAGAGGAACGGCTTGTTCACTTCAGGCAGAGCACAGGCTTCCCCAGTACGAGCGAAACGTAAAGAGGTCCCAAAGAAGCGGGGTCAGTCCAGGAGAATTGTGCAACTGCTTCTTTATGGAGTGTTAAAAATATCTGGCAGACGCTGTAGAACAAACAAGGACAGTATGGAAATGTAACTGGCCCGATGTTGACTCAAAAGAGGTTACATGGAACATTTTAGACAACTTTCTGTGAAAATGGAATTGAAATAAGAATGGTCACAATTAGCAAGTCGCAAAGTATGAATCCATATCCTGTCTCCAAGAGGTTTTTATCATGTTCATGTTGCTACTCCTGTAGTTTTGAACACTGAACAACATGTCCTTTTAGAACAGAAAAAGCACATCCACACTGGGAAATGCTGGGTTTTTATACTCATTAATTGTCCGTGAGAGTAAATACCACACTGACAGAAAAGACAAAGGGAGAGAGGGATACTGAACATTGTGCCACAACTCAATTACACAATGGAGATCTTTTTTTTTTCACGCAAACTTGGCTGTAAACACTGCTAAAGTGGCGCTAACCCGCCGTTAGCTTTGCTCATTAGCTTCTTCTTCGTGATTCTATTATTGTGTATTGGTGGCTCCGACCCGGGGGCAGGAAAGTTGCAAGAGTGGTTTTCTGGCCAGAGACACCAGGGGGAGATGAAAGACCCCCCCAATCATCCCATTAACACTTGTATTACGGGACGACGGACAGGATTTATTAAGGTAAACAAGTTACTTAGTTCTGCTTTAAAACTGCATGAATTAAGGTGCTTCATGTTGAATTTGATTCAGTTTGAACTAAACTAAGATTAAAGTGCCAGTGGAACGAGCTTAAATGCCACTTGAAATCAGACAAATTCACTTTTACTTCTCATAAGATTTGTTTTTACTTGAAATCATACAAAATAATCTGAAGAAAATGTACTTGTTCCATTGGCAATACGAGGTGAGACCAAATCTACTCAAACTTGAGATTTAATCACTTTATTAAACAGATTTGTATGTTCTTTTTCCAGTGCGATTACAGAACGATTCGGAAAAATTGCAATAATCCAAAACTATGATGTTACAGTGTAGTTGTAGTAATAGTAGTAGTAGTAGTAGTAGTAGTAGTAGTAGTAGTAGTAGTAGTAGTAGTAGTAGTAGTAGTAGTAGTAGTAGTAGTAGTAGTAGTAGTAGTAGTAGTAGTAGTAGTAGCAATAAGTTGAAGCCAAAATGTTGTCAAATATGAAAGAAAAGAAAAATCCACTTTACACCAGCAAGCAAGAAGAGCAAATCAAAGCCCAAAGCATTTTAATTCATCCTAAAGGACCAACAATCAAAAAACAAGGTCACCCATCCCATATTCTCTGGGTTGGGCTGGATTCACCCAGAATAATCAACAAAAACAGCAGAACATCTAATCTCAGAAGACATTTTAAACTTCACCAATCTCTAAAATCCTAAACTCATTGTTAACTCATCATTCGATTGGTCCAGAAATCCCAAAAAAAAGGGCGTTCTCTTCGACCCGCCATCGTCCTTTCTGTTAAATTAATTAGTTTCAGTGCAAATGGGCGGGGCCTAAAGCTACAAACTTTTACAGTTCCCTCGTGTCCAAAGCGACGCAGGCAACTCCATGTGTTACTCACATCCCAGAGTCCGTTTCCTGGGCGGACTTGGCCAACACAACGCTGTCACCACAACACGCTAACGGCTAAAATTACTATTAGAGGCGGATTTTTTTTTCCCTTCATATGAACTAAACCAGGGTGCGGCGGCTTTACATCCACCTCCTTCGCATATAGCGTAATGACAACTTTATTGCGTCGCGAGCCAAGCCAGTAATGTCTTTTCGGCGCGTAGCTTTCGGGGTATGTGTTGGCAGCGGCTTCCTGAAAGTGACTGAAGTGTTTTTGAAGCAGGACAGCGGTGCCAGCGAAGTGCTTCACCAAAACGTACAAGCGAACCGTGGCTCGCACAGCAGCGGCGTAGACTTCGAGAGGCCATTAGCGCTCGAGATGCAAAGGGAAGGTTTGGGTGGACAAGTTTACCCAAATCTAAAAGCTTCTCGACAGGAGCGTACAGCCTTATAGGCCAGAGGAACACAACGCTAAGACCTACAAAACGGATCTAAACTTTTTCCTTGTTGTCATCACTTTCTTCATATTCTTTTTCAATCTAATTTTCATCACTATTCTTGAGTTTTGTCACTTTTTTGCTGCGCCTTCATCACTTTTTGTTGCTCTTTTGATACTTTTTTGTTGCGTTTTCAGCCTCGTTTTGTCGCTATTCTGTCACTTTTATTTCAAGAAACTTTAATGTCAAACTGGAGAGAATGTGCTCAATTCAGGTGGGGGTTAAGAGATTAAGGGACTAAGACGGGGCTTAACAGGAAGTACATGAGGTCAAAAGGAGGACTAAATATGGACTGCACTTGGCCTTCGGGGTGGACAAAATATCGCCAAAAATATTGTATCAAAATACAAGGCACTGCAATATCGCGGGAAGTGACAGAATATTGCAGAATCTTCCATCTGACAAAAATGCAAGGTCTCATAAAGGACAAAAAAAAACATCGGAGTTGCTTAGAGTAGCCAACATATTAACTCAAGTAAGAGTAACGCTACTTTAAAATAATCTTACTCTAGTTCTAAGAGTAGTGACCCGAATATTTACTAAAGTAAGAGTAAAAAAGTGAGTCCTGAGCGTAAAAGTTTTATGTGTTTCAGTTCCCTTAAAAACATATGAAAAAAATTATGAAGATTTAAAGCAGAACTCAGTAACTCCTAGAGGCCATAAGCGCCACTGCAGGTGCCGTAGCATGTTGTGGTTTTTTACTCATTGTCCGTGAGAGTAAATACTACACTGACAGAAAAGACAAAGGGATATTGTACATCCCTTTGTCTTTTCAATTAAAAAAAAAAATATATCTCCATTGTATCAATGGAGATAATTTTTTTCACTCAAACTTGGCTGTAAATACTGTTTAAGTGGTGCTAGCCCGCAGTTAGCTTTGTCCATTAGCCTGTTAGCTTCATCTTCATGATTACATTAGTGTGTATTGCGCCTCCGACCCGGTGCAGGGAAAGCTGCAACTGTGGTTTTCTGGCCAGAGACACCAGGGGGAGATGAAAGACTCTCCAATCATCCCAATAACACTTGTATTACCCCCAGACTGACTACGGAAAGACTATATTAAGTCAAACAAGTGACTGAGGTTTTCTTTAAGTAAGCAAAACACAAAAATACATCTATTTTATGTCAAAATTCTGATTTTTCACTGTTTTTACTCAAGTAAAAGTACACATATCTAAAATGACTCAAGTAGAAGTGAAACACAATGCATGAAAAAGCACAGTTACTTCTCAAACTGGACCAAAAAAGAGGCTAAGAGTAAAACTAAATTAGGATAAACATAACCAGAGTTTTGTTTATATTCTTGTTTGGACACAATTTGCTGAAAAACTACCTGCTTATGATTTGTTTAAAACGAGGGAAAGGTTTTGTAAAATATTGCACTAGCGCACACCCGAATCACATATCGCTTTTTAAAAATACTGCAGCCCAGCTCTGATGAAAAAAAAGCCAGACAAAACCAGAGGAAATGTTCATTCTGTAAACTTCTCAAACCGTAGCCCAGTCTGCGACAAAACCCGTTACTTTTGACTTGTCCCATTCATTTTAAGGGGCTACTTAACGTCAACAAGAAAGATCGCTTCCCCCCCCCCGATATTCCTTTGGATCGGATGCTGACACGAGCTGGAAACGTCCCACACCGACCACAGAACGGCATTAACCAAACGTATTAGAGGGAAGACTGGAGTCGCCCCATAACTTTCCCCCTGTTTTCACCAATGGGCCGGGACTCCAAAGAGACCAGCGGCTTTTAACACATGGGCTGAAAAACACAGTCGATGGCTTTAGCAGGAGCCGGGAGTCGTAGCTCCGACATCTGGATGTTTGTCTCGGTGAATATATTAGACCGGGTTCACTGGGGAACCGTGGACGGGGCTGTGGAAATATCAGGCAAACCAATTAAAATACTTTTCAAATGAAGCCCCAAAAATACTTCGATATAAAAAAGGAATTCAGTGTAAAGCTGTGCCTGCAGAAGGAAACACTGAAATATTTGATGGTTATAATACGAGACAAATCATTTAAATAAAGTACAATGCAGTAAATCTAACCAAATGTGTTAGGATTACTCTTACAATACTCTTACTTATAAGTAAAAGTGCAGGTACAGGACCAAAAATGTATTTAAGTAAAAGTAAAAGTATCTGATATTTTTTTTATTTAGGTAAAAGTGTGAATGTATGTATTGTAAAATGTACTTTATAAGTAAAAAGTAAAAGTATTTAAGGGATTAAATCATTCAAATCAAACCAGATCAAAACGAGTAAACCACAAACTCAGGTCAAAAACAGGGACTAAACCAAGTCCAAAACAGGAGCTAAATCAGGTCAAAAACAGGAACTAAACCAGGCCCAAAACAGGGACTAAACCAGGTCAAAAACAGGAACTAAATCAGGTCAAAAACAGGAACTGACTCAGGTCCAAAACAGGAAGTAATTCGGGTCAAAAACAGGAACTAAACCAGGTCAAAAACAGAAACTGACTCAGGTCCAAAACAGGAAGTAATTCGGGTCAAAAACAGGAACAAAACCAGGTCAAAAACTCGGGTCAAAAAAGGGAACAAACACAGATCCAAAACAGGTACCTACTTGGGTCCAAAACAGGAACTAACTTGGGTCTAAAACAGGAACTAAACTAGGTCCAAAACAGGAACTAAACCAGGCCCAACACAGGAACCAACTCGGGTCCAAAACAGGGACTAAACCAGGTCAAAAACAGGAACTGACTCAGGTCCAAAACAGCTAAACCAGTTCAAACCACTAAACTAAGTCTAAACTGGGACTAAACCAGTTCATTGTAGAGAGGTCACTACAAGAATAAAATACTTTTAACCCAATTTAAAAATGCACTGGAGTAGAAAGTACAGATACAGGCTCTAAAATGTAGTAATGTAAAAAGCATTCATCATAAAATCTACATAAGTAAAGCAAAAGTACCTATCATTTGTACTTTTTACTTTCCACCACTGGGAAATCTCAAATCGAGACTAAAACTGAACTTTTGCACATGGATAAAAGTTTCCCATAGCGATAAATTCCACCTCTCTTACTCCCGTGTTTTGTGTTCGTTTTCTATTTTCATTCAGCCGCCTGTCACTCAATCCATGCAGTCAGCCGACACCTGTGAGTCATGTGACCTCTGGCCTATGACTAAACAGCCACCAGAAAAAGAAGCCTTTCCCTCGGTGACTTCAGGCAGTATTTATAGATTTTACTGCGTTTAGATGAGACAAAAGGTGAGTAAACCAAAACAAAAGACAAAAGAGAATGGATACGACAGATCAGTGATTCATTTCATTGTTAAGTCAATCGGTCACATTTTGGAGGCGTGAGAGTAAACAGGTGAAACACTGAGCATGAGGCCATTGTTTGTTGGCCTTGGATCTAGAGGTAATTACACTTTACGCGGATTTAACTGATAGTTTGAATCTCAATGAGCTCTTCATAAAGTAACATAATATACCCGGCTGAAAATATGGTTTGACCCCAAAAAAAATTGCTACAAAAGGTTTTTCAATGGTTTTCTGTAGTATCAGGTGTGCTTATTAACATACTAAAAGTCTACCAAAATCTGACCACTGGAAAGGTCTCATTTTCAAGATGGCGTCCAAGAGGGTGGCGAGATCCTTAAAATGCCCATTGCTCCTTTATTATTCATCCTAGACAAGGAATCCAATGGGCTTGTTCAAATTGTAGTCACATGATCACATAATTGTATAATAGAAATCGTGGACAAATACTCTATATATTACAAATGCTAATTGATAAAAAGCTAAGATAACAGAGAGGCTAAAACCCTTCCAGGTCCACCATGTCAGGGTCACCTCGCAGACTTTAGTGAATATCTCCGCGGGTAAATGTCGCAGAGACTTGCCCTTTATTGCGTTGGGAAGACGAGGGTTGGGGCTTTAAAACGAGCCCATCCAGGCCCCGCTAAGCCTCTGGGAAGCGATGTAAGGTTGTGTTGAAAATGTGTGCCGTTGCCGTGACAAACTCGCTAATGTTAATATATAGAGTATTTGTCCACGATTTCTATTATACAATTATGTGATCATGTGACTACAATTTGAACAAGCCCATTGGATTCCTAGACACCCAAAACACGGGGTTAGACTTGACCAAAATGACTTGTCTAGGATGAATAATAAAGGAGTAATGGGCATTTTAAGGATCTCGCCACCCTCTTGGACGCCATCTTGAAAATGAGACCTTTCCAGTGGTCAGATTTTGGTAGACTTTTAGCATGTTAATAAGCACACCTGATACTACAGAAAACCATTGAAAAACCTTTTTAGGGCTGCAATTAACGATTATTTTCCAATCGATTAATCTAACGACTATTTTTACAATTAATCGATTAGTCGCTTGGCTATGAATGGTGTAAGAAAATTTTATTTTTTCCTTTTTTTTAATCACATAAAGCTAAAGTGGATCCGCTTGAGGACGTGTTGAAGGAGTAAACGTAAAGTAAATGTTTGTTGGAGGCTCTTGGTGCCAATTCTGCTTCTGATTGGATGAGACACAAACAGATATTCATGAAATGTGCAATGTACAAAGTGAACTACATACACTTACTATAAAAACAAAGTAGGTTTTCATCAAAAATACCACATTTTCATGTATTTTTTGCTCTATTTGAGTCTGTGTGAACCAGAAAACAATTAATCGATTACTAAAATAGTTGTCGACTATTTCAATAATCGATTAGTCGTCGATTAATCGATTAGTTGTTTCAGCCCTAAACGTTTTGTAGCAATTTTTTTGGGGTTAGGTGTTTTTTTTTTTTTTTCATATATGAAGCCGCCTATTGGTTTTGTGGCGAAAAGTATTGCGATACAATCCGATATTTTGTCCCAGCCCTAGTGATGTATGAAGCTGATAAACTGAATTTCCTTGAGTTTATCGCTACTTCATTCACAGCTAAGTCGGGATCTAGAATCTTAGCCAGTGTCGCCCTGTTATTTTGACCATTAGTTCTGATTTTTTCAGTCTGAAACTTGGCGTGACTGTAGAGAATGTAAATAACACTTGTATTGGTTTGGGCTCGTAATACAGTGCAGTCTTATTCCTACGAAGCAAAACCATCTTTTGTCATAAGGAGATTTTTCCCCCCGTCTCGCTGTCAAGTCATTCAGACGGCGCAGCACGAGAGCTTTCCTTAAATAAATCGTGAATTAAAATCCGTGCCACGAACACAGCTGTCATAACCGTGAGCTGCCAGAGTGTTGTCAGCGTGAGCGGCCGTGAGGAGACGCAGGCGAAACCAGAGCGATCCCGGCAAGTGCTTCTAACCAGGAGCAGGAATTTGTGGCCTCTGTCGTTTTAGAAAAAGCCCCAATGAGCTACATCAACATCAATCTTCACATCCAGTGTTATTTTTATTCGACTCCAGCGCTAAGTCAGCCCAAGCCACAGTTTTGGCTTTTGCTTTGCTGTGAAAGGTGTAATAAAAGCTGAAAGTGTAATCAAAGCGAATGGCGATTAATACGGTCGCATTAGCAAGTAAAGGTAAGCTAAAGTCCTCTGTCAACAAAAACGCCCCGTCTCCGTGGGAGGTCGGTCCGTGTTTCTCATGAGGAACAATTGGTGTTAAAGGGATGTTTCAGGATTTTTGACATAGAGCCTCATTTAGTTATCCAGAGTGTTGCTAATTTCTGGAGATATTTTTTGGGTAATTCATACAGTTCTTATATTTGAAGAGTTATGTGGCGCTAGGCTAGTGCTAGTGCAAGGCTAGTGCATTTCTACGGTATCAGCTAGCCTGCATTAAAAACAGTCTGACCATATAAATGTCTGTGTTGATAGACTAATTTTAACCATTTTGCATTTAACCTCTTACCACCCGCCTAAATTGAATGCATGCTGTCCTCTTTGGCTATAGGCCACCTCATTTGAAAGCTAAGACCCACAAAACTGATTTTTTTTTTACATTTTTGTCGAGTTTTTGTCACATTTTTGTAGAATTTTTGTCACTTTTTAGTCACATTTTTGTTGAATTTTTGTCACTTTTTAGTCACATTTTTGTTGAATTTTTGTCACTTTTTTGTTGAGTTTTTGTCACATTTTTGTTGAATTTTTGTCCCGTTTTTGTCACATTTTTGTTGAATTTTTGTCCCGTTTTTGTCACATTTTTGTCATTTTTTGTTGCATTTTTGTCCCGTTTTTGTCACTTTTTTGTCATTTTTTGTTGCATTTTTGTCACTTTTTTGTCACATTTTTGTCACATTTTTGTTGAATTTTTGTTGAATTTTTGTCCCGTTTTTGTCACATTTTTGTCATTTTTTGTTGCATTTTTGTTGAATTTTTGTCACATTTTTGTCACATTTTTGTTCAGTTTTTGACATATTTTTGTTGAGTTTTGTCGCTTTTTTAAAAAATTTTGTCACGTTTTGGTTGAATTTTTGTCACATTTTTGTTGAATTTTTGTCGTATTTTAAAAAAAAAAAGTCACATTTTTGTAGAATTTTTTCTCACTTTTTGGTTGAATTTTTGTCACACTTTTGTTGCGTTTACACCTTGTGTTCTTCTCATTTTTTGTGGCTATTTTGGTGCTTTTTTTCCCAAGAAGCTTTGTGATAAGGGTAAAACCAAACTGGAGAAAATGGGATCCGTTCAGGTGGGAGTTAAGAGGTTAAATTGTGTGTTTGCGTTTAAAGCCACACTGTGTAACATTTTGGACTACACTGTTGACATATCAGTACAAAACATGCGCCCAACGACCAGCTCAACACAGAAAATGCTATTACTGCAATGAGCAATCAAACCAAACCTGCTTAAATCCCAGATTCGGCGGATTTCAGTCACGTCTCCATGGAGAGGAGAGGAAATTATTGTGTTGAAATCGCTAGCTACTTCAACATCGTTCGGGTTGATGTTGATTCTTTGGGCACATAGTGTTCCTGAACCCAGTCCTGACCAACTGCACTAACCCCACATTGATGGTAATTAACAGTTTTGCGCTCAAGAGAAACAACTTATTTGATACGATTTTGCACTTGGCCCCCGTGCGTCTTCCTCTATCAACATGTTCCAGTCAGATTTCCAAACCGACCAATTAAACCTCCCCATTTGTGCACATTCCTGGACGCTGTCACCCGTGAACGCTGAGCCCGAATTCCCAGGGGACATTCCTCCTCCAGCACTTTAGCCCCGTCTCTCTCATTCCCTCACCCCGCAGACTCGTTTATTCACTTTCTCACCCTCATACTCCTCAACTCCCCCCCTCCCCCTTCCCTCCCCTCCTTCTCTCCTTTTTCCTTCCCCCTTTATCCGATCACAAAAGCCTCCTGCCTACACCACTTCCCAGGTCAGTCCATTGTTAAGAAGTTCAACTCGCCGCCGCATTCCCCGAGAAAAAGCCTCCGACCAAACACCAACCGCCGGCCAGCGAATCGGAAACCAAATGCCCAGATCGGAGCCCCTCTGGTGGGCCCACTCCTGAGAGACTGCCCCCGGAGTGGAGAGAATGAGACAGGCTTTCACTCGATGACCTTTAGACGACAAGGAGTGGGCGAAGGGAAAGGTATAGCTGACAGTACGGGCTGCAGATCGCCAACGCAATTTCAATGGTTGCAGGTATTTATGTTGTGCCAGATTCCTTGCAAAACATGGAAATCTGCTCTCAGTGGGGTCTTATTACAGGCCAGGCACGCGATACTTCTGGTAGTGAAGGGAATGTTGTCCTCCTTCAGTATATTGAATACGTTTGCAGTGTTTTTGACTGTAGTTTTTAATCGATTGTTAGCTTGCAGGCTAGTTTTTGCTAAAGTATTACAGCAAGTTACCAAGTGACCCTGAAAGTTGAGAAACGTGCCAGGAAACTCATCCCTGTGGAGAAATGCGTTAGGAGTGTGGACCACAACTAACAGTTTAAAGAGGGGGTATTCTGCTTTTTTCAGTCACATAGCACCAGTCTATATCACACTACAATGATGAGCAAACCTTCTGTTGGTCTGTAAATGCAGTAAATTAGAATAACTGCCTTGTATAAAATGTCTCTCTCAAAATAGCTGTAGTGAATGTCTTGAAATAGGCCTCTGTCTCTTTAAGAACCTCTGACTCTTTCCGACACGCCCCCTCCACACGCTGTCTGTGGCATCAGTGGGGAGGGGCTTCTGCTGAGGAGCAGTGGTTGGTTACTCGGCTGGTGACGAAAGCTCGGAGGCGTCTCCAGGAGGTGGGGGCGTTCCTAGGAGGACTCAGGCAAACCTATCCCTAAAATGGCCGCCATCAGAGTTTTTACAGATTACTCACAAATACGTGAATGTGCCAAGGCAACACTTCAGGCATGTTTTTAATGAGGGAATGACATAATAACATGATGTAAAGCTTGAAAAAGTCCATTTTGCATAATACCCCCCTTCAAACTCTCGCAAGATCCTTTAAAGCAGAACTAAGTAACTTGCATTACCCCCAGAGGGACTACGAAAGATAAGATAAGATAAGATGGTACTTTATTGATCTCACAGATGGAGAAATTGCATTCGATGAGAGAGCATCCGGCAGCAGCACCCATTCAGTGCGCACCACTCTTTTTTTTCTAAAAGGATGAATTAAGAAAAGGATGTATTAAGGTAAACAAGTTCCCCCTGGTGTCTCTGGCCAGACAACCATAATTGCAACTTTCCCAGCCCCAACACACACTAATGGAATCACGAAGAAGAAGCTAGCAGGCTAACGGGCAAAGCTAACTGCGGGCTAGTTCGAAATCCACGCAGTAATCTTCTCTTTACTGTGCGGATGCCAAATTACTCCTAGTATTATTACGCCTTACAATATAGTTCCCCCTTTTATCCGCTTAGAAAATCCACATTGTTTAATTTTGTGTAACTATACTTTGTAGTGGAACACTTCACGTAACCATATTTAAATAGGGAAAACGTGGAAGAGCTTGGTAGCTTCTATCTTGACCAGTTTTGGAGCTATAGAGGAGAGAGGGAGAGGCTAAATGCTAACGCCGTCTGCGCTGTGTTTACGTGACTGAAGGCACGGGGGAAGATCAGACAGGTCCTAAAGAACTCGTCAAAGCTAAGGTAAGAACATATCTCAGTATGTAACAACAGTGGCCTATTCCTTTAAGCTCGTGCATGACGGCACTTCAGACCCGAACACCTTTCTGAGTGACAGTGCAGGATTTTAGAGGCAGTTGTGGTGAACAGGTCTGAGCTCATTCTATATATTAGGTCAGGACATGGCTGGAACATGTAAGGGGAGGAAAATACATAATTTTAACATGTTTAAACTCTGCATAGACTCTTTAATGAACATACATGGGTCGCATGCATGTAAAGACACCATAACAGATTTCCATTCGTATATTCAAGACACTTTTTCCCCTCATACCGTGCAGCTCTAATCTCTTCAATTACAAAATGACATTTACGTGAAGGTTAGCAAAACACAAACGTTATCAGTGAAAGCAAAAAAGAAAAGAGCCATCTGTGTGACTGATCGACCAGTCTCGTTTACCAGATCTAACACGGCCATTCTTTGAAAATGACAATTGGGTAACATTTAGTGACCCTCGGGTCGTAAAAGTCTGGTGAAAGCGGTTGACCTGTAGCTGGTAAACGTGGAGACAGAGGGGGATTAGCGGTCATTAGTGCGTCTCTGTCGCTCGTTACAAAAGCGAAGGCCGCGCAGACATAAAACGGGTTAATTTTCTTTACGGAAACAAAGGCAAAAATGTCAAACTCCTCTTTGAAAGGACGTCACAGACTGTTGGTCCCGGGGTTTAAAAGGTTGTTTTCACGTGACATCGCGACACAAAACTGAGGCGATGAGCAGCCAAGAATTCAATGGTGGAATTAACCTTTTTCTTTGCACGATTGCTGATGTTTTGACCCTGTTAGCAGTTAATATCTCAGTAATTACAGGGCGTGTTCACATGAAACGAAAACTGGAACAAAGTCTGACGTCTCTTTTGTCAACCCAGTGGTTTCCAAAAGTGGTTAAATCACTCAAAACAGAACCATGATGTCGGTAAGTGAAAGCAGTCATAAATAGTCTTAAAGGGGCGAGATGCAAGTTAGTCATTTTATACTCACTACTGCCGCCTCAGGTCTTACGCGTAACTGCAGCTTCTATATTAAGCTCACGCATGACGACACTTCGGACCCAAATTAACACCTTTTTGAGTGACAGTGCAGGATTTTAGAGGCAGTTGTGGTGAACAAATCAGAGCTCATTCTATAGATTAGGACAGGGGTAGGCAACGTCAGGCCCGGGGGCCAAAACCGGCCCTCCATCATCAAACTCTGGCCCTCGAGGTGATTTTGAGAAATATTATGACCCAAATCAGAGATCAAATGCCTGTTAAAGTACTCTAAAATGTAGGAGGAACACTGCTATGGGAAGTACGGTCCACTGAGAGCTATCCTCTTCTTCTTGCTGCAGACTTTGTCTTATCGTGATACAATATTTAATTTATCTGTCGTCTGTTCATCACTATTCACATGGTGTCTCCTGTCCCGCCCCCCTCGGGAGCGCCTGTCTAGATCGAACGGAGGAACCTGGGTGAACGGAGGAACCTGCATTCTGGAATCTGAGGACTGGACGGTCTGTGATCTTGGCCCGTCTGCTGAGGGATCCTTCGGCCCTGGGTCTCTATAGCCTGTCCGTCCATGGGAGTGGATCTCTCCTTCTGTGGTTCTCCCCAAGGTTTCTCTCTTCTCCTGCCAGGTTTTTGAGTTTTTCCTTGCCGTGCTGGAGAGTCTAAGGACGGGGGACGCCAACGCTGCTCGTCGCTACCTCCTATTGGACATTATATTTGCCTGGATTCACCTGAACTTTAAATTGTCATATTTATTGGTCTGTTTTATTGCCTTAATGTTTGGTGCAGCTGTGAGGCGACTTCTGTTGTGATATTGGGCGATACAAAACCATTAAACTTGAAACTGGAAACTTAGCAAATACTGTCAATTCCTTAAAATGTCTTAGAGTATTATTTTAGGATTATGGCCTAAAAGGGTGTTCTGCTAAGAATACTAAGAAATGACTTAAATCTACTTGCATTAAGAGATTAAATCTAAAGATTGAGTAGATTTGTTCAGGCCTTAGCAGATAAAACCTATTCTTGCCAATAAATTCATATTATAATGTAGAATTTCAAGTAAAAGTTCATTTGTCTGATTTCCAGTGTTCAGTTGGCATTGGTGTTTTTATCTGATCTTAGATTAGTTCAAACCGGCTCAAATTTCAAGCGATTTTAAGCAATTTATCTAATTTACGATGGACATTTTTCCAGTGTATATGATGTACAACGCTGGCATACGTAGAAAGTGATGCTTTACTTCAATTGCTTCAACTGGAGGGTCCGGCCCCCTGAAGAAAACCGGGCCTCCACCGAGCAAACTTGCCGACCGCTGCATTATGACATGGCTGAAGCATGTAGGGGGAGGAAAATACATCATTTAACATTTTTAAACTCTGTACAGTCCCTTAAAATGTCTATTGTGTACATCCTCTCTTACAACCAGGCAAGGCAAGCTCTTTTATCAGCTAATTTACATGATTATGAACTAAATGCGATCATGGGACGAGGGAGAGGTCACTCACAATAAACAAGCGAGTGGTTTGAACCAGACGGAGTTTTGGAAAGATTAGATTTGTAACTATTAACTTCCCCCGGTAAACACACCAGGAAGCTGCCCCGATGCCAAAAGGCAGGTTTCAGCGGTAACATGATTGCAATAACAGTAGATTATTTGGTGGTTGGCATTAGCAAACCAAAAAGATGGCAGTTATTTGGGCAGTACAACATCCTTTGCAAACAACATTAGCCCTGTACTATCTAGGAATGTATAGTTGTAAAAGTTGCTGACCTTGAACTTTAAACCTCTACGAACTTGTTGGGAAATGCATGGGATTCTTGTTTGACTTTAGCAGCTCATATTCCAACATTTTCTCAAAGGGTTAATATTCCAAAACTTCCCATGTTGTCTTTCATGCTAAATTGCCTAAAAAGTGCCTGAAAGAAGAAAATACATGCCGATTTTGAGCAGGTTTGGACCATCTTGGAATAAGTTTGCCGATACGCGTTGGAAGCTGCCAGAGGGGGAAAACAAGGTAGAGGAAAAAAAAATACTCTTTCACCCGTTACTCCAAAACTACTTCAGCAGACTAACAGAGAGGAGAAAGGTGATTCAACAGCCCATAGATACATAAATATTAGGGGATGCTAACCATGACTCTAATGTTAGCTCAATGCTAGATATGCTAACGGTTGGTTTTTCACTTCTACTGGACAATCTGCCATGAAAAAACATCCAAATGGGCCTGATTTTGACTCGACTTTATCTGTGTGTGATAAATATGTTTATAGTGACTCCCAAAACATGAACTACTTCCTACAAGGGCGGAAACGAACAATTATTTTGGTCAATTGGCTGTAAAAGGCGCATGAAAAAGCTATTTTCTCGAAGATTTGAGGACGTGATGTTTGTAGGTTCTTAGCGCTTTGAAAAAGTCACTACAGCTCGGCAACAAATCGTGAAATAAATTTGAAGTTCGATATATTGAGGCAGGAAAGTATCGCGATAAACGATATTATTGACTCCAACGATACTAGACACTGTCAACTCTCAGGCGCAAAAATGACAGTAAACCTTTGTTCTAAAAGTGGATAATCATATCCTAAAACACCACACAAGCTGCAATGAACATGAAATATAATGTAACTCGATTTCCTTTGTAAAACTTTGATTTCTAACAAAGAAAAGATAAATATCAAGCCCAAAAATGTATCGTTTATCTATTTATTGAACGATAAGCCCTAACTACAGCTGAACTTGGTTTGCTCATTCCTCATTTGAAAGCTAAGAACCTCCAGAGTTCAAAGCCTTAATGACCGGAGGCTGCACTGGCGCTTTATCGAGGACAGAGCTGGAATTGAGGAAGCTTATTTCCAAACTGGTTTAAAACTGGCAACAATAAGACTGGAGTTAATTCTGCTTTCTGATTGGATAACTGTCCAAAGTAGTTTATCAAAAATACTAAATCTTCATGTCATTTTCTGTGCTTGAGTCTTTGTAAACCAGAAAATTATAAATCCATTAGTAGTTTTGTAGGAGCACATCATTTCTCATGTCTAGCACTTCTTTTCAGTTCCAATCGCAATCACAACATTGTACAACATCTCAACTTGATGCTTTTCCAAATATTCCAGATCAAACAGATGAGACAGTTGCCTCAAACACCAACACTGCTCGATGAGTCAAAATAAATTGCACAGCGGCACGTTCTAAGTAAATAGTTACCATTTGCTCCGAGCTAAAATCCCACTCCTTTAGAAGCTGTGACTCATTCAGACAAGCGGCTCACTCTTCACCCTTTCCTCATCCTTCTCTCTCTATACATCCCTTTGAAGAGCCGCCATCTTGTTTTCCTTTTTTTTTTTTTCCTGTAGGTCTGTGATGTGCAGCAACAGGCCGAAAGCTTCAGCATGGGACAAGTTGCAGCACATTATCAACAGAAGAAAGCAACAAATGTTAGAAGAAAAAAAAAAAAAGGGGGGAAAGACGACAAGCCACAAAAGCCTTGAGTGGTGGGTCCCTTGTCAGCCGGCCTCGCGTCTTTCCACTGACTCATACCAAAACAAATGAAAACAAGCTTTAAAAAAGGAGGCGCATGAAAAAACCCACTTTATTTAAGGCCAAGTGCTCTGCCGCGGGACGCTGAGCAAACACTGAGCGGCGGTCGGAGAGACAGAGGTACAATGGGGGCCGTATAAGACCTGCTTCAGCCACCACTCGAGACACAGGCGCCACATAGACTCCACTATGGACTGGATGAGGCATGAGGAGGCGGCTTTCAGGCTGGTTTAGAGCTGGTCCAGTCCTGGTTTAGAAGATACACGCACTGCCAGATATTATGTGAGGTGTTACTTGGTGCAATGGTTGTAATCCAAGCATCAAAAATAGCTTTATGTGACATTTCTAGCTCTAGATCTGGCTTTGAAGTTGTTTTGTCGCTTATGGTCTTTAAGGCTCATTATTGAGACACAAATCTTTGTAGTCACTTCTTTAAAAATATTATTTTTAAAAATATTATTTTTAAAGAAGGAAGCCAAAAAAAATGCAATTGGTCTCAGGTAGGCAAGGCATTTCGTACACAAGGCAACTCAATGCGCCAATGCGTACATATTTTTGTTGGAAAAAAGACAAATTTTAAGCTCTGAATTAAGTCGTTTTGTTATGTAGGCCTCTCACGATAACAGAATTCAAAGTTAGATAAACTGAGCCACAATAAATATTGGGATAAACAATATTATTGAAGACCTTTTAAAGCAGTACTAAGTAACTCATGCCCCTAAAGGCCCATGAACGCAGATGTCGTCACATGTTTTTCACTCAAACTTGGCTGTAAATGCTGTTTAAGTGGCGCTAGCCCGCAGCTAGCTTTGCCCGCTAGCCTAGCTTCTTCTTCATGATTCCACTAGTGTGTATTGCACCGCCAACCCGATGCAGCGAAGTTGCAAGGGGGAGATAAAAGACCCTCCGATCATCCCATTAACACTTGCATTACCCCCAGAGGGACTACGAAAAGGATTCATTAAGGTAAACAAATTGTTCAGTTCTTCTTAAATGCCGAAGAAACTAACTACAAAGCCACAAAAATACCACACTATAAAGGTGAACTCCAATGAAACACAAACTACTTAGGGTACAAATTAAAGTATTACATTAGAAAAAAGTATACAGATGATAACTTTTGACCCTAAAAATGCATAGTTTATCTGTCATTTATTGAACGATAAGTTGATATAGTAATTATCGTCAAAGCCATGATATTATGTAGCTAAAACTTTGTTCCACAATTAATAAAAGGGTCGACAACTGCCTGACAATGTCACCGATTTGGTCACAAACGTCACATCACTACTTCGATCTCAGAAGATACGCAGGATTGGGCTTATCCCAGACATATATACACAAAGCTTACCGACATTAGGTCGGGAGGGAAGTCATAATTGTCCCTTATGAACCCCTTTTGGAGGCTCGCGTCTGTGAAAAGTGCTATACAAATAAGATTCCCTTCCCCCCTCTCTTCATTTTATTGGACATCCTTGTTAACCGAGGCTTAACTGCTTTGGGCAGCTGCGAAACTGAGCAAGGCCTATAATTAAGGGATGGTGAACGCTGCACCAGCTTTCAATGGGCAGGACAGCTCATCTTACAATAATACACGTGAATCACAAATCGAACAGCAATTGGAAAACATACACAAGATATTATTGCGCCACTCTATCCGTCAAAGAGTGAATATTTGGCCATCAGAGCAAAAATGTAGTCAGAACTTGGATGGGTTAAATGCAGAGGACACATTTCCCTACGGGGACAATAAAGTATACAAACAAACAAACAAACAAACTTAGGCCCATCTTGGAACAGAAAGCACATTTATCAGTCTCTGCGTGTCCAAGTCTGTCAAAGCCGTCCTTAAGACATGAGGCACTTTCACAACATGAACCCCATTGGTCCAGATCAGCCGAGGTTCACCAGATGTTGTCGACCCCCCCAGGCTCGGTGAGGTCAGGTACAAGATCACATTTCTTCACAGCGAAAAGACACGAAAACATCACAAAACGGCACAAAGGTTGGGACATTCACCTGTTGGGCCTTTACGGAAACTGGACACCGGCAAAACGCAACGGCAGCAGAATCAAAGAGATCGCACGGTCCTTGATGTTTGAACCAGGCATTCAGAAGAGGCGGAGATAAATCTTCAGCCGAGCTACAGAAGATGCACCATTTCAACACAGAACGCTCCGATACATTTGAACAAAAAGACGGATACTATGGACAAATCCACAACACGACACAACCGCGCTGCAAAGACTAAATTTGTGACCCGGAAGAGAATGTTTCGCAAATAACTCACCAAAACAACAAACATGTAGTTTATTTGTCTAGTACTTTGAGTAAAGGGGGGTTTAGTGACTTGTTGGAAAGAGCTTGAAGAGCTTTATTATCTTTCTGGTCATTTCAATATATCTTAAAGCAGCACTAAGTAACTTGTGTACCTTAATAAATCCTTTTCGTAGTCCCTCCGGAGGTAATACAAGTGTTAATGGGATGATTGGAGGGTCTTTTATCTCCCCCTGGTGTCTCTAGCCAGAAAATCCCAATCCCAATTGCAACTTCCCTGCACCGGGTCGAAGTCACCAATACACACTAATGCAGAGGTAGGCAACGTCAGGCCAGGGGGCCAAATTCGGCCCTCCAGCATAAAACCTTTGGCCCCTCAAGAGAAATTTGAAGAAACATTTACACTTTCAAACATTTTGACTTTCAATATTCATATCTTCTTTACATTGACCAATTACAATGCCAAAATGTGGATAATACTGTCAATATTTTCACATTTCCCTGTAAAACACCCCCATTAGGTCATATATTATGAGCAAAACTTCTATTTGTAGAGAAGAGGTGCTTTACTTTGGGCGAAAATTGTGAGTTTCGGCCCTTGGTGTTTTGGCGATGAAGAAAATCGGCCCTCCATCACACAAACTTGCCTACCCCTGCACTAATGGAATCACAAAGGAGAAGCTAACAGGCTAACGGGCAAAGCTAACAGCGGGCTAGCGCCACTGAAACAGTATTTACAGCCAAGATTGAGTGAAAAAAGTTATCTTCATCGTGTTATTGGATGAACAATATCCCTCTCTGCCTTTGTCTTTTCTGTCAGCGTAGTATTTACTCTCACAGACAATTAATGAGTAAAAAAAACTCAACATGCTACGACACCTGCACTGCAAAAAGTGAATATCAAGCATTGGCTTAAATGACTTGAATTGAGGAAATGCATCTTGTTTTGAGCGGTTTTCACTCATTTAGACACTTTTCCTGATCGGACCAAGTTTACTTTGCTTGTTTGAGGACATTTCAGACCAGTTCTAAGGTAAATCTCGCTTGAAATAAGAAAGTAAAACTGCCAATGAGATGAGACCAATTTTCTTACCCCATTGGCAAAGAAAATTACCTGAAATAAGGACGAAATGTATCGAAACGAGTCAGAAACATCTCAGAACAAGTGAAATAATCTAGGACAAATGCCCAACAACTTCTTAACTAGTCAAAACAGCTAAAATTTGGATTATTGTGCTCAAATTGAGATGTTTATACTGATCTAGTTAATTACTTTTTGCAGTGTGCAGTGGCGCTTATGGCCTCTAGGGGCACGAGTTACTTAGTACTGCTTTAAAATGTTCATGACATTTTTATCAACTTCAGCATCTACTATCAGCATCAACTTTACAACATTTTCTCACACCTACAAGCAGAAGGTTTTCTCCTTTTGTGCCTCCCCTTTAGATTCTTCTTGACTTCCTTTTGGTGTGAGCGTCTGGGGATTCGACGCTGCACGCCGAGCTCAAAGATCCACCTCCCGCTTCTCAAACCACTTCAGTCGGGAACTCCTTTTGATGCGCTGCCGAACAATATAACTTGCATGAAAATAAATGATGTGCGCAGGCTGCGGAGGGATGGGGCGAGCATTACAAAAGCCATTAGGCCAACCCCAGTTTGGAAAAGTGAGCTAAGCGTGAGCGAGGCCGGTTTTGATGCAGGCCTGGGGAGTAATTAGCAGGGATTACGGACAGTCTGGACTGAACCCAGACCCTGAGACCAAGACGAGCCCTGGCTCTGATCCCCGTCTGAACCACACAGGCCCCTGGTGAGTCCAGCAGAGTCTAATAATGATTACGAACATCAGCGCGGGTATCGAATGCACTGCGGGGATTTAGCGCGGCTGCTTTTGTATGATTAATATAGCACAATAAGCCAATGTAGGTTGGATTTGAATCAAAGAGCACCTAAAGAAAGTCTCAGAATTAGGTGAGAGGTATTTTGATAATAATTGCAGCTCATCACTGTGTAGCCACATCACTTCTAGCAGATTATTACACACTTGGCAACTCAAGAACAAGTCCTGTGTGGAATAATGTAAGGGCAACATAAACCTTCTTTTATTTTTGATACACTTCTTGCTCTGTGGTTGAGGGAAATGTTCAAATGTCTAGTGTCCAGCTGAAAGGGGAAGTTTTGTCTTGGATTATGAAGTGGTGCAAACCTTTAGTAAAAAAATAAATAAAGGGAAAAGACACATCCACCTGTGCACATTTTCTTTCAGCTACTGCACTACAAATACACTACAAATGTGTGGGAGCAGTGATCCATCTGAGGCGCTGTCACCATCACAGACACTACCCACAATTCCACTGTCTTAAAAGCGACATTGAACAAAACAACTGCATCAGCGCAGGAATCCAGATCTTTTATACAGTAGATGTGTTATTCTTTGCTTTCGGAGAGGGGCAGGGTGTAAACAAGACCTTTACCAAGATTAGAGGTCGAGCGATGTGTCGGGAGCTGATTAAACATCTACGATATATTGATATTTGATATATATTGATATATTTATACATACAAGATATATATACGATTAGTTGGTACAGCAGGGCCGAGCGATATTATATATATTTTTGTATGATCAGAACGAAAGAGAGATGTGCCTTGGTATAACTCATATGGTGTATTTATTTATTTACGGCTGTAAATGATAAATCATTTACTTTTATTTTTTGGTAACTGTAAATGATGAAATTCTTTGATATTTTGTACGATCATAAACGATTTAGATCAACATGTAAGCACAGACTCATGCATCGATTTCCTGCATGAGTCTAGCGGAAAGTTTATGTGATGATTACTTGAATGAGAGATAAGGGGCAGGTTTACTATAAGTTCTTAGAACTTCTTCCTACTCCTTTTGAGCACAAAGTCTTGTTTTGTATTTTTTCATTCTGTAAAATGTTGACATACTTTTTCTGCTCAAATGAATAAATAAATGAAAAAATTAAAATATCTACGGAACTGAAAGTGATAGAGACTTCTCATTCGTTGCATTGAAAAGAGTTCAGAGCCTTAAAGGAACAGGCCACCGTTTTTCCATACTGGGATACGTTCTTACCTTAGCTTAGACGAGTTGATGTGTACCTGTCAGGTCTTTATGTGTGCGCTCAGTCATGCAAAAACACCAAACATGTTGTTAGCATTTAGCCGCTCCTCTCCTCTACTGCGTGGACGAAGCACTCCTAAGGTGTTACTACGCCTTACAATATAGTTCCCGTTTTTGTTGCGTTTTGTGTGACTAGACTTGAATCGTGCAACTACTGACGTAACCGTATTTAAATAGAGAAAACGTAGCTTGGTCACTTCTAACTTCACCCCCGTTTGGCCCCATAGAGGAGAGGAGGAGAAGCTAAATGCTAACAATGCTCGGTGTTTTTGAGTGACTGTGCACACGCGTGAAGACCAGACAGGTACGCATCAACTCGTCTACGGTAAGAACATATCTCAGTATGCAAAAACTTTGGCCTATTCCTTAAAAAATAGCATCCTAGGATTCAGGGAGCTGAGAAACATTGCAATGAAAATCAGTCTCAAGTTTGTACACCTAGAATCGAACTATTATGTACTTTTTGTTGCAGACCATGGCAGAAAGAGTTAGAGTTTTGTTTTGGAATCTGCTGATTTTTGTACCTGCTGAACAACAACTAAATAAATCAGCCTGTGCCTCTAATAAAGCGCCCCCTGCTGTCACAGTTCAACACAGACACATTTTACAGTTTAGAAGCATCATACAGAGGATTATAGAGACATTTATAAAAATCAACCAAAGATATCGGACAGTGCATATCGGCATCGGCCAATCAACATCCCCTAAACTCTGCATCAGCCTTAGAAAAACCCATATGGATCGACCTCTAGCCAAGATCTTTGCCAATAGCGACACTTCTGGTTAACTGTGGAGCAAGTACGACTGAATAAAACTCCCAAATCGGCAGCCCCTCAGCGAGAACAGTTGGATTTCACCCAAACAAACGCATTGCAGCGAGCCCAGAAACATAAATGAGCAGTTCATCAAGTCCAATATGATGCAGTCTTTCAAATTTGACTGCGATTAAGTAGAAAGTGCATTTTTGGATCATTCATTTTCACCATTAGCTTCATTAAACACGACTGGGCGCACACTGTCGTTTCCTTCGCACACTCTCGCTCAGGATGAGGGACTGGCAGCGTCTCACAGCTGGCCCGGCGTCGCTGCTCTGAGGCGATACGCACAAAAGGAGCCGATATGAGCTCACGTTTCACACCAAGACCAAGAAAACACGAAGAGAAAGCACCAGGAACAAAGGCACTAAAAGGAGTGGAGCAAAGGCTTTACACCTACTCTGCATGTGTTAAGGACCAGCACCGGCCGCTTATAAGACGACTTTCAGTATTCATATCTTCTGTTTTGATGACTTTTTGGTTCAAATCCCACTTTAAGCCGTTCCCTTGTTTAGGGATCGTGTTGTTCTATTGGTTGGGAGTGAGCTCAGAGGCTGCGTGTCGGACTGATGCTGATGAGCTGGAAGGTGAGTCACTGGATTCTATCAGAGTGTGTCATCCACTGCCTCCTCCTGTGCCGTCTCCAGCTCCGATCGGCTGACGAGAGAAAACTTTCAGGGGATTTTTTTGTGTCTTTGTCCCCATGTTGAAGTCTGTCACAATGCTTTTTGTTGTTGTTGTCGTTACACTGCCCTCCGTCAACCGCCTCAGGCAACCGGGCGATCGTGCTTGTGGATCAATTGTATGAAAACAACTTGCGCTATTTGGGGCTGAACAGATTTTTTTAGGTCATTTCAAATGTTTGCCGTTGGTTTCTTAATAAAAATTTCCCTTAATTTGACGTGTTTAGGCCCCGACTGATATATTGGCCAGCCGATAAAGCTTGTCAATATTTGATCGATCACAAACACAAACGCTCCGTCTACACTCGCCTTTTACACAAGAAAACAACAAATAATCCGGTCCGCGGTAAAAACGAAACAGAAACCTGCAGTGACATTGATGTCAAAGCTCCGCTAACAGCAACGAAACACTTCCTGTTGTCCCGACAAAATAAAAGGCGTCAATGTTCCAGCCGCTGGGAGAGGGTTTGAAATGTTCATTAAGGGGAGACACTACAGGCAAAACTAAATCTTTTCAGTTTTCAGGTTTTGGGCCAAATTGGTCTCTGAACATACAAGCTTTCACCCGGAAACGAAAAATATGCCTAATCTTCACAATAACATGTTTAAATATTGCGCTGATTCAATGTTCCCCCATAGACTTATATGGGACAATGCAATTTCAAGGGCCTTTTTCTCAAAGCACATTTTTCTGTCATTGTGGCGACACTATGTCCACGTCAGTCGGACCTAAAGACTTCACATTTTCCAGCCTTGGACTGAACAATATTTGAGATTTTTTCAGAGGGATTTTTTTTATTATTTAATCCCTAAGCCCCATTTATTGAGTTTTGAATGTCAAAAAATAAGGCGGAAATTACATTTTTACACATTTTCCACTAAAAAACAGCTTATTTTAAAACTAAACAAGAAATCCAAAATCCCCTCTGAAAACGTCTTGGTAACTCATTTATCAATAAAATGAAACCATAAATTTGAATGCAGCTCTATACATTATTCAGATTTAGTCGCCGACAAGATGGGAAATTTGGGGCATTTTTAGGCATAAAACACCTTGTTCTTATATGAAAAGATAAAATGACAGAAAACTTGCCATGTATTTTTGTTCTCACATTTATGCCAATAATCTACAGCAAAAGCTTCAAATTGATATCCGTAAATTTACATTTTTTCCCTATTCACCTGCAGTGTCTCGCCTTAATAAATGAACCTAATATTTTAGGTGCAAATGGACACAAATCTCATTTTTCTTAATTTTCCTGGTCGTCCTTTTTGCTCAAATAGAAATAAAGGCCTGTCTCTAATTGTGGCCTGGTTCCAGTAAAGGCCTGGTCCTAGATGCCCTTGAGGAAATAAAGGCCCCGGCCTCTATTAGAGCATTTACGGTAAATAATAATGAATGTTTTGGGGGGAACTTTCCGAACCATTTCCAATCCTACTCGCCTGTATAACTTCACTGAGTGACTCTCTCCGCTCTTCCCCCCCCAGAGTTCCCCGCCCTCTTTGGCCCGTCAGTCAAACCCCGCTGTGGGCATGCCTCGGCCGATCTCCCTTTCTCAGCAGCCACGGCGTCCCGTGCTGAGGAGGGTCTTGGTGGTCCCGCTCAGGAATGCGGCTGAGGGGGAAAAGGGGGGGCCGGGCAGGACAGCGCTAAAAAAAGGATGCCCAATTGTTCCCACACATTGCATCGACCGCCCCCCCTCCGCCACTACAGGACTCACTTAAAACATTTGGGGGAAAGTGGCAAAGAGATGCGAAGACGGGGCGGGGGGTGGGGGGGTGGGATGCACGGGTTTGAATGGACGGTAAACACCAAAGGCATACCAAGAAGGCTCCTCAACATTCATTTCATTTACATGCTTAAAACAAGATTACCGAGCGAACGCCGTCGGAAAACAAAAACGCCACTATTTTAGGCGACAAACCGCGATAAGCCGATTTGTTGGGGGGGTTTGTTGGAGATAAGACAAAAACGGGACACCAAAAAACAAAATACAAGGCGGGGAGGGAGGAAGCAGATAAGAGCCGCCGCCGAGATAGAGTCTGGCACGCGCAGACGCCCTGCCGCTGTGTGCAAGGACAGGCCTATCTGGAAATGGGACGTCCCAGTCAAAACTAACCCCCCCCTTGCGCTCTCTCCTCCTCTCTCGCAGAATCACAATCTCTAAATTATTTTCAGCCTCTGCCGAATTGAAAGAATCTCTGGAGTCGCCCATATATGGTCATGTTTGAAAACAGTTAAGGGGGAAAACAATTTAAAAAAAATCTCAACTTTCTCTAATTATTCAAAAACTACTTTAACAAATGCTGAAATATGAATATAGTTTCTACTAAATAAAAGATACAAAAACATGGAGAGGAGCAAAGTGGTTCAACAGCCCTTAAATACATAAATAACGGAGAATGCCAACGTAATGGTACATGTTAGCATCGGGCTAATGTTAACGGTTAGCTAGCGCGAGCTACAACTGCCGTTTTTTCACTTCCACAGAACAAACTGCTGTGAGAAAATATCCATATGGGCCCGATTTACAATGGACTGTATTTGTATGTGATAAATAAGTTCATATTCCACCAGAAAATGGCTAAAAAGAGGGAAAATTGAGTTTCCCTAAAGATTCTATTTTCCCCCTCGGCAAAGCCACGCCCCCTTCTATGACGAGATGCCGTCTGTATCTATAGGAATGCAGCATAAGTTTAATAAAGCTTGAATGTTTCTTGATACATTGATAAAAATGTCAAATTTCTCACCGCTCCCTCCTATTGGACATTATATTTGCCTGGATTCACCTGAACTTTAAATTGTCATATCTATTGCTCTGTTTTATTGCCTTAATGTTTGGTGCAGCTGTGAGGCGACTTCTGTTGTGATATTGGGCTATACAAAACCATTAAACTTGAAACTTTTTTAGATTTGGGTAAAGCTGAACTGGAGAAAACGCACTTGGTTGAGACATTTCAGACTCTCTTCTTTCAGGGCAGCGCTGGCCCAAGAGGGGACTCCGTTTTACATGTTTTTAGTGGCATGGGAAAACCTGCGCAGACACGGGCAGAACACGCAAACACAGAAAGGCACCGCCGGGCCTTGGATCCGACCCAAGACCTTCTGGCTGAGAGGCAGGAGCGTCACCATCTCACACGCCAGCACGACATCAGCAAAACAACTGCATTAACCAACACTTAGAGCTGAAGCTGATCACGGTAATGTTATCATACAGATCTGAGTGTGAGCGGATCCATGTTTGCAGTCAAAGTCCTGCTCAAATAAAGTGCATTAACCTCCAGAATTTTTTTCATCACTTTTTTTTGTTGGGCAGTCGTCTCATTTTTGTCAAATTTTCGTGACTTTTTTGTCAAATTCTTATCACTTTTTGTCCATTTTTTGTCACTTTTTCGTCCATTTTTTCTCACTTTTTCGTCAAATTTGTGTCAATTTTTGTCAATTTTTTGTCAATTTTTGTCATTTTTTTGCACATTTTTTGCACATTTTTTGTCGCTTTTTCGTCCATTTTTTCCTCACTTTTTTCACATCTTCATCATTGTTTTCGTCTCAGTTTTGTTGCCATTTTCACACCTTTTTTCCAGAAGCTTTTGGATTGGGGTAAAGCTGGAGAAAATGTGCTCGGTTCAGGGGGGAGTTATGGGGTTAAACGTTGTAAAATGGGGCAGCGCTGGAGTGTTTTATCGCACGACTTAATGCGCCCTGACTCATCCGTCAGGCTCCGCTGTCGCCTTCAGCTCTGGTGACTTCATATTCACGTCCAGGCAACGCCACCGTGAGTCAGACCGGTTTATCCACGGTTTGGTTTTAGGCAGAGTTATGGTTACGGTTACTGTACTTCTCACCGTTTCCCACCAGCGCCAGGCCTGGGATACAATTACGTCGCGTGAGGGTTTTGTGTGTCGGGTTGATGCTGAGTGAAAGTTTTCAAAATGTCATTAGAACAGGTAGTATATCGTGTGATTTAAACTAAAGGCAGACTTTGAACACTAAGGGTGTATTCAGACCAGAACTGTTCGGTCCACTTTAAACGGATCGGGGTTGGTTTTGAACGCTGCTCCGAATTTTTTATGCAGGTGTGAAAACAACAAACGAATCCTGTTGCGGATCAAAGACCGAGACCCAATTTTTCAGGTGGTCTCGGTCCGGCATCCAAACGCACTCTGGTCCAGTTTGCTCCAGGTGTGACTATAAACCACTGTTGATCCGAAACAACTGCGGGAAACATGCGCCTTTTTGGGCTTAACAAGCCACCGTGGCAAGACACCGTGAGAAAAGTTATCCTTTCGCGGCTGCTAACGCTAATACTGGATGGATGCTACAAACAATGAGCCGTGGACCGACCTGGAGCTCCTGGATATTTGGGCAGATGCACAAACACAACTGCGAGAAAAGACACACAAAAATTAGTTCGAGTTTAGCGAGAAAATTAAGCAGACGGGCTTCTAGCGTCTCCTGAACAGCCGCGGCGTCAAAGTGGAAAAAACTTCGCCAAACTTCAATGAAAGTACGAGACGCATTAAAGAAAAGTAGAGGATCAAGACCAACAGTTTGTCCCGTGGACATAATGGAAACAAACAGCTCAGCAGACGACCCTTCATCCACACAAAACTCCTCTTCCTCCAGCTGCTCCGGTGAAGCTGAGGTTAAAGGTCAGTGGTTTAGCCTCTCACGCTTCTTTTATTATCAAAGTAAGTGTCAAATTTTCATTTTTATTTCATTTGTTGTGGTCCTTGCCATCCAATGGGAGCCTCGATCGTCACACACGTGTTTACAAAATATAGTTCTCTTAAAAAAAAGTACAGTCTGAACACGAACTGCACCAAACGGAAAAAAAAAGTTTGCTTCTGATCCGGAACAAACAAGCGGAGCAAAGGACTTTCCTGGTCTGAATACACCCTAAGTATTTATGCACATGAAACAAGAAAAATGATCTTAGAGTGCTTAAAATTAGATAATAAATCTCATACTACTTTCTCTCCCCCTCCTGGAACCGCCACCTTAACGTGGTGGAGGAGTTTGCGAACCGTGCCCCTGGTAGGGTCTCCCAGGGCAAACAGGTCCTATAGGTGACGGGTCAGACAAAGAGCGGTTCAGAAGCCCCTTATGAGAGACCAACAGGCCCGGTTAGAACCATGAGGCCGACCTTCTGTGGACCCACCACCTGCAGGAGGAGCCACAAGGGGCGGGTGCAATGTGATCCCACGACCCGGAAACGGAAAAGTGGAAGAAGATGGATGGATGGAACTACTTTACTTTCTCTACTTTGAACTAAATTACTCATATTAGGGTCAAATATTCTTAATCCAGTCGTTTTAGCTCATCAAGACATCACAGAGTCCAGATCTTAACCCGAGTGCGTTCACATGCACTCGAGTGTCCAGGTTATTAATGGGGATTTTAAGCTTCCTGGTTCTGTCTGGTTCATGTAAACACAGAATCCTGCACTGCAAAAAGTATTTAAACATCTCAATTTGAGCATAATAATCCAAATTTCAGTTGTTTTGACTAGTTAAGAAGTTCTAGGGCATTTGTCCTAGATTATTTCACTTGTTCTGAGATGTTTCTGACTCGTTTCGATACATTTCGTCCTTATTTCAGGTCATTTTCTTTGCCAATGGGGAAAGAAAATTGGTCTTATCTCATTGACAATTTTATTTTCTTATTTCAAGCGAGATTTACCCTAGAACTGGTCTGAAATGTCCTCAAACAAGCAAAGTAAACTTGGTCCGATCAGGAAAAGTGTCTAAATGAGTGAAAACCGCTCAAAACAAGATACATTTCCTCAATTCAAGTCATTTAAGCCAATGCTTGATATTTACTTTTTGTAGTGTGGTTTCAGTTTCCTGGATAAGCCAATATCTAGTTCTTCACCATTGCTTTTGTTACTTTTATTTATACCACATTTTTATTCTATTTTTTATTAATTCTCACGTCCGTCTCTGAAGCTGGGAAAGAACTCTCCTGTTTTAAGCACTTCCTAGGACAGATCTCCCTGTGCTAGAGAAATGTCAGAAAAAGCCATGCTTTAGCAACATTACTAAAGTATTTAGCTTGTTACCATATTCGTGAGTAGCTCCGCCCCTCTCTGGAGCCTAAATATCCAGGATAGTGTAGGCAAGGCAAGGCAAGTTTATTTGTAGAGCACAATTCATACACAAGGCAATTCAAAGTGTTTCACAGTTGCATAAATACAAGAAAGGAAATAGAATCAATAAAAACATCAACATAAAATTAATCAATTACAGTAAGAGGCAAGAGTGCAGATAAAATACTTTGTTATATGCATTTTTAAGTCTTGTTTGGACTCGCTCTGTCTTGAGCACTATTTTTACTTGCTCGTTCACACAAAGTTACCTAACCTCTGTTTTGTCGCTCCTTCTCCTCTGGACGTCAACATAAAATTAATCAATTACAGTAAAAGGCAAGTACTTTCAGTGCTCGGGCAAAAAGAACTGTTTTCAGCCTGGATTTGAACCTTGTCAGAGTCGAGGCCTGTCTCACATCCTCATGAAGACTGTTCCAGATTTTAGCAGCATGAAACTGAAACGCAGCCTCACCATGTTTAGTCCTGACTCTGGGAACCACCAGGAGACCCCTCCCTGAAGTTCTCAGGGAGCAGTTGCTCATGTAAACAGAGATATGAATGTCCTGGTTTCACACATGTAACACTGTCATAACCAGGATATGACTAATAACCAGGTTACTCGAGCGCATGTAAACACACTCATTGAGAAGCGTTGGGATGTGCTGGAGTAGGCTTGGCACAATGGTTACACTCTCCCATCACAGATACAAGACCCTGGTAAAAAAAATGTATGTAACTCTGGATCTTTTGACGTTGCAGAAGCTTATTGAAACAACGCCACAGCAAAATAATAATAGTATTTTTCCGTGGGTCAGGTGGTGCAGAAAAGCCAGATTCTCTTCCTCAAAACACACACTGTTATAAAAGCTTGCTGCAGTTTTCACTTTTAAGCTGTTCAATAAAACTCAGCACCATGACATAACGATTTCAGTTTAGTAACACAGAAAACATTTTTGTGAAGAAAACCCCGTCTGAAGCCGCCGCTGACCCTCCACCGCACGTACAGCTCAGAGTTGGCTGCACGGGCTCAGACCTGCGATCCTGCTGCTCGTTATGAAACCTGTTGTTCCACCAAAACCCCGTCTATTTTTATGAGGATGTTTCATTTAATAAGGCTCGCTCTGTTCCGCCAACTTTCTTAGAAAATCTGCCCCGATACCGAGAGGCCGATATCGCCCGCGATAAGACGTCTACTGTTCCAACAAGGAGGCTCATTCAGTTTGAACTTTTACGGGTTTGACCTTGTCAGACAAACACGCCGCTCGTGGAGACGTTTATTAGTTAATTATTACAGGCGTTAAAATACCAAGCTTCGAGTCAGATCGTGCACTTCGAGCTGCAGATCGTGTGCCCCGGTTGAGAAAACTGTTCATGCTTTAAAACAAACAATGAAGAATACATCAGCCTTATATGGTGCTTTCACAGACGCTCGAAGCTGCTTTAACCTCTTAACTCCCGCCTGAACCGAGAGCGTTTTCTCCAGTTCAGCTTTGCCCAAATCCTGTAGGCCAGTGTAACACCTCATTTGAAAGCGAAGATCTACAAAACTCATCTAAATGGATCTTTTTCCTCAAGTCATCAGATTTTTTTCCATCTTTTTTGGGGGGTTTTCAACTCATTTTGTAGCTTATTTGTCATTTTTAAATAAATTTTTTGTCATTTTTTTGCCACTTTATTGTCACATTTTTTGTCAATTTTTGTCACATTTTTTGTCGATTTTTTGTCTTTTTTTAATTAATTTTTTGTCATTTTTTGTCACATTTTTGTCATATTTTTTTAATCAATTTTTTGTCACATTTTTTGTCTTTTTCTATCACATTTTTGTCACATTTTTTGTCTTTTTTAAATCAATTTCTTGTCATTTTTTGTCACATTCTTTGTCATTTTTTGTCACATTTTTTGGGTCTTTTTTTTGTCCATTTTTTGTCATTTTTTTGTCCATTTTTTTGGTCATTTTTTGTCTTTTTAAATCAATTTCTTGTCATTTTTTGTCACATTTTTTCCACATTTTTGTCACATTTTTTGTCTTTTTTAGGTCATTTCTTTGTCTTTTTTTGTCACTTTTTTGTCAAAGTTTTCTCACTTTTTTGTCACATCTTCATTGTTTTCATCTCAGTCCTGTCGCTATTTTCCCACCTTTTTTCCAGAAGCTTTTGGATTGGGGTAAAGCCAAACTGGAGAAAATGTCCTCGGTTCAGGTGGGAGTTAAGGGGTTAAACGCCCTGCCCGTCGAGCCGCTGTCGCCCACGACCCCATCATTTTAGACGAAGCACAAAGCGACACAAAGGCGTTCAGCTATTGCCCTCAGAGCCGTAGAAACCTGCTGTAGACTGTGTGCCCTCCGTCGCCCCCTTTATCTCATCTCCAACAACACAAACCTGTTATTTACCCGTGACTGTAATAATGTGGGACAGGCAGCCACACACGAAAGGGAAGAAGGGGAGAGTGGGGGAGCCAGGAGGAAGAAAAGGAAAAAGAACCACCACCGTTTTGTCTGAACTATGCAGCATTAGCAGTAAAGTGATTTGTTTTTGTCCTGGAAATACTACATGCACATTGACGCTACATTTCCTCCTATTTGCAAGCCATGAAAATCGCAAATCCAGTCTGTTCGATGGATTTTTGGACCGCTATAGATATACATTGCACCGATTTAGACTCATTAGGTCATCATGCACTTAAAAAACGAACTAGAGGTGCAACATTTAGGACTGAGTCTGCTCTTCTGAACGGCTCTTGAAGGTTGTGAAAAGAACCAGGTCTTTAATTCAATAAATCTGACCCAGAACTCCCCTGAACGAACGGGAGAATCAGCACAACAACAAAGCACAAGTGAAGCCTTTTTGCACTAAAAGTCTGACGCTTTTCATTAACAAATGTTTTTCAAAGTGTAAAAATCTGTCCCTTTGTCATTTAAAGATTTCAATCCTATTAGTGATCAGTGTTGGGGGCAACGTGTACTACTAAAGTCGCGCGTTACTTTTTTCAGTAACTATAGAAAAACATATTGCTGAAAGGGGCTAGATGCAAGTTTCCTCACGTTATCAGATTTTTTTTCATCATTTTTTTGTTGGGTGTTTAACTCATTTTTGTAACTTTTTTGTCATTTTTTTTGTCATTTTTTTTGTCATTTTTTCTCACATTTTTGTCTTTTTTTGGTCAAGTTTTTCTCACATTTTTTTGTCATTTTTTCTCACATTTTTGTCATTTTTGTAAATTTTTTGTCACATTTTTGTCATTTTTTCGTAAATTTTTTTTTAATCAAATTTTTGTCATTTTTTTGTAACATTTTTGTCATTTTTTGTCACATTTTTATCTCATTTTTGTATTTTTTTGTCATTTTTTCTCACATTTTTGTAATTTTTTTGGTCACATTTTTGTCATTTTTTTCGTCAATTTTTGGTCAATTTCTTGTGACATTTTTGTGACATTTTTGCCATTTTTTCATCCATGTTTCGTCACTTTTTTGTCAATGTTTTCTCACTTTTTTGTCACATTTCCATCATTGTTTTGGTCTCAGTTTTGCCGCTATTTTCACAGCTTTTTCTGTAATCACTCATATAGAATATATTAAATTTTTTAAGACACTTGCCCAACACTGTGAGCGATCACGTCTTATATAATCTGAGTTATATGCGTGAGTCTATAAAACAATAATATAAAAAGGCGCCAGTCTTTTGAACAACTTCACTTAATCCCACTTAATCACTGATACGAACAGTGTGTGCAATCTGTTTTCACTTTGGTTTTCTTACAAATTGCTCAGTTACAACACAGGCCAATGGGAGCGAGAGAAACTGTCCGGACTTCAAAGGACGGGTGTCGGTGCGAATGCGGTGAACTGGCTGGGCCCGGCCCGGGACGCTCCAGCCTTCGTGCCGCTTGTAGAAACAAGGCGCTCGGAGCTTTCATCTTCATCTCTTTGTCCCATACCTGAAGCATGACTTCGCCCGCGGAGACAGAGAAAACAGGAACAGATCCGGACCTGACGGAGCAGCCGGCCCCAGCCAGATACCGATCTGGTCAGTGTTAAACGTTCAGCGGCGGCGGGGGCTCGCACTGACATGCAGCGTTTAAGATAAGGATCGAGGAATCATCGCTCAATCGAACACAGAGGTCAGGCGCTACCAGCGAGGGAAGGAAGGATCCGCCATGAAGGGAATGTGTTTGAGAAAATGCTATCGGCGTGTCTGCAAACCAAAGGCACAGAGGGGGGATCAACTGTCTTGTAAAACAGGAACAGAAAGGAAGCAAGAATTAGTTTGCATTCTTGCTTCCTCATAAATAAGCACAGGTCCTGATTTACTAAGCCAAGCGTTAAATGTTCAATGAGCGCATCCAAAACTGTTATGTCATCAGTGGTGTAAATCTGATATATGAAAGAGTTTGTGCTGTGGCCTTTTAGCAGAAAATCCCAACTGTAAACCTGCTTTTTGCACCACTTTGTAAATGTAAATCAAGCCCTTAAACCACCTCACAATTCTGGATTAGCCACTTCTAGATCAGAGGTCCTCAACTGGTGTGGCGTTGAGACCCACCTTTACCCCACGATGACAAGCCACCACCCAAATAATAGACTTTCTTATCATGTAAAATACTGAATTCAACCCACACATTATTGCTGAATGAGCTGTAAAAAAGCCTAAAATGTCCATACTATTTCAGTAGATAAACATTTAAAGAATGGCTCACGGCCCACTGGAAACGGTTCCACATTTGGGCCCCAACCAATCGCTCTGCTTCATGACTGCGGCGCTAGGGGCCGCCATTGCTGTAATACCTCCATATATGGGCGGCAGAACAAGCTAGTTTTCCATTAGAAAGCATTGCACTTTAGACAACAGTAAAGCCTAAAACTTTCTACAACTCGATGTTGCTCCTGTGATAACGCTGGGTTCAGCACAATTAAAGTTTTAGAAATCATTTTAGAAACCTTGTATACTAATGAGGGCCGGACTTTGATTGACAGGCCGTTAACAGGGGGCGAGGGCTGAGTATACAGTGAAGATCCCGCCCTTTTGCCCTTTTAAGGAACATGCTCGGTCGAAGCAGGGTAGGAGGAGTCTGTAAATCCACCATGGATTCCCTTTTGAATGTGGTTATTAAGGTAAACGGGGAGGAGTGAGCAGATGGAGTCTATTAATTTTACAGTCAAGGGTCTGAACCCACCTGTTGAGAACCACGGGTGAACTCCTTTGATTATTAATTTCTGGATATTTGGAGCCGAGCCAGAACGGATTGAAGAGCTTTCATTTCTTTCGTATCCGCCACCATTGCCAAACTACAACCAGCAAATACGCAAATGCTTGATGTCGCCGACAAGCCCCGCCTCCCCCACTCGCTGAATGGTAGGTTGAAATTCAGCCGATGTAACGCGGCCACTGATAATTGACCAGAGTTTACGGATGACAAAGGCCAGGCTAACACTGATCTAAATTACTACCATATAACACATTACACTAAAAAAAATTACACTAAAAAAATTGTTTATTAGTGTCATGAAAGACACAAAAAAAACCTGATAAAACATAAATGTCTAACAATTTGTTATTGCACCTAAAACGTCATCAATAATTAACATGATTAAGATTAAACATTTTGATCAAATTGATAAGAGACTATTTTTTGTTCATATAAGTCACAAAAAAGTTCATACAATATTACATGGCATACACAGTCTTCTCTTTTACCGTGTAGGGTCTGAATAATGACCCTTTTGCTGGTTCCAAAATGTGTTTCAATATTCAACTTGTACATTACACAGAAGTTCAATCAACGTCATCGCACAAGAACCAATCAATGTGAATCTAATTATCGACAAAAGCATCTGGACTTCGTTTTTTAAAGCTCGGGCTTTTGCTCCCGCTCCCACGTCAACACCAAACTCCACCAGATACCCACTTGGTCCTGGTTCCATCTCACTGTGCTTCGCAGCGCTGTTCACATAGTCTCTGGTTTATGTATCTTGGCCCCGCTCGCCGCTATCGCTCTGACAATGCTTTGGTCCCGCGCGCAGCCCCACCATTAGCACATCTTCAGTCCAACCGCACGCTGTACATTCACGAGCCGCTTCAATCTGTCACCGTCCCAACTGAGAGCAGCATTTATCCCCCAGTAAAACTCAACCACAGCTTTTAAACAACCCCAAGACATCCATAGACTGGACGTTTTTTTTCTCCCTCTTCCAAAACCTTGGTTCTTTTCACATACTGTACGCGCTAAAAGATGGATACCGTTGGGACCGGGCAGGAATTTGCCAACCGGGCCCTGCTGCTCCAGTCTGCGTCACTTAATCCGGGCTGTGCGCAAGTAATCAGGCTCTCCGTTGCACTTTTATAGCATTAAAACCATCTTATTGAATTTGGAGAGCGTCTAGCGAGCCGAGGCCAAATGCGGCGGTAAAACGGATCCGAACATTCTTATCTGCGCCCGGCCAAGAAAAACAATGTGCTTATAAAAAGAGAAAAGAAAAGGATAGTTTGAAGTCTGCTGTCGCTAATAAAACAAGCCCTGAAATCGGTTTTAAGAAAGAGAGTCGTTTTATGTTCAGAAAAAGGTTTATCAATGGATCAAATTTTTTGTCATTTTTTGCCTCATTTTTGTCACATTTATTGTCATTTTTTCAAATCATTTTTTGTCACATTTTTTGTCACATTTTTTGTCTTTTTGTGTCACATTTTTTGTCATTTTTTTGTCCATTTTTTGTCTTTTTTTTGTCACATTTTTTGTCTTTTTTTAATCATTTTTTGTCCATTTTTTTGTCATTTTTTTGTCTTTTTGTGTCACATTTTTTGTCATTTTTTTGTCCATTTTTTGTCTTTTTTTTGTCACATTTTTTGTCTTTTTTTAATCATTTTTTGTCAATTTTTTGTAATTTTTTTGTCAGTTTTTGTCACATTTTGTGTCAAATTTTTTGTCACTTTTTTTTTTTTTTATAATTTTTTGTCACTTTTTTTGTCATTTTTGTCACATTTTTGTCATTTTTTCGTCACTTTTTTGTCAAAGTTTTCTCACTTTTTTCTCACATCTTCATCATTGTTTTCATCTCAGATCAAATGAAGTCAGAAGTACTTGAGAACACTGCAAGGCGAGTTTGAAATGGAAGCTCCTCCACGTTTTCCCCATTTAAATATGGTTCTGTGAGTAGTTACACAATCCAAGTAGAGTTACACAAAATTAAACATGTCACCCAAATTAAACATGTCACCCAAAATGCGTCCCAGTTTTCTTGTTGAATTGGCACAAATCGCCGCAGATGTTACTTTGTGCTGCAGGGTTAGTTATTCCACACGATTAACACCTCAAAATGTAACTTTCTTGTGAGGCAGAGCTGGCGTTAAGGTTCCCAGCCTCTCTTCAATGCACAAAGTTAATGTTTGACTGGATTGACGACAGACCTGTGGCCGTCCACGCTGTAAACACTTCACTTCAGCCCTCGAGGAAAGACAAAGGTTTGGGCAGCCCTGGTTTAAAGCTGTGGTTCACAAAAGTCCTTCCAAACTTTCCAAACGCATTTCTAGCATCCCAATGCTTCACAAGGGAGTCCGTTTAAGAATGTTTCACAGCTTTCAGGGTGCAATATCTCTGCTTTTAAAAGATACTGAAGGAAAAAACACATTTCTAATCTACTATGAGTCATAAGATTAGGTACAGGACCTTTAACCCTTTAATAGTTTGCTCAACCGTCTGGTAGAGCAAACTTTATCGAATCATGTCTTGTTTCTAATCCTGCCTCTCGCTACCATTCGGTTCAAGTTTGTAATACTCAAAATATCCAGTTTGGACTAGTATAGGTTGGGGTCGGACTAGTTTGGACTGGTTTATGCTGGTTTAGAGCAGGTTTGGGCTGGTTCCGACCTAGTTTGCACCGGTTTAAAACAGTTTTGGACTGGTTTGTACCGGTTTTGAGAGGTTTAAGACTGGTTTAGACCTGGTTTGGACTGATTTGGACGGGTTTATGCTGGTTTAGAGCCGGTTTGGGCCAGTTCCGACCTAGTTTGCACCGGTTTAAAGCAGTTTTGGACTGGTTTGTACCGGTTTTGAGAGGTTTAAGACTGGTTTAGACCTGGTTTGGACTGGTTTAGACCAGAATTAGACTAGTTTATGCTGGTTTTCACAGGTTTAGAACTTTTTTTTTTTTACTGGTTTAGAGCAGGTTTTGATTGGTTTTGACCATGTTTAGATCAGGCCTGGACAGGTTTGGACTGGTTTTTACCAGGTGAGAAGTTTAAGACTGGTTTTAGACCTTGTTTGGACTGGTTTCAACCAGATTTAGACTGGTTTAGACCAGATTTAGACTGATTTAGACCAGAATTAGACTGGTTTAGACCAGATTTTAGACTGGTTTATGCTGATTTTCACAGGTTTAGAGCTGTTTTTTTTTACTGGTTTAGAGCAGGTTTTGATTGGTTTTGACCAGGTTTAGATCAGGTCTGGCTGGACAGGTTTGGACTGGTTTAAAGCAGGTCTATGAAAAAAAAAAGCTTTTTAAATACAAAAAAGGGTGTAGAGAGTAACATTAAAGGGCTAAGCAGCTGTTGTGAGTAAAAGGAGCTTGCTTTTCCTCATATGTTTGACAGTAAAAATAGACGAAATAATAGTCAATGTAAACCTTTACCTATATAAAACTTTTGAGTCCTTTTACGCCTTTATACACGAGTAATATTCAACACACACACAGCCTTCTGAATGTTTTGACCACAGCTATGTCATACATTCGGCCCGATCCGACAGCTGTCAAACATCATTCCCTCGACTTCTTGAGCTGAAGGAAACAAACAAGGACAGAATATGCTTGTAATTAATGCGCGTGATCCTGTTGCGAAAGCTCGGCTCCGGCTCCGGGCCCGTGTTTTGGCGAAGAGGGAGATCAGGGTTTGGAGTTTGACCCGTTACAAAGTGAGGATCTGACAAACATGCGTCAAGTTCAAATAAACCAAAACATCTGGAGTCGCTTTCTGCGGCATTTCCAACACAAAACCGCCTCCTTTCTCTCTCCTCAGCGCTGGCGGGACCGGTGCACCGGGAACATCACCGGGAGGCGACACATCCCTGCATTAAAAAGAGCTACGGATTATCTAAGACGTCATGATACTGATGAGGTTATCTCCGAACCTTCAGCTAGGTTTGTGCTCAGGGGAATTATCTCATTGTGCATGTTTTAGATCAAATTTGGGGAGAACAACTATGAGCAGCTCTCTGATCCTTTACAAGTAGCTCCACAAAGACGAAACCTGAAAACATTTACTTGAATATAGTGAAGCATGAAGTTATCTGACATTTTGAAACATCATCTTGGCTACGAACCTACGTCACAATTGTCTTTGAAGCTCATGTAGTAACTTTCTGCCATTTTTGTCACGTATAAGTAGCTCAAAAACTGCTCCTCACAGAGACTAAATATATTTAATGCCACACATTTTTCAAATTTTTTATCACATAGAGCTAAAGTGGCACGGCTTGAGGACATGTTGATGGAGTAAACTTAAAGTAAACATTTGTAGGAGGCTCTTTGTGCTAATTCTGCTTTCTGACAAAGACAGATATTTATGAAATTTACAATGTACAAAACACCGGAGATCCTAACTTTAAAAACAAAGTAGGTTTTCATCCAAAATACATAATTGTCATGTCTTTTTAGCTCTATTTTAGTCTGTGTTTACTAGAAAACGATTAATCGATTACTAAAATAGTTGACAACTATTTTAGTAATCGATTAGTTGTCGATTAATCGATTAGTTGTTTCAGCCCTAAATGCAACAATCTGTTTTATTGTGCAAGATTTATAAACATTCAATCAAACAGAGGAATATGGGGAATTTCTAATATTGAAAACTGAATTGTACACAACGGGCAACTTTTGAGCAAAAGATTGTGTCAAATTTCAGTCAGAACTGGAGCCATTTTAAATCGTAGTTTTTTTGTGTTTTTAACAAATATATGCAGCAAAAAATGTTATTACAATAATGGGCAACACTTTATTTTACACTACCCTTGATAACACATGACAGACATAAGACTAACCCTCACCTCAAGCCCTAACCCTTAACCCTTATGTCTTATTACATTATGTACCTGCAAAGTACTAATACACTTTATTCCATTGTGTTTGTATTACAGGTACAAGTTATTACACAGTGTTACAGAGCAGATTACACTGTACTAGTTGGGTGCAATGATTCAAGGTAGTGTAAAATAAAGTCTTACCCGATAAGAAATGTAGATTTAATGCGGTAACGCTTTATTTTACAGTACCCTGATACATTGTACCTGTAATTTAGTACAATGTAATGGGCTCTGTAACAATGTGTAATAACTTATACCTATGGGTTAGATACACAATGGAATAATATGTATTTGTAGTTTGTAGGTACATAATGTAATAAGACATAACTCTAACCCTAACCCTGTAAATAAGGCTCTCGTGTCCCATTACATTATACCAACAAAGTACTAACACACGTTATTCCATTGTGTATCTAGCCCATAAGTACACGTTATTACACATTGTTACACTGCAAAAAGTAAATATCAAGCATTGGCTTAAATGACTTGATTTGAGGAAATGTATCTTGTTTTGAGCGGTTTTCACTCATTTAGACACTTTTCCTGATCGGACCAAGTTTACTTTGCTTGTTTGAGGACATTTCAGACCAGTTCTAGGGTAAATCTCGCTTGAAATAAGAAAGTAAAATTGTCAATGAGATAAGAACAATTTTCTTACCCCATTGGCAAAGAAAATTACCTGAAATAAGGACGGAATGCATCGAAACGAGTCAGAAACATCTCAGAACAAGGGAAATAATCTAGGACATATGCCCATGTACAGAGCACATTACATTGTACTAAATTTAGTTATGTATCAAGATACTGTAAAATAAAGTGATGCCTTTAATGGCTTTGATTTTGGCCAAACTAACTGAATGACTTTTTAACCTGTTACTTGCCGTAGGTTTAGGTTTAGGTTTAGGGTCAGGGGTTATGATTAGGAACAGCAAATAAGATGCAAGTTTCACTCACTCAGATCTTACACACAGTTTCAACCCTAAGCTCGCAGGAAACAGATTAATGCCCTGCAGAAACTCCGGGGTCCCACACAGACGGTCCAGGAATCAAACATGGAGCCTTTTTAGCTACAAAGCCAGAAATCAACGTCAAGTCAAGTCGAGTAAAGCTTACACCGATGACTCCAATAACTATTCAAGTGCTTTCAAAAGAAAAACAAAAGTTAAAAGTGGCAATTGCAATAAATGGAAACCATGTTCAGGCTTCATACATTTCTTCACTTAATGTTTAATTTATGTATTCCACAAAAAAACAATTGGTCCCGAGCGTTCTGAATGCATTTCTTCTGCCTAATATAAAACGCGTATTGCACCTCCGGACTCGCGGTCAGACGTTACCAGTCATATCGTCATCAGATTACTCAACAATGACATGCCGTGTTTTTGTAATGCGGTTCAGGCCTCATGTGAACCGCTCTCGCCCTCAGGACATCCACCAGGTCCCAGCGAGTAAAGCAAAATATAGAAATCTGTGTTTTGAGTCTGAGCCTGAGAGAGCGCAGGCCTGGAATAACCTCACAGATGATGTTGGACGATAACGAAACATCATGTTGACATTAACGGCAACATTTCAACAGCATGAAGCAACGTGTCATGCAAATCAGAGAGGGAAAAAGGAATTTGATGTAAAATAAAATGAGCCAAATGAGTCAAATCAACATCACGGCACAGACGGGTTTTATAAGGACCATTTAGAAGTCAAATTAGGGATTCAAACAAAATATTACCTGTTTTGAATGGTGAAAAGTGCTTATAGAGTTCAGGAATGTGATGTCATATCAATAAGCAACATGGGATTAGCAGCAATTATAAACTAATGGAGATTTTAAAAGTGAAAACACTGGAGTTATTGTTCACATTAAAACACTTGGACGCTACAGTGAGTTAGATGTATTTACCAGCAGTGACTCAGCAGCTAACGGAGCTAGTCTATGGAAAATGTATGCAGCAAAGATGGCGGATCTCCATGGTAACTCTATGGCAGAGACATTGCACAGAGCCGACAGTGTTTCCGATGCTTTACAAAAAATAAAATAGGCTTTAAAAATACTTATGGTCAATTTATTTGATTTAAAAACATGTCGTTCTCAAAGTTTTGTAAGGCTTTTGACTTTGTCCAGTCAATGGGGGCTCGGAGTAGCCAGGGGGAAGGAAGGGTTATTTTTAATCAACCTTTTAATAAGTTTTCTGGACTATACAAATAGGTAGCACACAATATTCAATGTTCAATATAAATGTTTGTACAAAGCAGATTGTTCACTGGGAGTAAAATTGAACTCAGCCGCTGCAGCGTGAAGCGAACGTTAGCATTAGCATTCTCCACTTTGCTTGTCTCAGTGTATTAGAACAAAATACATCCATGATTCTGTGTTGTTAACCCTTTAAGAGTTTTAAGAGAGTTTACAGCGTAACTAGGACCTGCAAAACTGATCGAAACTCCATTTTTTACACATTTTTGGAGCTTTTTCATCACTTTTTTTAGTCGTGTTATTGTTGCTTTTCCTGCATATTTTCCCCTGATTTTCCTTGTGTTTCTGATGCATATTCCACACTTTTTGTCATGTTTATGTCACATTTTTGTGTAAGATGTGACCAAAACGTGCCAAAAAAGCAACAAAATACTGAAAGAACAAGCTGAACTGGAGAAAACGTGCTCGGTGAAGGCGGGGGTTGAGAAGTTAAAGCAGTGGTGGAGTAATAGCAGAAAGACTTATTCTTTTTCCTCTTGGTTTTCCCTGTGACTGCAGCCATTTGTGGGCATTAGGTGTTTTAAAACTTTTCTGAACTGCATGTTTTAAAAAGGACATTACGCACGATTATTTTTAACATTCACAAACATTTCCTCTCTATCTACATGATTATATGAAGTAGATATGTCTGAATCAAATATCTAATTCACTGGTGACAAATGTAATGTTGATTTATTCACAAATAGGTCTACAATAATTAACTTGTTCTTTACTTTTTCGAGTCTTGCCTCTCATATCCAGCCACTACCATTATTGCCAATAAGAAACGTCAGAGTCTTGGGTTTTAGGCTTTAAACTGAAATCTAATCAGACAAATTCATGCAGCCAAACTTCCCTCTGTTTGAAAACAGTAAGTGCACATGCTCCACATCACAAGCCTGATATCATTTACATTGCTCACTCTTCTGCCGCCTACAGCGTCAGATGCTTTTGCCCAATTATCTCCCGTTCCTCTCGATGACAAAGTCTGCCTGACCTAAAAACTACAGCAAAAGCCCGGCACGTGTTCAGACTTTGTAAAATGTGCGCAATAAAAAACCACCGAGTTCATTCATTTACGCATTCCCCCTTTCACCACATGGAGATGCCGAACAATCAAGACAAGCCCTATATATGCAGACGATCTCGGCCCCGCTTTCAATGACGTTTAGCATCACAAAGGCAGATACATGCGGAAACAAAGGAGGCGATAGGCCCGGCAGTTCAGGCGAAGATGTGGCAGCTACGCCCAGTGCTATGGTAATGAGTGAGAAGAGGAAAGACCTTTTAATGTGCAAAGTAAACTCATAAAAGAAGCGTGGTGACAATGAAAAAAGGGCCACATACAGATTGGCCGTACCTGTCACGAGGACGAGGCGCCGGGACTTTGATAAAAGGTTTGTTTGGGTGAAAGTTGGGAGAAAACAAAAAAGAAAAGAAAGAAATGTTGGCGTTTAAGTGACAGCCAGAGTAAAAATGGAGCCAATGCATTTCTTTACTGGAAATAAAAGTCGTAGTGTTTTGATCTGTGGTTTAAACGCATTTATTTTTGCGAGTGAATCTAAAGCAGTAAAGTCGTTCTGCTGTGAAACATTGCGATAATAAAGTCTGAAAACGCCAGCGGCACATTCAGTCTCTTCTGCTTAACAAGAGCACATTTCTCTGTAAAAATAACACAGGCTAAAAGGGGTTTCATATATCTTACGTTTCTATCTGATTAGCTTTAACCGAAGAAAAGTCTCTGCCCCTGTATCTGCACTTTTACCTCTTACTTCCACTAGTTTCACAGTAAAGATGGTGATAATTGGAGGCTGGGTCGGCCTGTGTTTATGGTCGAGCGCTTCAAAACTATAATCAGATCAGCACAAAGATGATTATGCAATAAACAAAAGCTCAGCCGAGGAATCAAGCAGTGATTAATCACTATCGATTTCAATTGAAGGGACTATACACCGAGTTTAAAATTGTTAAAATGAGGTATTTTCCTCCCCTTACATGTTCCAAGAAGAAGAAGAAGAAGAAGGAGAAGAAAAAGAACAAGGAGAAGAACAAGGAGAAGAACAAGGACAAGGACAACAACAAGAAGAAGAAGGACAAGAAGAAGAAGGACAAGAAGGACAAGGAGAAGGACATGGACAACAAGAAGGACAACAACAAGAAGAAGAAGGACAAGAAGAAGGACAAGGAGAAGGACAAGGACAACAAGAAGGACAAGAAGAAGAAGGACAAGAAGAAGAAGGCCAAGAAGAAGGACAAGGAGAAGGACAAGGACAACAAGAAGGACAAGAAGAAGAAGAAGAAGAAGAAGAAGAAGAAGGACAAGAAGAAGGACAAGGAGAAGGACAAGGAGAAGGACAAGGACAACAAGAAGGACAAGAAGAAGAAGAAGGACAAGAAGAAGGACAAGGAGAAGAAGAAGGACAACAAGAAGGACAAGGAGAAGAAGGTAACTTTTTATGTGAAAAATAAAACCTTGCCCGTTAGCCTGTTAGCCTCTTCTTCGTGATTCCATTAGTGTGTATTGCGCTGCCGACCCGGCGCAGGGAAAGTTGTAAGTGTGTTTTCTGGCCAGAGACACCAATCATCCTATAAACACTTCTTCACTGACATTTCAGATTCAGACGTAAAAGCCATATTCTAGCCCTAAAAGATCTCCTATAAAGCAGAAATAATAAGAAGTTATGTTCCAACAAACTTCCAGTGCAGGGACCACCTGTCTGTTAAAGCACTGTCCTCAATTACCAAGAACACCAGGTTTGTCGGGTTTAGAGTTAGCCAAAAGTGAGGACTTGATGAACATATTAACTTTGAAATTGTGAGAGAATCAAAAAAGGAGCCAAGTCCACCATCTACTTCTTGCATCTCCGTAAACATCCGACAGAAAAAAATGAATGAAGTGAGTGTGTGCATATTCACTTAAGGTACCATGAAAAAAATGAAAAGGAAATGGGAGAAGGAGGGATTTGAAGTATGCGGGGCACAGAGGAATTTCCAGCCCTCCTCCTCCTCCTCCTCGCTCTACAACGGGACGTCCTGTGTTAACAACCTCCCGCATCAGGCCGCAGCAACTGAACTCATGATTAGACCTGGGCTTCTCAAACCGAGCACCATCCCATAAAGCGTCTGACCTTCCAAGTCCCACCGGAGCAAGATCAAGATTTAGGAACAAGCTGAGCCTCTAAACCCTCTCCTGAACCAAGCACTTTTTCTCCAGTTTGCTCAAATCTGAAACGTGCTGGAAGAAAGCGATGGAAATGATGAAAACGCAGCAAGCAACAAATAGAACCGTGACAAAAAAGAGAGAAAAAAGTGACCACAAAAGTGACAAAAAGTTGATGAAAAAAAGTGATGAAAAAGTTGCTAAAAAAATGACCAAAACTTGATTAAACAAGTGACCAAAACTTGATTTAAAAAGTGACGAAAAACTTGATTAAAAAGTGACCAAAACTTGATTAAAAAAAGTGACCAAAACTTGATTTAAAAAGTGACCAAAACTTGATTTAAAAAGTGACCAAAACTTGATTTTAAAAAGTGACCAAAACTTGATAAAAAAAAGTGACAGAAAACCTGATTAAAAAAGTGACCAAAACTTGATTAAAAAAGTGACGACAGAAACTGCAACAAAAAAGCCACACAAGAAACAACAACACGAGGAAAAAGATCAGTTTAAATGAGTTTTGTAGGCCTTAGCTTTCAAATGAGCCATTACACTGTAGGCTGGAAACTCTCCGGTCAAGAAGCTTTTGGATTTGAGAAACGCTGAACTGGAGAAAACACTCCAGTCGGAAAAGGCGTGGGTTAAGAGGTTACAAAGTTTGACAAAGTTGACCTCAAATAGACTAAATTGTGTCTAAAATCCATGACTAAACCATTGATGCAATAATCTCTAAATCAGATGAATAAAGCCAGCTGACTGTGATGGGTATTAAATCTTTACTCTTATGACTCTAGAGGTTTGAGAAAGACTTTTTGTGTTCTTTTGCTTTTTTTTTATGGCAGAAATTGCATTGGAAAGTTCAGTCAAAGTCACCTGTTGTTGGCAACAGGAGTTATTGTGACTGAGGAATGTTTACTGCTTTCTGTTTGGATATAAAGGTGATTCAAGGAAGTCAGGATGTCTTCCTTAAAATGCTTTATAATGCGCTTTTAACCTCTTGACCCCAACTTTACCCAAGCATGAATTCTCCAAGTCAGCTTTACCCAAATCTAAAAGCTTCTTGACTGGAGAGCTATATACACCTCATTAGAAGAAGAATTAGAAGAAGAAGAAGAAGGACAAGGACAAGGACAAGAAGAAGAAGAAGAAGAAGAAGAAGAAGGACAAGAAAAAGGACAAGAAGAAGAAGGAGGAGGACAAGGACAACAAGAAGGACAAGAAGAAGAAGAAGAAGGTAACTTTTTATGTGAAAAATAAAACCTCGGCAGCCACCAGAGTGACCTAAACTTGATTTAAAAAGTGACCAAAACTTGATTAAAAAAGGGACCAAAACTTGATTAAAAAAGGGACCAAAACTTGTTTCAACAAGTGACCAAAACTTGATTAAAAAGGGACCAAAACTTGATTAAAAAAGGGACCAAAACTTGTTTCAACAAGTGACCAAAACTTGATTAAAAAGGGACCAAAACTTGATTAAAACAGTGGCCAAAACTTGTTTCAACAAGTGACCAAAACTTGATTAAAAAAGTGACCAAAACTTGTTTCAAAAAGTGACCAAAACTTGATTAAACAAGTGACCAAAACTTGATTAAAAAGTGACCAAAACGTGTTTCAAAAAGTGACGAAAAACTTGATTAAACAAGTGACCAAAACTTGATTAAAAAGTGACCAAAACTTGTTTCAAAAAGTGACGAAAAACTTGATTAAAAAAGTGACCAAAACTTGATTAAAAACAAGAAGCGTGGCCATGGGCTTTCACTTTGCAAAGTCGATTGAGACAAGTGGAGGAAAAAATGAAAGGTTCAGACTTCTGCAGGCATGTTCTAAACTCAAGAACAGCGTTACAACACGAACCGCGATGGCACAGCTCACAGGTATCTGCTGCTGTGGCTAAAGCGCGGGGCAGTTGTTTACAGAACGAGCCGCACACTTCACAGCGCGCCCGTCTCCGCTGAGGAAGCCTGGGAGTAAACACAGCAGCTTGTTTCGGTGGGGGCGCTGCGCTGATTATGGCCCTTATTGTTATGAATGAGCTACAAGCGTTTCCTAAATGAAGCCTATATTTACTCCTCGCACCGAGCCGCCCGCCCGCCGGCAGCTGCACTTTTGGCCCGAGGCAAAACCAGATACCCAAATGTTTCAGAGCCGCTTCCTCTCAGCTCCAGATACCCAAATGTTTCAGAGCCGCTTCCTCTCAGCTCCAGATACCCAAATGTTTCAGAGCCGCTTCCTCTCAGCTCCAGATACCCAAATGTTTCAGAGCTGCTTCCTCTCAGCTCCAGATACCCAAATGTTTCAGAGCTGCTTCCTCTCAGCTAACAGTGCGCCGCAACTTTTAGCACATGCCCCTAAACAGCTGTATTGTTGTTCACGGGGGCTCTCCACGTGAACTACAGGCAATAAGTAAACTGTCAGTCCTTTAAACCTTAGGGCGACGTCTGGATACAGAAGCAACTGGGGCTAAAGCTAAAGCGGAATCAAAGTTATGGCACTGAAGCTGGAAAAGAAGTTAAATGATAAAACTGCTTGCAAAAACGGAGAGGCTTGAATGGCCTTTATGAACATTGCCATTTTGTTTTATAATTCTCAAGACAATGATAAAAACAGTTTGATCGTCCACTATATTCAAGCAGAACTCATGAGCAATGCGTTTTCTCATCAGATTGTATCAAAATGAAACTTCTGGTGAGAAACTGCCGGTGAAAATGAGCAAATTCGCAGATATCACTTTGAAACTTTTGCTGTAGATTACTGGCATAAATGTGAGAAGAAAAAATATTGTCATTAGACGTTTTCATATAAAAACAAGTTGTTTTATGCCTGAAAATGGCCACAATCTGAATAACGGATTGAGATGCATTCAAATGTATGGTTTTATTTTATTGATAAATGAGTTGCCAAGACCTTTTCAGAGGGGATTGTGGATTCCTTGCTTAGTTTTTAAATAAACTTTGATCTGAAATCTGTAGAAATTGAATCTTTCGCCTTATTTTTTTGACATTTAAAAATCAATAAATCAGGCTAGGATTTACATATTTAAAAATCCCTCTGAAAAAATCTTCAAAATATGGTTCAGTCCAAGGTTTAGTTGCTACTGATGTGGAGATAAAGAGAGAAAAATGCATTTTGAGAAAAGGGACCTTGAAACTACGATTTCCCACATAAATCTACGGGGAAACATTGAATCAGTGCAATATTTAAACATGTTATTGTGAAGATTACATATTGTTTGTTTCCAGGTGAACATTTATATGGTTAGTCTGGTGTTATAAGTGATTTGCCTCAGGTGCACTGTGGAGGTCAGACTGTTTTTAATGCAGGCTAGCTGATACCATAGAAATGCGCTAGCCTAGCACTAGCCTAGCGCCACGTAGCTCTTCAAACATAAGAACTGCATGAATTACAACAATAATATCTCCAGTAACCAGCAACACTCTGGATAGCTAGGAAATGAGACCCTATGTCAAAAATCCTGAAATATCCCTTTCTAATCTAAACTCTGACATTTCACACAACACCTTCTTTCACCTCTCTCTAATCCAGACACAAAAAACAATCAACTCGAGCGCCTCGACACCGGCTTCATCTCGCATTTTACCACAGAATTGACAAATAGCCGCCGTGAACGCAATGTCGAGTGTCGCCGCTGAACAAAAAGCGCAGTGTTGCGGATGCCCTTTCGCCCGGCCCGGGTCACTCTTGGGGCTCCAACACATTCCTGGTTGGATTCGGGACAGTGACGCTCAAACGTTTGAAGGAACTCCCTACAAGGAAGATCTTCATGGCGGAAAACTGAACATCTTGGTCGCCCGGGCAGGTAAGAGTGATGATGATGATAATGAGGCGTCTGTGTGGCATTGTAAAGAGGTAGATTTATTATAACTAGGGAGAGCTAACAACCCATTCTTCATGTAGAGCTGCACTAAGTGTTCTATTGACAGGCCAAACACATAAACAAAAACATATCACCTTTTACCCGAGAACAGGTTCAAAGCCAGGATTGAATAGAGATTATACAGGGTTTAGCCGGGGGTACTTGGGGTCGTCTGCACTTTAATTAAAGTTAGGTTTTCTTCTCGGTCAAACATCTCTTAACCTCCTGATAATTTTTTTCAAGTTATGGAATGAAATTTGTTTTGTCTTCCTTTAGTAAACTGCACACTCAGACACTGTAGATCTAAAGCATTTGAATCACATGGAAAAGAAGAAGAAGAAGAAGAAGGACAAGAAGAAGAAGAAGGACAAGGAGAAGGACAAGAAGAAGAAGAAGGACAAGAAGAAGAAAAAGAAGGACAAGAAGAAGAAGGACAACAAGAAGGACCAGAAGAAAGACAAGAAGAAGGACAAGGAAAAGGACAAGGAGAAGAACTTGTGGGAAAACACTGTAGATCTAAAGCATTTGAAACAATTTCAGGAAAGTTTTGATAGTTCATGATAGTTTTTTAAGCATCTTTGTCTACGTGAACCTGAAAATTGTGAAATGTGCTGATAAAACGTGTCCCCGTGAAGAACTGTGATGCTACAAATGTGTTAGGAAGACTGGGGATGAGCTTGTACTAGGACCAAAACTTCATATCTCGATATTCATGCCAGATGTCTCGATATAAGGTGAAAAACAAGCACTTTCCAGAAAAATAAAGACATAATAAAAAAGAGAGCAGATTTGTTCATGAAAATCTGTATCGTTTATATGTTGCTTTTTATGATTTTAATGTTTCGAATGCTCATATCTGATAACGATATATCTTTCAGCCCTAGTTTGCACCTCAGCTAACATTTTAATTTGGTGGTTTCCTCTGTCATTGTTTGAAATGAAAAAATCAGGTACAGGGCCGTTAACCGAGTGCATCATTTCCAGCTTTACCCAAATTTAAAAGCGTCTTGGAAAAAAAAGTGTCAAAATCAGAGCAAAACGAGGATGAAAATTGGGCTGCAACTAACGATTCTTTTCTAATCGATTAATCTATCGACTATTTTTACGATTAATCGATTAGTCGCTTGGTTATGAATGGTGTAGGAACATTTTATTTTTTCCTTTTTTTTTTATCACATGAAGCTAAAGTGGATCCGCTTGAGGACGTGTTGATGGAGTAAACGTAAAGTAAATGTTTGTTGGAGGCTCTTGGTGCTAATTCTGCTTCTGATTGGATGAGACACAAACAGATATTCATGAAATTTACAATGTACAAAGTGCACTACATACACAAAAATACTAAATTTTCATGTATTTTGCCCTCTATTTGAGTCTGTGTGAACCAGAAAACGATTAATCGATTACTAAAATAGTTGTCGACTATTTCAATAATCGATTAGTCGTCGATTAATCGATTAGTTGTTTCAGCCCTAGATGAAAACGCAACAAAAGTGGCGACAAATTGAGGAAATTTTGATGAAAAAGTGACAAAAAAAATGGATAAAAACGCAGCAACGATGCAAGGAAAAGGATGTCCGCTTGGAAGGTCTTAGCTTTCAAATGAGGTGCCCGCTTAGATTCGGGTAAAGCTGAGAAAGCTGGTTCAGGCTTGGGTTAAGAGGACATGTTTTCGGCTTCCCTTTAGGCTCTATCCAAGGCTCTTTTTTAGACCTTTCTTCTCTAGCCTAGTGGTGGGACTGGGAAGGTGAAACGGCCTGTCTCGCGAGGACGCTCACTGTGAGAAGCTCTGACACCAACTCCCTGCATAGGAGTCTCTCAAAAAGTTCACCACTGGCCTGAAACAACACAACAGACGAAGTTGCACCTCCGCCTCCGCCGCTTGGGAACCCCCCTAAAACAAGGACACCTTTCCCCGACCTGTGGGGGGTCTCTCTCGGCTCCTCCAAGCTCGAAACCCCCCCCATACCCCCAGATAATAGTAAAAAAAAAAAAAGACTTCTTACCGTTTACGTATTTGTTGGGCACGTCGTTCACGTTGAATCCCTTGGAGCTGTACGCGGCGCGCACGTCGTTGCAGTTCCTCAGCTTTTGCTCCGCGGTGGTGGAAAAAGCCAAGGCGACCAGAGTGCAAGCCGCGGACAGCAACAACAGCGACTTCATTGCGTTCAGATAGAATTAAAAAAACAACAACACAGAGACGCGCAAACTCGAGGAGGGGAGGGGGGTGGGGGGAATAGTCGCCCCAGGTGCGTTCGTAAAAGTTAGGACAAAGTTTGCGCCTGTCCCACGTTGAGCTCCTTCTTCATGGAGACGCTGCGGCTTCTTCCACTTCCCGACGCAAACTTCATTCAAAAAGAAGGGGAAAAAAAGAGTCGAGTGAGGGGGGAGAAAACAACGCGTTCGATGCAAAGTAGCCAAGGTTGTTTGAGAAGACGCGCACACGGTGAGCGGCACGAGCGTAAAAACACGACGACGTAACAAACTTTTAACTTGAGGCGACACTCTCTGCTCCTCTCTCTCTCTCTCTCTTCCTCGCTCTGTGCAGCAGCTGCCTCTTGGTTTCGACGAAAGTATGACCCAGGGTAAAAGGGAAAAAAAGAAAGAAAAAGTAGCCAGTGAGTGTCCTCCAAACTTCTCCCTTAGCGCGTTTGCGTCGTTGCGTCTTCTTCTTCTTTTCTTTCCTTGCGCAGACTGAGCGGCGTGGAAACAGATCAGCTCGGCCTGCGCGTAAAAAAGGTTTGGGTGAGTTGGTTGGGGAAGAAGGCGAGGAGTTGTTGGGACTGTGTGTGTGCGGATCCAGATGCGAGCAGAAAAGCCGCTGCGGTGGGACAGCCCTGCGCTTCCGGGGGGACAAAGGCGAAAAGGAGAGGCGAAACACACGGGGTGGAGCTGCGGGGGGAAGTGGAGCCGGGGCGCGTGGAAGCAGGTTTACAACAAAGTGGGGATGTAAGCGCTTTATTTGAGAACCTTTTTTTTTTTTTTTTTTCCAGTTTGGTGTTAGGGGAGAGTGGGGTAAGAGGAGCCACCCTTTTAACCCCTTAACTCCCACCTGAACCGAGCACATTTTCTCCAGTTTGGCTTTACCCCAATCCAAAAGCTTCTGGAAAAAAGGGGAGGAAATAGCAACAAAACTGAGACGAAAACAATGATGAAAATGTCACAAAAATGTCACAAGAAATTGACAAAAAATTGACGAAAAAATTGACGAAAAAATGGCAAAAAAATTACCAAAAAATTATAAAAATGTGACGAAAAAATTACAAAAAAATTACAAAAATGTGACGAAAAAATGCCAAAAATGTGACCAAAATTTGATAAAAATGTGACAAGAAAAGTACAAAAAATGTACGATAAAAATGACAAAAATGTGATAAAAAATTGACAAAAAATGGACCAAAAAATGACAATAAAATGACAAAAAAGTTACAAAAATGAGTTGAATACCCAACAAAAAAATGATGGAAAAAAAATCTGATGACGTGAGGAAAAAGATCTCTCGGTTCAGTCGGGAGTTAAGAGGTTAAATAAAATCCCTAATGGGAAACAGTAAAATGTACAAAAATAATAAGACTTTATGAGGTTTAGTGTCAATTTCACCTTTAAATCTGGAGACCAACATTTAAAACCACATTAAAAAGTGATGGGGAAAAAAGAGCCACAAAAACGAAACAAAAGAGCAACAAAAATGTGCTGGAAAAGCAACAATATCACAATTTTAAACAAAAAAGCAAGGAAAAAAAGTGATGAGGAAGAAACATGCACACTCACAAACACGCTCACATTCACCCTGGCCTATTGTACATGTTTTTAGTGGTAGGGAAAACCGGAGTACCCGGAGGAAACCTACGCAGACACGGGGAGAACATGCAAACTCCACACAGAAAGGCCCCGTCCTGGTGGGAATCGAACCCGGACCTGAAGCACGAGAGCTAACCGCTGTGCCACCGTGCCGCCCAGATTTGATACATGTTTTTTTTACATGTTTTGAACTTGACAAAAAAATGTGGAAACGCCACAGTTTATGTAAAAAGTGTTTGGCCCAATCACTAAAACTATTGTTACAACAGAACAAATAAATGTAGGTATTTTTTATTTATTTTTTGCTGGTGTTGGTTGGTCATTTTGTTACAGAGCTCCACAATCCCACCCACTCCCGGTCCCAGAAAATCCCATGTATTTTTAGCGTTGACTTTTCGAATAAGTCAATTATTAAGAGTTTAATGGCACGACACCGCTAATCAGCTACGTGCTAACTACCGACACCTGCGCGGGTATTTTACAAGAAAGAAACAAACAATACTTGAAAATACGCCAAAATTACTGTTATAATTTTGCAGTTCACAACGTTTTAGACAAATCTTCAGTTTTACCTTGTATGTTTCATGTGCGTGAGTTAGCACGTAGCTGATTATTACTCTTAATAGTTAATAGTTGACTTTTTTGAAAAGTCAGTGCTAATAATACATGGGATTTTTTATGTTGGACCCGGACACGTGACCGGGAGTGGGTGGGACTGTGGAGCTAAAGGTGTAAAAGCAGAAAGAAACAATAAAAAATGTTAAAGTACAATTCTATACTTTTTGCATTGTTTGCTGCTGGTACTGGGTCTAGTAGAGCCAAGCAAATTAAATAATAGGCCTACATTTTTATTTTTTTAATTATTTTTTTTAGACAAAATGTCATAATCTGCAGAAGGAGCAGAAGGAAAAATAGACTTTTTTAATAAAATGGATTATGTAAATAATAAGACTTTATGTGGTTTAGTCAACTACACCTTTAAATCGGGTGGTTCAACTTCCCCCGGTCGTGGGGTAAACTGAGCCACAGGACACAGACCAACATCTTTCAAACCATATTAAAAAGTGATGAAAAAGCAAAAATAAAAGAGCCACAAAAAGGAAACAAAAGAGAAAAAACAACTAAAACACGGCTAAAAGTGACATGACAAAAAAAACAAAGAAAAAAGTGATGGCGAAAGCAACAAAAAATGAAAAAAACACACCAAAAAAACTACGAAAACCAGAAAAAAGAGACAAAAACACGACAAAAATGTGGCGACAATGCAATTTTTAGTTTGAGGTGGGGGTTAAGAGGTTAAAAAGGTGAGAAAATCAGGAGTGGAGCGCGGGGTGGAGTTTCTCTGTGGGGACAAACATGGGGAACATAACTGTTTTTGTTTCTTTTATAAAACAGTGAAGACAACTGCCACATTGACGTTCCGTTACACTAAAACAAGGAGACATTATTCTGGCCCCATAGTATTTCCAGAAGGAACTCATTCAGAAACAGGGAGAACATTCAAGTTGACACAGAAAGGTTCGATGACATTGTAGATTATAGCCCGTCAGCTCCACATGCAGGTATAGGGAACAAGAAAGTGATTACACATGTAAGTACAGGTAATTACACATGTAAGTACAGGTAATTACACATGTAAGTACAGGTAATTACACATGTAAGTACAGGTAATTACACATGTAAGTACAGGTAATTACACATGTAAGTACAGGTAATTACACATGTAAGTACAGGTAATTACACATGTAAGTACAGGTAATTACACATGTAAGTGCAAGGTTTAATATTGTAAACAAAGTGACACAAAAGGGCACAAAGTTTAGTTGCAGTTGTTTTGGCTTTAATAATGCATTGGTTTCATTCAGAGCTTTTCTGGACTCTCAAAGACGCTTTACATTATCACACACATTTGAGACCGACACATTTCTTCTTCTGAAACACTGAAGAGCCCCCCACACCTGCAGCACAGTGGAGGCGTCACAAGAGGCGCTACAGGAAACAAGGAAGGGACAAAGGAGGAGGTGAAAGACTGTCGTGGAGCGGAGGAAGCTGCGCAGGAGGAGGAAGAAGCAGGAGGAGCTGACCAGTGCAGGACACCACGCTCTGAAAAAGGGACAAACCCAGGTGAATACACTAAAATGCAATGTTTAATAAAGGTGTACAAAGCATAATAAAGGTGTCACTAATGTGCACATACACCATACCTTGTGTGTATTTTGTTTGTGTGTTTGTTTGCTTGTTTGTTTGTTTGTTTGTTTGTTTGTTTGTTTGTTTGTGTGTTTGTTTGTTTGTTTGTATACTTCTTTGTCCCCGTAGGGAAATTTGTCCTCTGCATTTGACCCATCCCTCGATGCCACTGGGCGACCCGTAAGGAGCAGTGGGCGCCTGGGGCCACCTCCATGATGTGGAGCCAGGCTGATGATCAGAATCACCTGGCTGGAGGATTCACCTATTGCGCATGTTTTTAGTGGTAGGGGAAACCGGAGTGCCCTGGGATAGATACAGACGGCACCTCAGGAATCACCCATATATGGTCATGTTTGAAAACAGTTAAGGGGGAAAACAACTTGGAGAAAAATTTAAACTTTCTCTAATTATTCAAAAACTACTTTAACAAATTCTGAACTATGAATATAGTTTTCTACTAAATAAAGATACAGAGACATGGAGAGGAGCAAAGTGGTTCAACAGCCCATAAATACATAAATAACGGAGAATGCGAGCATGATGCATCATGTTAGCATCATGCTACTTGCTAACGCTAGCTTGCGCGAGCTACGGCTGCCGTTTTTTTCACTTCTTCTGATTTATCTGCGGTGAGAAAATATCCATATGGAGCCGATTTACACTTGAATTTGTTTGTTTGTGATAAATATGTTTATATTCCACCAGAAAATGGCTAAAAAGAGTGGAAAATTGTGTTTCCCAAAATATTCTATTTTCCCCCTCGGCGAAGCCACGCCCCCTTCTATGACGCGATGCCGTCAGTATCAACTTAAGCCTTTGTTACACGTACACCTACATGTTGTGCACCTTTATTACTCTTTGTACACCGTTACTAAATCTTGCACTTTCATGTGTAATTACTTACTTGTGTAATTACTGTTCCTTGTACCTACACATGGAACTTGCAGGCTGTAATCTAAAGCGTTACCAAAGTCTCACACGGTTCACAAATCAAACCCTTTGCTGCTTTACTTTTTAATGCAGTCCTTGTTGAATATTTAACTCAAGTTGAATTTGCTTAAACAGTAACAGTTACCGTGACCAAATCTGCAAAAGTAATGGCGAACAAAATGGTCCAGATTAACTTCATTATGATTTAAAGAGGGGGTATTATGCAAAATTGACTTTTTCAAGCGCTACATGTTATTATGTCATTCCCTCATTAAAAACATGCCTGAAGTGTTGCCTTGGCACATTCACGTATTTTTGAGTCATCTGTAAAAACTCCGATGGCGGGCATTTTAGGGATAGGTTTGCCTGAGTCCTCCTAGGAACGCCCCCACCTCCTGGAGACGCCTCCGAGCTTTCGTCACCAGCCGAGTAACCAACCACTGCTCCTCAGCAGAACCCCCTCCCCACTGATGCCACAGACCCATAGACTGTACATGTAAATGGACGTCTTCTGCTCACTCCTCCCCGTTTACCATAATGACCACGACCGTGGGGGAATTCATGGCGGATTTACAGACTCCTCCTCCCCAGCTCTGACGAAGCATGTTCCTAAAAAGGACATACAGGCGGGATTTTCACCGTAGACTCCGCCCTTGTGTGACGTGTAGCTCGCGCTGCTCCAATGCTAACAGTCCGACCCTCATTAAGTACGAGATTTCAAAAATTCATATTACGAAAACCAGCCTGGTTTCATATATTGTGACTAACCCAGCGTTATCTCAGGAGGAATATCTAGCCTAGTCTAGTGTTGAAACAATTGAAACCAGGCTTTAAAGTAGTTTTTAACGTGTCTAAAGTCCAATGCTTTTCAATGGGAGCCTAGCGGCGATTATGGAGGTACTACAGCAATGGCGGCCCCCACGTTCGTGGTCAAAAAGCAGGGCAAGGAGCGCCCATTGCACAGACAGCGTGTGGAGGGGGCGTGTCGGAAAGGGTCAGAGGTTCTTAAAGAGACAGAGGCCTATTTCAAGACATTCTCTGCAGCCATTTTGAGAGAGACATTTTATGCAAGGCAGTTATTCTAATTTACTGCATTTACAGACCAACAGAAGGTTTGGTCATCATTGTAGTGTGATATAGACCGGTGCTATGTGACTGAAAAAAGCATGATACCCCCTCATTAATAACCACCCAACCTTGGTAAGAACTTCCCAAACACAGAAATGACCTCATCAAGACTAAGACCTATAATGTTGCACACGAATCGAGAACAACCTTGAAATTCATCAGGTCAACGTGAAGCCGGGGCTAAATTTAGACCACCGACTGGACAGGATTTCTTGTGCCAAAATTAACCTGGACTAAATTTGGACTAAACCGAGAGACTGAACCAGGACCGACCCCAGAGGACTCCCACCGCCCCGCTCTGAACATCAGATAAACCCGGTCCGTGCAAACGCCTGGTGCAGACAGACCCAAACATCTTATCTGTCCTCGCGGTCAGTGTGGAGAAAAAACGCTCTGATAAAAGTGCTTTGAACTCACCGTGATGCCTTCGCCGAATCACCGCCCTAATGTCGAGTAACTGCGTTCATCACAGGGTTTATTAGGGACCAATTCAGGACCCAAACACCCAAATGCCCCGGAGATAAGCAAGATTTGATTTCAGGAAGAGGGGCAATAAAGCGCTGAGGGTTTTATGGCATGATGTTGTTTATTCGGGAAATTGAAGAAAGCTAAAGTTAGCGCTGACCTGCTTCTCTGAACGTTGGACTTGCAAATACTAACTATTGATCAACAAGGACAAGTTACGACAACCCAAAGTGTCATCAGAGAGACATAAGACCAAGCAGGATGAGTTAGAAGGCCTTTATCTGATACTTTTCTAGTGGTAGGTTAGAAATATTTGAAAAAAATGATTTTGTGTGGTTTGCACCTAGTTTACTCTATACACTGCAAAAAGTGCCCTACTAAAAACAAGGAAAAAAATCTTAAAATAAGACATTTTGTCTTCTGCCAATGGGGTCAGCATTTTTTTCTTGCTAAGAATTCTTATTTCTAGAATATTTTTCTCATCATAAAACAAGAAAGAAACACTAAATTTAAGCAAATAAATAGCTAGAATTAAGCAAAATGTCCTCAGAAAATGGAATAATTTAAGGAATTATTTAGTGAAAAAATGTGGGATATTTTTACTTAAATGTTGCTTGATTTAAGCAAAATGTTCTAAATTACACACATTTTTGAGCAAAATGTTCTTAATAAATAATATTACCCGCGCCCCGTCTCCATGATGTGGAGCCAGGCTGATGGTCAGAATCACCTGCTAGAGGATTCATGGTAGACATGGGGAGAACATGCTCCACACAGAAAAGCCCCGTCCTGGTGGAAATCGAACCCAGGACCTTTGAGCTCTAACCGCTGTGCCACCGAGCCGCACACTTTAAAGAATGGAATGTATTATCTCTCTGTGAGAATCAGTTCTTACATTAAGAGTTGTTGATCTTAGTTTTTCTTAAAATAAGAAAAATCTTCTTTGTCTAAAGCTGAAGAAGATTCAAAACGTTTTTCTTTCTTGTTACAAGAAAAATGAGCATGTTTTTAGCAAATATATCTGAACAAGAAATGGCTAGATTTTATTTCCTAAAATAAGATTTTTTTTCTCAAGAAAACTTTGCTCAGCAAGACGTTATTACTTTTTAGGGAAAAAATAAGAACTTATTTCTTAAAGTAAGACATTTTTTACTTGCTTAGAATCCACTTTTTGCAGTGTAGATCTGTCCTTATATGTTGCCTCATGTTACTTAACTTCCATGTACTTCTGATAACCTATTGATTTAAAAAGATAGCATTACCCTGCCCTAAAGAGGTGAACAACTCCATAAAGTTTCAGTTATATAAGCATTGATTATATTGCACGATTATGAGAAACTAAGAGCGTGTCAGAAATAACATTTGAACTAAACTCATGGCGTAGACCTCCACCAAGGCACTGGACCTGTCTTGCAATTGAAACATTAGTATTAGTATGTACATTTAGTTTAAGATGTTTTATGCCACAAAACACTTGATAAATATAAATTGATTATTTATTCTTTTTGATAAGGGAACAATAAGGCAAGTTTAATCCAAGCACTTTTATCCAAAGCGCTTTTACATGAAGGATCCACTCACCCATTCACACTCTCGTTCATGTACGCAGACACTGGGGGCCAGGAGGGTGAAGTGTCCTGCCCAAGGACACGATGGCCGTGTGCACCTGCTGGAGCTGGGACTCAAACCCCTGACCTTCTGATCATGAGGCAACCTGCTCTTAAACTGTTCCATTCTACTTTACCGCACAGGTACTTATCTTGATTATTGATCATATTCGAGCCGTATTCCCTCGACAGATAACAGAAGAAAAGAAAATACAACAAACAATGTATCTTAGAGGAAGGTTCGAGTTGTCGTCTGTACTCTGTAGTCGAAATGTAGGATGTTTCGCCTTTTCATCCATAAGGCTTTGTCAGCAACACTAAGGATTCCGGCTCACACGCAGACTAGATAAAGACGACTGGGAGGTTGGCTTGGCTAAGCCCCTCCCACTTATTCAAAGGCTACTCTCAACCTGTAGGTAAACAACCTTTATTATTCCAACGGACTTAATCTCACTGAGCCTCCATTTAAAACTCAGGTGAGAAGAATAAAGGTAGTTTAGGTTGAGAGTGACCTTTGGTCTTTATCTCGTCCACATGTCAGCTGAAACCTTAGTGTTGCTGACAAAACCTTTTGGATATGAGGGAGAAATTCTTATTTATATAAATTAAATGTATTTATTTATTCTCTGCACTGTCTTCCTTCGGGATTAATAAAGTTTATGTAATTGTACTTCAACTGCAGAGTACAGTCGATGACTCAAGAACCTTCGCAACCTTCTACACAAAAAGAAATGTTAAAAAGTCACTTAATTTGCTTAAAAGTGTCAAACTAATCACGGTAATTATGATAATTGATTTATTTTGTGAAACAATGACATTATTATTATAATTGTTATATTATATTGTTATTTAATCTAAATTAATACACATTATACCCTGGTCTGGGTGAATACTGGATTCCGATTGGCTGGTGCATTATTTTGGTATAACCGCACACGTAGTCCGGTCGTTAAATCACTGGGATATCACTCCGCTGTGGCGTCGCCATAGCAACGCATGACACAGCTGAATCAGATAAAGGCGTAATTAGTGACTGACAGGAACGTATGAGATGGATTTTGTGTTAATTTCAACGTTTTTGGCCAAAACAAAACGTTTGATAAATGTTTGTAGAGGAGAGTGAGCAGCTAGGTTAGCTACTGTTAATAACATATGAGCTTTACATTTCTATTGAAAACGGTTAAGGCTATTCATCATTTTCAGGCGTACATAAAATGATCCTGCATTGAAGCATATTTGTCTGGATTAGTAAAGTCAAACATAAAAGTTTCAGTTGGGGGGGCCCAGGTGTGAGCGACTCCACCGCAGCTGTTTCCATAAACAGTTGAGCTGGTTGAGCTAGCTAGCTAGCTTCAGGTTAAACAGAGTAAAAGTGTAATAACTCCTGCCCACGAGTGCCGCATATCGGTGTTTACTTCCAGGGAAAAGTGTTTCCGGGTTAGTCCTGTTGTGTTGTGATTCTGTGCTGATGTTGTGTCGTTGAGCCTGACTGAGATCCTCGTAATAGCAGCGCAGAATGACTCGCTCTGAGACCAGCCTTCAGTGACCGGCTAATAACCCACACAAAATAGTCCCGGAGTCTGGCATATTTAGTGAGTTTAGTAAATGAAAAAAACATTTATTATAAATGTTACGTTTGTGGGACCCTGGTATAAGCGGATTAAACAACGAGGAGCCGCATTAGACGCTTATAATGCAGGAGTAACTCCACTGCGCGTCGTGCATTATAACCGTTTATTACACGGCTCTTCACAACGTAAGTAGAAGCTCCGTTGATTTGAATGCGATTTCCCAACGTTCTTCCGGTCATTATTTTCTGATAAAGGACCTCTGAGAAAAATAATGACCGCTGCCAATGGCAACGGAGTTGGTGCTTTCATATCACTCCGCGCGTACGTAGTAGCGACACTATCTGTCCCGTCACTGCGAGAGAAGTCGGGGAATCGCTCGTGAAGTTAGCGTGAGTCTGACTTTCAACTTACCAAGAGATTCACCACTATTCCTCCTCTCCAACTGCACTTTCAACTAAGTAGCTAGGCTAGCTACTAGCCTTGCTGCTTCTAGCCTAGCCAAACGTTGCCGAGCAACGCGCAAACTTTTGGGAACTATTTGTCGCGGAAGTCATTAAATAAACCTTTCGACCTTCATAAAAGTGTACGACGTTTATGTTGTGTGTGTTCAGTTGGCAAATGGCCGTATAATAAGGGCGAAACAAGACCCCTCCGCTTCGCGTCGGGGTCCTGTCGGTGCTTATTTTCCCGATAATGACCAGCGTTCTATACATTATCCCTTACCTAATGCACGGCTCCTCGTTGTTTAATCCTTACTTGCCACACCATTTCCATTGAATTTGTAGTGATTACATTGCTACAAAATGCATTAGCCACATTTATCCCATAGATACAATGCTATTCCCATCTTGTCAAAGTGTTCTTGTGTTATTAAGTGCAAAAAGTGTGAATTAAAAAAATGACAGAAAAACTAGCATAATAACAATCACATTCAAAGCAAACATAATGACTTTGCCTGTGATCCGCTTCCCATTGAAGATCCCAAAGGAAACAATTACTCAAAGCGGTGTTAATTATCACTTTTATAACCACGTGACCAAACTTTAAATCACCACTGCAGTAACGCACTTGGTGGTTGGAGAGCCCCCATAACCTTCACACAGTCGTAATCCTCTTACAGGTAGTTTTTATTTGAACAAAGGAGCGGGTGGCGGCGCAACAAGCAGGTCTTTGTTAAGCAGCGATTTTACCTCCGCTCTCCACGGGTCGTGTCTGAAAACAAAAACCACACCGGCTCCGCAGTATCCAAGGAGTGCAAATTACAGACCTGCGCTCGCAACACAAACACGGCCGAGTTAGCAACGCGGCAGCTGCGTTACAGTTATTACCAAAGACAGTAAAGTGCCTGTTGAAACCTTAATAAGGCCGAGCGAGAGATCCGATGAGGGAGGAGGGCTAAGTATACAGCGCGGACATGATTCTTAAAGGCTGATAATTGCAGGGAGATTCTGGGAAATGCATTGTTTGGCTGCATAAACATGACACACAGGGAGAGGTATAGGAGAAGTATTTGAAGTATGCACTCGAAGGTACAAGCATGTCAAAGTGAGGTTGCTGAAATGAACCTCTTAACTCCCGCCTGAACCGAGAGGATCTTTTTCCTCACGTCATCAGATTTTGTTTCCATAATTTTTTTTTATTGGGTAGTCAACTCATTTTTGTAACTTTTTTGTCATTTTTTGTCATTTTTTCATCCATTTTTTTAATCACATTTTTGTCTTTTTTTTGGTCAATTTTTTATCACATCTTTGTATTTTTTGTCACTTTTTTTTTTTAAATCAAATTTGTCTTCTCTTTGTCACATTTTTGTCATTTTTTGTCACATTTTGGTCATTTTTTCATCCATTTTTTATCACATTTTTGTCATTTTTTTTGTCACATTTTTGACTTCTTTTTGGTCAATTTTCTATCACATCTTTGTATTTTTTGTCACATTTTTTAATCACATTTTTGGCATTTTTTTCTCACATTTTGGTCATTTTTTGTCACATTTTGGTCATTTTTTTTATCACATTTTTGTCAATTTTTTGTCAATTGTTTATCACATTTTTGTATTTTTTTGTCACATTGTTTTATCAAATTTTTGTCTTCTTTTTGTCACATTTTTGTCATTTTTTGGTACATTTTTTATCACATTTTTGTCATTTTTTTGTCACATTTTTGTCATTTTTTTGTCACATTTTTGTCGTTTTTTTGTCACATTTTTGTAATTTGTTCGTCAATTTTTTGTCAATATCTTGTGACATTTTTGCCACTTTTCCATCAATTGTTCGTCACTTTTTTGTCAATGTTTTCTCACATTTTTGTCACATTTCCATCATTGTTTTCATTTCAGTTTTGTTGCTATTTTCACAGCTTTTTTCCAGAAGCCTTTGGACTGGGGTAAAGCCAAACTGGAGAAAATGTGCTCGGTTCAGGTGGGAGTTAAGGCGTTAAAGTAATGAAAACCATGAGTTAATTTTAGTCTAATCGTGATTTTAAAGGGACTATACGGAGTTTAAAAATGTTAAAACAAAATATTTTCCTCCCCCTACATGTTCCAGCCATGTCTTAATGTGTAGAATGAGCCTCTAAAATCCTGCACTGTCATGTTATTGTTCATTGTGTCCAAACTCATTCCTTACTTTCCTAACACATTTGTCGCATGGGGACAAGTTTATCGCCACATCTCACACATTTTCAGGGTCACTTTTACAGAAATGCTGGAAAACTCGGCCGCAAGTTCAAGAAGTTGATACAAAAGCTTTATAATTAGATGCACGGTGTTTGAGTTACTATATACTAAAGGAGGAGGACAAAACTAAATTTGTTCCACTGCTCGATAAATTTCATGCCTTTAATATCACACTGGATCTTTGGACATTGCAGAAGCTCGTACATGCGTTTCCAACGACATCACACATTGTTCTGGCGGCCATTTTGAATACCGAAGTAGAATTATGCAGTACTACGACATGTAACAATATCTCTACTCAGGATGAAAATGAAAAACAACTGATCGACAGTGGCATTTTTATGAACTCGAAATCATTGCTCAAGAAGATAAGAGTAAAAACACGGCCCCAGAGACGCATGTTTATGTGATATAAGCAGCAAATGTGGCACAGACGTAGCAGCTCCGTCTGTCGAGCTACAGCAGGATTTACTTAAGATCTGCTTCACTCTGAAGACTAAATTAACACATCAAAGAGTAGACACAAAACCTTTCTCTGTGATTTTCACAGTTTGTCATGTCAACAGAGTCTCAGTCTGAGTCGGTGTTTAAGCTGCTCAAGACGTTAGCATGCTACCGGTTAGCAACTGTCAACAACTGTCAGTGTCTTCAACCTGATAAACACATGTGTGGCTCACATCGAAATACTACAGTAACAGCTCAGCTCTGACCTCTGTCACATGTTGTAGCCAAGGTTTGGAGTTTGGTTCAGGGCTTTCTCTTGGAGAGATCAGTGCTGACCTGTTGAAGCTAAATGCTAACCGGTAGCACGCTAACGTCTTAAACACTGACTCACTGGTTTCTTTGCATAAACGTGCATCTCTGGGGCCGTGTTTTTACCCTTATCTTCTTGAGCAATGATCACGAGCACATTATAATGCCATTGTCAATCGGATGTCTTTCTTTTATATCCAGAGTAGAGATACTGTTACATGTTGCAGTACTGCATAATTCTACTTCGCCACCACAACAAAAGTCACATGACTGGAAGGCATGTGTTGAAACGATGCTAAAGTGAATGTAGTCAAAGTTAGAGGAGGTCCAACTAAATATAAGAGCTTCTTGGATGGTGGGGGCAGGGTATAGAGTTCGGGAATGTGATGTCATTTCGCTAAGCATTATGGGAATAGCAGCAATTGTAAACTAATGGAGATTTTAAAAGTTAAAATACTGGAGTTATTCTTCACATTAAAACACTTGAACACCACAGTGAGTTGGATGTATCTACCAACAGTAACTCAGCAGCTAACGGAGTTGTTCCACGGCTATTTTCTCCACTTTTTATACCGATATTAGCTAATGTTAGTCAATGGAAATGCATGATAACAGCTGCAAAGATGGCGGATCTCCATGGTAACTGTGGAATTTCCCGAACTCTATAAACTTTTGGATCCTTGAGTTCCTTATCTGACTAATTCCTCTGGACAAATGTAGCCCTCGCTGAGACGACTTCTCATCCTCTTTCACCACATCTACAAATCTCATCTCTGATCTTCCTTTAGGCTGCCTGTTTCCTGGCAGCTCCAACCTCAGCATCTTTTTACCCAAACATTCACTGTCCCTCCTCTGCACATGCCCAAACCATCTCTCTCTGGAAACTTTGTCGCCAAAACAAGAACCGACAAGACAACAAAAGGCGTTGACCAAGGACGAAATCAGGACTTAGCTACAGCAGACCAAGTTCAGACTAAACTAAAGCTGTCGGACTAACCAGGATTATAAGAGGATTTAACGTAAACCAGCATAAACATGGAACTCAACGAGGACCTAAACCGAGTCTAAATCAGGACTGATCTTGTGCCTGCGTCGAAAACCCGGTTGTTTCTTGAGAACAGATGGAGTTTCTCTTTGATGTCTTGAGGGAATGCAACGGTCTCGTTCCAAATAAATCGTCGTTGCTAATGTTAAAACAACAGCGCTGGCTCCGGGGTGAAAGGTGAAGGTACAGTCAAACAAACCGCTTCTGAGAATAGAATGAGCAAACAGCGCAGGGGAAATATTGGGAAATTTGAGTCGAGAGCAGCAGATTCTTCGGTGAGAGGGAAAAACATATAGAAATCCCCTCCAATAGGACACAGATGAATGACTTTAAAGGGACAAAACTTAAAACTATTGCAAAGTTTAATGTTGAAACCTGAAGTCACCTGGGTCAGGGCCATGTTGGACAAATGTATTTTAACATGGCACTTGTTGGATGTAGAGCAGGTCTGGACTTGTGTGGACTGAGCTGATAAACTCCGGGGTCCTCTGTCTGAGATGAGTCCCAAATTAGTCCAGGGGTCAAGGGTTTACACTGGTCCCGTTTGGGTCTCGGTTGAGTCTTGTTTTAGTGCTGGGTTCAGTCCTGCTTTGCAAAATGACAGTTTCATAAGCCAAAGCTTTAACCTCTTAACTCCCGCCTGAACCGAGAGGATCTTTTTCCTCACGTCATCAGATTTTTTTCCCATCATTTTTTTGTTGGGTATTCAACTCATTTTTGTAACTTTTTTGTCATTTTTTATCACATTTTTGTAATTTTTTTGTCACATTTTGTCACATTTTCGTCCATTTTTTCGTCCATTTTTTCGTCCATTTTTTATCAATTGTTTGTCACATTTTTGTAATTTTTTTGTCACATTTTTGGAATTTTTTTGTCACATTTTTGGAATTTTTTTGTCACATTTTTGTCATTTTTTCGTCCATTTTTTCGTCCATTTTCTATCAATTGTTTGTCACATTTTTGTAATTTTTTTGTCACATTTTGTCATTTTTTCGTCCATTTTTTCATCCATTTTTTCGTCCATTTTTTATCAATTTTTTGTCACATTTTTGTCATTTTTTGGTCAATTTTTTGGTCAATTTTTTGTCACATTTTTGTCACATTTTTGTAATTTTTTTAGTAATTTTTTTAATCAATTTTTGGTCATTTTTGGTCATTTTTTGGTCAATTTTTTGGTCAATTTCTTGTGACATTTTTGCCACTTTTTCTATCACTTTTTCGTCACTTTTTTGTCAATGTTTTCTCACTTTTTTGTCACATTTCCATCATTGTTTTCGTCTCAGTTTTGTTGCTATTTTCAAAGCTTTTTATCCAAAAGCTTTTGGTCTGGGGTAAACCCAAACTGGAGAAAATGTGATCGGTTCAGGCGGGAGTTAAGGGGTTAAGAAAAGTTAGTTTTGTCCTCTGATTTAGAAGAGCTACCAATCTGTAGGGCTGAACGAAACGGGAACAAAACTTGTGACATTCAATGGGCTCTATGGCGCTGTCCTTCCTATCTTTTGCATTCTCGATCAGCAGGGTCCCACAGAAATGAAGCGATAGCTCAAGTGAATCACAAATGTGTCTCTCCTAAGGCCTGACTGTGACTGTACTGGGAGCGGGACGTCTGCAGCTCGTCTCCATGGTGATGCTGACTAAAGGCAGCCAAACATGAGGTTTAACAGTTAGATCCTCATCCAAATCTATTATTTTATTACCCAGTCCAGACAAAGCATTTTCTGAGTCGAGCTGGTCATTAGGAGCTGTTCTGTTTGGTTGGCAAAAGTATAGTCCAAAATGTTGCGCAATTTGAGCTGAAACTGAACTTATGATGGAAGACTTTAGTGACTTTGCAATGTAGTGTGGCTAAATATTCCCTGTTCCTCCTCTGCACATGCCCAAACCATCTCAATCTGGAAACTTTGTCGCCAAAACGAGGCTATAAAAAGGCATTGACCAAGGACAAAGTCAGGACTCCTCAAGTCCAGACTGAACTAAAGCCATCGGTCTAACCAGGATTGTAAGAGGAACTGAAACTGAACTTATGATGGAAAACTTTACTGACTTTGCAATGTGGCCAGCGGCGGCACGATAGCGCAGCGGTTAGTGCTCTCGCTTTACGGCTAGAAGGTCCGGGTTCGATTCCCACCTGCACGGGGCCTTTCTGTGTGGAGTTTGCATGTTCTCCCCGTGTCTGCGTAGGTTTCCTCCGGGTACTCCGGTTTCCCCTACCACTAAAAACATGCACAATAGGCCAGGATGAATGATGTGTGTGAGTGAATGTATGGTGGTGGTCAGAGGGTCCGTTGGCGCAGTCGTGAAAGCGCTTCTTCCCCCAGGGGAAACTGAAGCTATAAACATAGTTTACCACCACCGAGTATGGAGTGAACGTACAATTGTCTCATGTAAAGCGCTTTGTGACCATGTCTGTGAAAGGCGCTATATAAATAAAGATCTTCTTCTTCAATGTAATGTGGCTTCTTTGCATCACATGATATCGCAATACGGAATTTTTTTCAATATCTTGTGCATTGTATTTTGATTCACATAAACAATTCCTTAGACTTGAACTGAAATGTGTTCACAAAATGAATACAGACTAAAAGTACTTTATTGCATTCAACTTAGAGCCAATGGAAAATACAATAGAGTTTTGAGACTGTATGGAGCATAGGCTTTTTATGTTGAAAGGGGTTAGACAGATCAAAATCCTTTGCTAAGGAAATGATTTAGCGTAAAGAAAGTTTCTAATTAACGTCTGCCCTGATGATCTGACATGGCACTTTGCATCCATGAACCTTTAACACAGAGTGAGTGTCTTGTCAATTCAAAGGGGACGTGATCCATATGTTTAGGTTCATAAAAGGTCATACTGGACAGAAAGGTTTTTTGAAACACCGTCTGTACTGGTTGTTTAGAGTAGTGTATGTTTCTCCTTTCACCACATAGGCCTTGACAACGCTGGAAGGATGTACCTTATTGTGCATGTTTTGTGTTGCTTATTGGGGAAAATCCACCCGGACACGGAGAGAAGATGCAAAATTCCCACATTAAGACCCACACAGTCCGTCAAAAACCATCATGTGTTTGCACTGAGGGAAAAGTGCCATCAACTCAATGTGCCACAGTGGACTTCATCAGGGGCGGACTGGCCATATGTCCATTCTGGAAGAGCACAGAAGGGCCACCAGTCCCGCCTCAACTGAGCTTTACCCACATCTAAAAGCTAAAAAGAAAAGCATCAAAATAGCAAGAAAAAGAGGATGAAAACAAAACAAAAATGTGCTGGAAAAGCAACAAAAATGTGACAAAAAATGTGATGAAAAGGCAACAAAAACATGATAAAAACATGGACAAAAAATGATAGAAAAAATAATGAAAAAAACAACAACAATATGACAAAAATGATGTGACAAAAAGTTACCATCACTTTTGTAGGTCTTAGCTTTCAAATGAGGCGTTACATTGTCGCTCTCCAGTCGAGAAGCTTTTAGATTTGGGTAAAGCCCAGTATAAAAAAAAATATGAATCTAAACGGAATTCCGTGGAGTATGGTGTACCACAAGGTTCAATTTTGGGACCGTTATTATTTATTATTTATATTAATGATTTTGCTTCTGTTTCTATGACCACCTTTTCCGTTCTTTTGCTGACGATACCAATAAAAAAAATAAAAAAATAAAAAGGCGAACTGGAGAAAATGCACTCGGTTAAGGCGGGTGGTTAGAGGTTAAAATATGTATTTGTGGAAGTGTCACAATTACGCTAATTTGGGCCAGGCTGGTCAGAGTCCAGGGCTGTTTTTCAGTCCCAGTCCGCCCCTGGCCTTCATGGTAAAAGGCGAAAAGGGTCACCAGACATTTACACGGGACAGTCCCACTTTTGAAGAGTTTGTCTCATGTCCCCTTGGATTTCTCATAGTTTTATACAAGCTCTGTCCCAGTTGTTTTTCCACCAGTGACCAATGCTGAAAAGTCTATGGTCCATTCATGTGACATTACACTTTTACAAACAATCTAACTGCTCAACCTGGGGGGGAAATGTCACTTTTGAAGTCCTGCCCTACATTCCCACTGTTTCCCGGTTTTTAATGTTTACAATCTGGTCACCCTGTGCGAAACGTTGCTCAATACTCTCTAAATGAGGACTTAAACACCCTTCTCTACAACAGCTTTTAACCATTGTTCCCTCCTCATAAACACCGGCACGACTTTGCTTCATTCACACAGGTTTTGAGTTGTCCTGTTTACTTTTCCTCCTGAAGTTTATCTACTCTTTACAGACTGAACCGCTCCACGAGTCATGTGTCGGAGCAACGATCAAACTAAACCCATCTTTGTGATTATGTTTCCCGAAGATTTCAGCATTCACTTTCAAATTCCCGTCATTCCTGAATAACACCGATCCCGACTTTCCCTTTTATTGTCTCCAAATCACTATCATTATCACCATAACTTTTAACGGCGTTCTTACCCTCAGTGCTTTGGGACAAGCCTGGACTTGTGGTTGGCACATTTCGGCTCCTCGACTCGTCTCCAACCCTTCCCGTTGCTTTTGGGTGTTTTTTTTTTTTTTTTTTTGGGTGGATCGGTGTAGACTTTTCCCCTCCCTCCCTTGATTGGGGACGGGCCCACCACTCTCCCCATAAGCCAAGATGCCGCGGTGGGGGGTGTCCGCGCGGCCGAATGACATTCCTGCGCCGCCTTTTGTGGGGCGCATTCCTCCGACGTCCGCGCTGATTGGGCCGGACAGGGGCGCTGTGTTGGGGCTAGGCGGCGTGCTCGAGTGCGGGGCTGACGCGGGGCTCAATGGGAGGACAACAAAAGGCGGAGGAGTGGGGCCAGAGCCGCGGTAATAATCGGACGTGAATGAGCTTTGAACGATGTGACAAGTCTCCCCCCGCCGCGGCCGCCCCGGAGGAATTCCAACGTCAAGAGTGAGGGAGGAACTCCAAAATCAGACACCAACATGCAGGATTCAGAGAGGCTAGAGGAGTTTGGAAGATTATATCTGGCAATTACTCTCAGAATTCTCAAAAAGGGCAAAGAACGACTCAATTTCTATCAATTTGTCATAGTTTTTACTCTGTTAAGATGTGCAAATTGTGTTACATAATTTCCTCCTGTCTGCATTACCCATTAGAGTCAGTTGCCCATGATGTGAAATGGAAAAAGTCAAACACACCGCTACACCGTTGGCCAAAAAGCATTTGCTGAGATATCCACAAATTCTTGTTCCCGGATTCATCAAAGTTTTGCAGATTTAGGAGCATTTTTAAGGCTTTTAAGGCGAATGAATGTTCCAAATCCATCCATCCATTTTCTTCCGCTTTATCCGGGGCCGGGTCGCGGGGGCAGCAGTCTCAGCAGAGATGCCCAGACTTCCCGATCCACACACACCTCCTCCAGCTGTTCTGACCCCGAGGCGACACCAGGCCAGCTCGGAGACATAGTCCCACCACCGTGTCCTGGGTCTTTCACGAGGCCTTGTCCCACTAGGACATGCCTGGAACACCTCCCGCGGGAGGCGACCAGGAGGCATCCGGAACAGATGCCCGAACCGGAGCAGCGACTCTACTCCGAGCTCCTCCCGGGAAACTGAGCTCCTCACCCGATCTCGAAGGGTCCGCCCAGCCACCCTGCGAAGGAAACTCATTTCGCTCGCTTGTATTCGCGATCTTGTCCTTTCGGTCATTACCCAAATCTCAAATCCCAGTGTTCCAAATTCTAATGCAAATGCCGTTTTTCTCAGATTTCCTAAATTGTCAACCCAAAGGACAGTCGGCATAATTTTCAAGCCTTTAACTGTTCGAGAATATTATGAATGTGATTGAAAAAACCTCCCAATGATCACAGTATTTCAGCATTTATCACCAACCATCCACTCCTCCATCTATCTGGACCATCCAGGGATACACGGCCTCATCAGTGAACAAGACTGTTTGAAAATGAGTCTTCATGTCTTTCTGGGCCACTGCAGTTTCTGTTCATGAGCTTCAATGAACAGTTTTGAACAGGGGTGTCCAAAGTGTCCAAATGCGGCCCTCAGACTCTCGCTGAATTGGTACACATCATCAGAGAAGGTCCCTTTTACTTGAAATGTAATAATTTAACACAATTCTAACCTAACAACTAACATTTTATTGTGAGACAGAGCTGGCATGAAGGTTTAAAGCAGAAATATAGGTATGAGGCACAGTTGAAACCTCTGCTAGTCAAAGGTTTCGCGGCACTAACCACCGATCTATGGCCCTTCACTCTGTGTACGCTTCAGCATGCGCAACTGCAGCCTCTGGAGGGTCCTACACCTTGATGTTCGTGAGACTCCAGAGGCACCAGCAGCTTCAAATACCCGTTTGCAGCTTTGTAGCAGCTGTTCTCTTAATCTGATGTGTTTGTCTGGCAGAAACCGTCCTCATTGTGCCTTTATCTGCACAAACCCGTGTGTGTCTGAATCAGCCACAAATCTCTTATCAGTAGGATGATTACACTTAAATCTTTTGTGAAATATCGAAGGTTTTCATACCTAGTTCAAGGCAATCAACTATTTCATCAGCAGAGAGATCATTTTTCTTTCTCATATTGCTTGAAAATTTCCCGTAACTGGGCTCACCTGACAACTACTCATCCCAGGCGTCTGAAATTGCGATTCAAAGAGCCCTGAGACACAACACCATCCATGAGTTTCATTGAAAACTTTTTACCTTTATGACACTGAAATACAATTTGCATACTAATTTGGAACAGGCTTCATGACTTAAACTTAAAAACTTAAAAAATCAGAATGCAGATAAAACCATATTATGCTAAGGTGATGAAGTCTGGGCCCACTTTTCACAACAACTCTATAACTACCGGAGATCAAATTAGGACTGATCTGGGTCTAAAAAGGGTTTAAATCAAGCTAAATTGTGCTTAAGTATATGGTTGAGCTAACTGTAAACCATCTCTTTTACACATCTACTGTTATAAGTTCTTGGATTTCCTACATATGCAACATCACGACTAGCCTTTCGCGAGGTTGTTCCATGGCTCCTCTGAAGAGATCATAAATAATGGTAATCCAATGTGATCCAGCGTTTGTTATGACTGATGTGAAGCCCGATCGCATTGTTTAACCCCTGTGTGGCCTTTCTATCCATATTCATGCGGCTCTGGGCAGCGGGGCATGAAATGGAACAATTCCTGGTGGTCAGCTCTCGTCTGCTCCCTCTGACCAGCTCCAAACTGACCTTTCGCTCGCCTAATGCCTGAAGACACTGGCCCTATTTCCCTAAGAAAACAGGCGGGCTCTGCATGTCAATGGGACGTTTGCCCTATTCCCCGGCATTAGCATTCGCAGGTCCCCCTCCTCCCCAAGTCTGCGGCCGCGGTCCATCCGCAGTCCATCTCCCGACGCGGGCTCTTGTTCAGGGAAGCCTTTGAGTTCAGGGTCAGAAAGCACAGCAAGACGGTAAGACGGTGTTAATTTGAGGATTTGAGAGTGGGGTAGGGGGAAACTTTCTGAATTGTGGCGTGTGAAGTATTAAGGCAGGACGCCGCAGGTGAACAGGGGGGAAATAAGCATGTGGAGATTTCAATTTGACATTTTAGCTGTAGCTCACTGACTTGAATATGAGGAAAAACGTGTGAGAATACTTCATGTAATAAGTTTTCCTGTGATATTCGGTCTTTTAAGCAGGGCAGCCCTGGACCCTGCGCCATCTGCTGGAGGGGGCACCGTATTACACTTTAATTTCGAACCCCATGAGGTCCCGACAACATCGCAGATAATCGGATATAACGTTGGAAGATACTCATAGAGACGTGTGGTCTTTTGGTCCTTCTACGCCTGAGGGGGGGCCGTGTAACCTCGAGAGGAAAATTTGTAAATTTTGTTCAGTAGTAGAGGTTCCTCCCTAAATGTTGTGCTCACGGTTCATGATTGCACATGTTCTCTTTTTTTTAAATGAATAGATAATCTTAATCCCCTCCTAGAACCACCGCCTTAACGTGGTGGAGGAGTTTGAGCACCTGGATGATCCTGGGAGCTCTGTTGTCGGGGGCCTCGTGCCCCTGGTAGCGTCTCCCATGGCAAACAGGCCCGGTTAGAACCATGAGGCCGTCCTTCTGTGGACCCACCACCTCCATAAGGGCTGGTGCAATGTGATTTGGGCAGCTCCAACTGCCCCCACGACCTGGAAACGGACGACTGGAAGAAAATGGATGGATGGATAATCTTAATAACATAAAATATAACTAGCCTTTTCCATACCTAAAGTGTGTCCAAAAGGATTGGGATAGAAAAACCCAGGGGGGGTAACAAAAGTTCAGTTTTGCCTAGGGCACCAAATTGGCTCGAGCCGGCCCTGCTTTTAAGCATTCAATGACCAAAGTGTATACCTTCAGCTCTGAAATCAGATAATATGTATTTTTGAACTTCTTGAATTTCCTTATCTCTTTTCTATCTCATCTTGTTTAGTTTTTTAATAAACTGGTTATTGCTGTAGAAATCAGCAAGAATTCCACTTGTTTTATGGGGTTCAAAGCTCAATAAGTTGGTAAATTTGGTGTCTGTAGATGCTTTTGTAAGTGCAAATACTGTTTCCCAAATAAATCTATATGTTACCGGAGCAAATTGGACCAAAATCTGAAAATACTTACCTGCTCTGTCTCCCTTTAACCTGTTCCCTGCCACCTTAGGGTTCGGGATAGCAATTATTTATATCCACATCTTAAAGCATATTAACTGGAGCCTACAGCCTGAATGCCAGTGTGATGCCTCATTTGAAAGCCAAGACCTTCTAGTTTCTAAAAATATGTGTGAGATCTGGGTGAGAGAAACACAACTTACATCACCTTTGCCCTTCCAAACCCTGATCATAACCCTGATTAGGGTTAACTAACCCGAACCCAAGCCCCCGGATCGGAGGGACGGCAGGTAACAGGTTAAAGGGACTATACAGGGTTTAAAAATGTTAAAAGTAAGTATTTTCCTCCCTCTACATGTTCCAGCCATGTCCTAATGTGTAGAATGAGCTCAGGCCTGTTCACCACAACTGCCTCTAAAATCCTGCACTGACACTCAAAAAGTCGCGTAAGACCTGAGGTGGCAGTAGTGAGTATAAAATGACCCTTTAAGTAGACATTAACATTAAGACTTTAGCAACACCTTCCACCACAGCACCATAAATACATTTGTTTCCCGTTGCTGCACCAGATGACGGAGCAGGGATGTCCAGGGTGGCCCCGATGGGGGATCGTTGGCTGCAGAAGAGAAAAGACCGACACGAGGAGAACACGTGTGCCCAGAGGAGTTCATCCACACTCATAAATCACTGCAGTCACCGCAGCTTTGAACCCGATCTAAACAGAGGGTCTACATGGTGTTCAGATGGTGCTCAGAGGGCCTCGCCTGTGTTCGAAACCACAGACGGGCGCACTCCTCAAACGACTGTGGTTTTTAATGTAACAGAGAATATGTGAGAGGATCATTCATCCCGCTGTGTAAGTGGAGGACATGAAGCCAGTGGTTTGTGTCACCTCAAAGGGGGTTTTATTGGTGTGTGAATGAGAGTGTGAAGGGGTGAGTGGTCTCTTGCTTTGAGAGCCTCTAATGTAGGTGGAAAAGCGCTATATTAGCTGAGACCATTTCCTAAATAGCATATATGGCACTGTGGATACGTATCACAATCACTTTAGACTTCAATTTTCTCTACATGTTTCTACATTAAAATGCATGGGCGTAGGTTTGCGTGGGGACCATGGGAACATGTCGTCACCTATATTTCAGGATGGCCAAGGTGTCCCCACCAACTTCATGTGGAGATCTTCACATTGTGCGATCAGAACAGAGCTTCAGTCTGTCTATGGAGACTTATTAGTGAGCCACATTTATGTGTCCTGACGGAAACACACAATGTTTCTCGTCTTATTTATGTCGGATGTTTCACTGAACAACAATCAGAAAATGGTCGGTCTGCTCTTTCCAGAACTTATTCCAGAACAGCAGTGAGTGGAGATCAGAGACTGATCTACAGTTACAAAAACAAAACAACTAAAACAAAGATTCCTATTAATATGGCTCAGTGACGATGTTTGACAAGTTTGGAAGCACTGCCTTTTAGGGGGGGGGGCGCAGTAATCTTCACTTTACTGTGCGGATGCCAAACTACTCCTGGTATTATTACGCCTTACAATATAGTTCCCCCTTTTATCCGGTTAGAAAATCCACATAGTTTAATTTTGTGTAATTATACTTTGTAGTGGAACACTTCACGTAACCATATTTAAATAGGGAGAACGTGGAAGAGCTTGGTAGCTTCTATCTTGACTTGTTTTGGAGCTATAGTGGAGAGGGGGAGAGGCTAAATGCTAACGCCGCTGTGTTTACGGTGAAGGCACGGGTGAAGATCAGACAGGTCCTAAAGAACTCGTCAAAGCTAAGGTAAGAACATATCTCAGTATGTAAAAACAGTGGCCTATTCCTTTAAGACATTGTTGGAGCATGTAGGGGGAGGAAAATACTTAATTTTAACATTTTTAAACTCTGTATAGTCCCTTTAAGTAATATGTTATTCCTTAGTTACTGAAAAAAGTAAGATATTTGTGCAACCCTTTAGTAATACGTTGCCCCCAACACTATACACCAGTGCCTTGTTACCTCATGTATTTATACCTCCATGTTTCCCTTTGTCAGTGTCAGCCCTGGTTCCTTTGAGCTTCTGTTTCACCAGTTTATCATCTTATCTCTCCGTTATTATTAAACATCACCAGATTTAGTCCTGCTTTTTGGGTTTTGTTTCCTCGTTCCACCTTCAAACCACGACACTCACAGGTATTTGTTGTCAGCTGCTTCTGCACCATGTGACCAGAACAAATACCCCCGAGAGAGACAATAAAGATTAGAAATATTCCAAAAATGTCTGTGCTGCTGCTCCTTTCCGAACAAAACAGCGTGGTTGTAAGTGTTAATACAAAATGTAGCTGAACAGACCCTTTAATAACACCAGGGAGATTGCGACACGTATTATCAAAAAGGCCTGTGTTCTCACTCACATTACCCAGAGTCCTCACAGGGGTCCCATCTCCGTTACATCCAAACTTGAAACATAGCGAGTCCAGTCCAGACGCTCCACGGAGTCCCATCACTCACTCCGCGCTCTCTTCTGTTTCAGGGGAAACACTGACCCAGATCTGTAAAACTCTGAGCGGACGACAGTGTAGCTCACTCAGTCTGAGGCTCATGTAAGAATATGTACAGTTACAGGGGGGAAACTAAAAAGCGATCTCTGTTTTATGACTTTAAAGCATCGGGTCGGGTTGAGACGTAACTGGATGATGAAATAACTTTGGTTTTCCTTGGATGAATGACAAGCATTGATTGTAAAACTATGTCCAGATGCGCGAGGTCAGTCTCCGCCTCAAACGTCTCACAATATCACCCAAGAGATGGACGTAACTATGGTGTATTTCAACATAAAACAAACTAACTGCTTTTCCAGTGTAAAAATGTCCACTTTAATGTTCATGTATTTCTCTATTTACTGCACGTTTGTGGTTCAGAAGTTGATGTGGGCAAAGAGGAAGCTTGATCGACTGTAACTGTAGAAATTAACCATAGAATGAATATAGTTGGATAGTTTTCATTTCATTCTGAAATATTAAAAATACATGAAAAAACATGCACTGCGATAAAAGAGTTGCCCCATGGAGGTTTTCTCATCTGCACAAAGGCTGTACAAAAACATGGCAGATATACATTTACAGAAGTCGTGCCCAGTCATTGATCTCACCGACACTTGTGGTTAAACTGTTCCCCTGTCAACAGAACCTAATTAAATCTACATTCATTATTTATCTAGTCTGACTTAGGTGTGACGCTTGAGGCCATTATCACCTCTTTCCTTCCCCCTCAAAGTAACAATGTGTTTAAAGGTAACAGATTTCACACTTGAGGATCTACATGTCTAACGATGGGAAACACAGAGGCTGCTTTAAGAGACAAATAATCTGATTCCAGTGAAGACACACAGACAGTAAAGCAATGAAGGGTTTATTTTACAGGATTTCTTTTTCCATAAATAGAAAACACAACACTGGCTGTACACGGTTAGTTATAGGCTGCCATCAGAGCTGCAGAATGAGGACAAAGCTGAAGTCGATGCATTATTTCGGTTTGCATGTTTTTTGATGATTGGCTACGAGATAAAGCATTAAACCAAAAGTTACAAATTACATTCAACTATTTTATATTTTTGTCATGGGTGATAAATCTGGCGAACATTTGGCGGGTGCTTGGAGAAAAAGCAGGATTTATCAATATGAAAAACAAAAACAACGGAGCTCAACAGTCTTGCTCTGTATCCGGAAATAAAAATCACATTTATTGTTTTTAAAAAAAAAACCCCGATGGAAACAAATTGAAGAAAAATTTTAATGCTACACTTTTGTTTTTGCTCTCATTTTTCATGGTGTGAGCTCACCATAAATCTGCAAACACTTCTCCTTTGTTCAGAGGATCCACCCCCCCACACCGGTGTGGCAAATCAACATGCTGATGCCTTGGGCTGTCTACAATAAAAGAACACTCTGAACTGTTCAGTTTGGCTTCACTGGAGCATTCGGTTATCGTTTACGCAGGTCTATTTGGGGATTTTGCAATATCGGCTATCGGCCGATCTAGCGCCGAAAAAAGTCGATATCTTCGGGACCAAACGTGACAGAGACGTTTTTTGTATTGGAAAGAGCAAAGTCACAGATTTCATTGTTCAAGGCCTCAGGGGAACAGAGAGACATTGTGATGAAAACTGGTTAGCTACAATGTGTTAAACGCGGTGATTATGGATTTACTGCAGGTCATTTTGAAGCACAGAGTCTGGAGGATTATAGTTCAGATCGCCGCACAAAAGGCAAAGTATGCTAATGCTAACGGCAGAAACTATGACTGAATCACCTTAAAGCAGTACTAAGTAACTCATGCCCCTAGAGGCCACAAGCGCAACTGCAGGGGTCATAGCATATTGCGATTTTTTTATTATTAATTGTCTTGGAGAGTAAATACTACGCTGACAGAAAAGACAAAGGGACAGAGGGATATTGTGCATCCAATGACACAATGGAAATCATTTATTTCACTCAAACTTGGCTGTAAGTACTGTTTAAAGTGGCGCTAGCCCGCAGTTAGCGTTGCCCTTTAGCCTGTTAGCTTCCTCTTCGTGATTCCATTAGTGTGTATTGGTGGCTCCGGTCCGGTGGCAGTCAAGTTGCAATTGTGGTTTTCGGGCCAGAGACACCAGGGGGAGAGGAAACCCCCCCAATCATCCCATTAAGACTTGTATTACCCCCAGAGGGACTACGGAAAGGATTTATCAAGGTAAGCTTTAAGCAATAAAATAAAATCGGCCACTGCTGGAGCGGCCAAGTTTTTGTTTTTACAGGATTATGAACCAAACATTTGGAAAATATTGGTCAAAAATCGGCATCGATCTTAGAATAACCCACATCGGTCGACCTCTAATCCAGAACATCCCAAACATGCTCAATGGGGGACATGTCATTAAAAACCCCATCAACAAAAGGCACCTGTGTTCACGCAATACAGCCAAACTGGACATCTCAGAGTGTCCTTTTATTGTAGACAGCCAAAGGCACCAGTGCTATATCCATGCGTCTGATCAGCATCTGTCTCAGTGTCTTTGAGCTCTTTCTGCTTCAATTGTTTCAAAAAGTCTATTAGACAAATGAATATGAATTGTTCTTTCTGATCCAGAGCAGGTTTGTGTGAAACGGTTGAGCTCTATTGAAAATAAAATGAGAAATGACCCACATACTGTAATGAGGTTAATACTTCGGAAGAAATTGCTCTGGAAGTAGCTTTAACAAACAGGAGAAACATACTTACATAATAACTGTATTTCCATATGAAGCTGGTTAATAATTCACAAATAAACCGTCTTGTCTTGGTTTAAAGTTAGTCCTAAATGGAAAAACAAAGGTCCAAGTTCATAAATAAAGTTCAGCGCTGACTTTTTTTCTCTCCACAATCTGATACAAAATCGCTGAGAAAGTCGCTGGGTCCTTGGATCTCGGGGGGGACTTGAATGCAGCATTTGTTTCTCTATTTACATCGAAGCGCAGTTCAAAACAAGCCTTTAAAAATCACGACGTGAATAAATATAGTTTTATGTACAGTCGCTTTAAAAGAGACCCCGGTCGTCCCACAACCCACAGACTCTTGTGAAATCTGCCTCCGAACAGAAAACGTGTAAACATGGAAAAAAGCACATCAACTTTCATATGTACAGGGTGAGAGAGAGAAAACAGGCCTCGTGCTGTTTTGTAAGTTATAGATGGAGAAAAAGACCAGTCAGTGAGTTTACAGGTGATGCTCAGGCTTTTACAGACACCAAATAGAAGAGAAATAAACCATTGTGTTTGGTTGAGCAAAAAGTATAATTGTTATAATGGAAAAAACTTTGGTAAGATAAGTTTGTATTCTTCTTATATTAAAACAAAAAAAAATGAAAATATTGACCTTGATCAGGAAGATTGGCCTATACATGCATTCCATAGTTCCGGCGGCCATTTTGAATACCAAAGTAGCATTATGCAGTACAACAACATGCAACAATATCTCTTCTCAGGATGAAAGTGAAAGACAACTGATTGACAGTGGCATTTTTATGTTCTCATAATCATTGCTCAAGAAGATAACAGTTAAAACACGGCCCCAGAGACGCATATAAGCAGCAAATGTGGCACAGACGTAGCAGCTCTGTCTGTCGAACAACAGCAGGATTTAGCTCTGCTTCACTCTGAAGACTAAATGAACACATCAAAGAGAGAAAGGAATCCTTTCACAGTGATTTTTACAGTTTGTCATGTCAACAGAGTATCAGTCTGAGTCAGTGTTTAAACTGCTCAAGACGTTAGCATGCTACTGGTTAGCAACATCTATGACACTGAGGAAATTCTACAGTAACGGCTCAGCTCTGACCTCTGTCACATGTTCTATCCAAGGCTTTCTTTAGGAGAGGTCAGACCTGAGCTGTTGAAGCTAAATGCTAACCGGTAGCATGCTAACATCAGCTTAAACACTGACTCACTGGTTTCTTCACATAAACGTGCATCTCTGGGGCCGAGTTTTAACTGTTATCTTCTTGAGCAATGATTACGAGTACACAAAAATGCCACTGTCGATCAGTTGTCTTTCATTTATAACCCAAGTAGAGATATTGTTACATGTTGTAGTACTGCATAATTCTACTTTGGTATTCAAAATGGCCGCCATAAGAACAAAAGTCACATGACTGAAAGGCATGTATAGCAGAGGCGGGTAGTACTTGAGTAACCGTTATTATATAATAATTATATTGAAACGATCTTTCTGGTGTAAAGCAAAGGGAGCTGAGTGAGCTGAGATGGAGAATCAGAGTTGTCACTACCTCGTTACAAGCATTGATTGATTCTTCTTTAAAGACTAACTGCTCCCAAAGCCAGAAGTCTTGTTGTCTCTCATACTGTAAAACATTTGGCATCAAATTAGAAAACATTCTAAATGGCAAGACATTTCAGTATTAACCCAGAATTAAGCATGAGTTCAACCCAGCACTTCCCATCTTTTCCTCATCAGCCTCCCAGCTCAGACATGAATGTAATGTAATGAACTGTCAGACATGGAATACAGGCCTTCTCTTGATCACCTAAAAGAAATTTGGCAATAGGACACTGGAAAAAACATCACTGCATCTCCATGGACTAAAGCTCAAGACGACGTCCACTCATCATCAACGTTCTGCACAGGCTACACCTCTCCAAAGTACGGCTTTCCAAAATGTTCCATGAGGTGAACACAGCTTGTGATCGTGTGGCCAAGAACAGGCTTCTAACACAACATCACAGTTTACTTGATGTCTGATGTTTGTAACGGTTACACCCTGACCATGTGCTTTTTGGAGGACATCCAGTAACTGCTAACATGCAGAAAACTGTCATTAGATTTGTCTCAGTGCAAGCTAGAAGACAGATCCTATTAGATTGTAATAAATAAAAAACTCCAACCTTTATTAATTTGCTGCATGATGTAATGAAACATGTCCAATTGGAAAAAATCAAATTCGAACTAAAAGGAAACATGATTTTCATCTGATATGATCCATTTCTGGAGCACTGGGACAAATTTAAACAAGCTGATGTATGACTAAGTGACTGGCCTGAAACCTGTCGTTTAACTGTGGACCTGGCAACCCTGGTGTTCACATTACCAGTAATTGTAAAGCCTTAACCTGTATGTTGCAGTAAAAGCAGTGACGTTAATGACCGAGTGGCTTTTTTGAGCGGCTCTTTCAGGTGAACGGTTCGAACCGGATCTCAATAGTGAAAGGAGACGGATCTTTTTGTTCAGTCAATTTGATCCAGAACTCCCCCGAAGCCCAACAATGGAGCAGGCCACACGAGTGAACGCTTTATACACTAAAGTCAAAGCTAAAGGTACTAAAGATGATTTGTCAGACAGTTACAGACTCTTTTTATTAGTTATGGAACAAGATGGAGCACGTTTTTCAATATCAGTCCCATAGTGTTGTTTTCTCCCTTTGCATCTTTGAGTCTGATATTTCAACATTACTCCAACATAGCGTCTTTTGGCAGAGAAAAGGAGAAAAATATGACCTTTTATATCAAGAAATTATTTGTCTGGAAAAAAAACCCACAAGTGACAAGAACAATTTTCATTCATAAATTGATGTATTTATTGTTTGTGTCGTGAATGATGAATCATCATCCGTCAGAGCGAACTCCTCCCAAAGCAGACGGGGTTAAAGCGAGTCCAGCGTCACTAAGAAAAGCTAGACCTAAAGGAAACTAAACTGCAAAAAGGAATTTGGAATCTGCTCTGGGTTAAGTTTTAGTTTGTTTGATTCCATTTTAGTTTTAGATTGTGTTGTCTTTTTTCTCGGCAGAACCAGGACTCTTCTTCAGGATTCGTTTGCTGACTTCAAGAACACAGGTCTCCCCCAAAGTCAGCAAACTGAAAGTGAAGAAGGTTCCTGGATCTGCTGAGTCAAACAAAACCATATTAAAGGATTATCTTATCTTAAAATAAAAGAGATGAACTTAACCCAAAGACACATGAAAAAAAATATAGGTTGAACTTAATAAAAACTGATCTGAGGCGACGCTGGAGCTCTAATAATACGGCTTGTCCCATTTGGAGAAGAGTCGCTTCATTGAAGGCGTTGAGGCGGATTTTGAGATGTTTCACGCTGTCCTCCTGGAGCTCCGTGGTCTTGGTTCCCACGGCGGCGAAAAGAACCTTAAAGGAGCCTCCGTACTCGTGCATCAAGTCCCGGGCGGCAGCTTTGCCCAGCTTCTGCACGTCCTTCGCTTTGAGGCGGACTCCTTCAGGGATTACGAAGTGGTCCAGGGCGGCCTTCTCCAGCAGGTCCACCAGTGTGTCGTGGTAGGACCTCAAATGGGCCGGCTCATGTTTGAAGAGCTTCTTCACCATGACCCAGATCACGTTGTGCGGTCAGGGACAGTGTCAGGAGCTTCAGTGAACTCTGGGACTGTGAGAAGTTTCTCTGTGGAGTCCTCTTCAGCTGTGGGACCATCTAGGACTATGGTCTCCACTGGATTTGCTGGTTCTGGATCTTGGCTCTGATCCAGGCTTTGGTGGCCCTGAGAGCAGATTTCTCCGGGGCTTCCTCTCGGATCTCGATGTACTGTGGGATTAGGGTCTCCACAAGACTCTCGCTGTTTCAGAGTTTGTGCTTTTGTCCAGAATCTCTCGTTCCTCTGGACATTGTGTCTCTGATGGGCTTTGACGGCCCTCAGAGCTAATGTCTGCTGACATCTCTCTGATTTCCTCCTCACTCTCTCCTTCTGGGACCTCCACCAGACTTTGGAAGGTGTTTAAAAGACTGTCTAACCTGTGAAATTCAAAACAGAGCTCTGGACTTTGGGATATCTTTGAAATCCCATCAAACCAGAGCTTGTCAGCGCAGATAGAGCGGAGGTCCTCTGAGGTGGAGCTGGTCTCTTCTGGGTTTCTGATTTTGAGTCCAGTTTTGGACTCTGCTGAAGTGACAGAGATGTTTTTCACTGATTGGTCAGGGAGGATCTCTCCAGCTCTCTCTGTGACTTTGTAAAGTTCTTCCTCCAGACCTTCTTGCTCTGTGGGGTCTTCTGGGAGTTCTGTTTTCTCGAGGACTTCGACATCCTGTGGGATTAGGGTCTCCCCAAGACTCTCTGCACATTCAGAGTTTGTGCCATGCTCCTGTTGGCTCTGGTAATCGTCAGCCTGGAGGTCCAGGGCGTTCATGTCTGAACTATGGAGGGCCCCTACTTGCTCTTGTGAAGGAGATATTTCTCCTAAACGTTGCTCCTCTCTGGAGTAACGTTCAGCGGTCTCGTCCATTACCACAGCTTCTCCTGGAGGAGTGACCTGTTTCTGGAGAACGTTCAGGTCCTCCTCTGGGACGGTGAAGCCCATTTTTAAGAGCAGAGCTGTAGACGCTTTCCTCTTGGCTTCTTTCTTAATGAAGGCGGTTCCTGTCGCAGTAAACTGGTTCAGCGACGCCTCGATGGTGAATAAACAGTTGTTTTTCACCATTTTCTCCTCCAACGTGCAGTACACGCCGTATTTCTCTCTGCGTAGCATCTGTAGCTCCGAAAGGCGAGAGCTGGGATCTTTTCCCAAGCCAAAGTCCGGCCCGATGTGGACAGCCGGGACGCAGGACCCCGTGTTCCTCTTGAAGGCTGATGGAGCAGTGTTTTTGGACAGGTTCTGCAGTGACCTGTCCCCTGCTGCTGGAGTTACGTCCAGCAGGTCTTTTTCTGGGACGTTGTAGCCCATTTTCTGCAGCAGAGCAGTGGATGCTCTTCTCTTCGCTTCCTTCTTGGTCTGAGCAGTTCCCACAGCGCAGAATGGGTGTAAGGAGGCCAGTTTGCTCCATCAGTTTTGTCTGGGAGCTGCCTGTACCGAGCGTAAGGCTGTTTGAGAGCCATTTGCAGCTCTGACAGACGTGACGAAGGGTCCTTTCCCAAACCAAAGTCAGGGTGGACGTGGGACGCAGCGTGACGCAGTCGGTGATCGGTGCAGGGTTTTCCATCTTCTGCGTGTTAAAGCTGCTTGTGTTCATGTTAGCGTTTGACTAAAGCAGAAAAAGCTAAGAACAACCTATGTCTTTAGCTGTGAGAGATTTCGATAAAGTCTCCTGTGTCATTGAAAGCTTCCTGTTTGCTCAAGATTTACAAATAAAGGCTCTTTAAAAGTTTTAAGTGGAGATATTATGTGTACACTCTACACATCCAGTGGCCTTTAAACATGTTTTCTGCTCAATAGCTTTTCTCCAATTATTATTATTTTATTTTTTTTGCTTTGAACCCCAAGAAACACTCAATTCAAAATCCCTCTGTGCAATTCTTATTCACAACTTATATGTCGCAAAATAAAATAAAAAACCTCACATATAAACCTGGCTCTGTCCATTATTTAGATTTTAGGTTCTGACTAATATATCGGCCAATAAAAAGGCTGATATCTCCGGAGACTTTAAACACTGAGATATGTTCTTACTTACTCAGTCACTACATTGTGAGGAGTAAAAACACCTGGAGCACTTCGACGATATTACTGTGCAGACTTCGAAGTTCGGCCTATTGTGCATGTTGCAGGTTTACAGTTTAGATTGCGCCTGAATCCAGCAACACGACGGGGACAAACTTTCTTTCTTGTCACGAGTCATTGGCTTTGACTGTACATCTGCACACAGCGCCACCTGCTGTCCTGGAGGCTGTTACAATGAACAATACATGCGTTTCCAATGACATCACGCATAGTTCCAGCGGCCATTTTGAATACCGAAGTAGCATTATGCAGTACTACAACATGTAACAATATCTCTACTCAGGATGAAAATGAAAGACAACTAATTGACAGTGGCATTTTTATGTCCTCGTAATCATTGCTCAAGAAGGGAACAGTGAAAACATGGGCCAATGTGGCACAGATGTAGCAGCTCTGTCTGTCGAGCTACAGCGGGATTTACTAAAGATTTAAACTTCGTACCGTTCATTGTGTCTACTTGTGTTACAGTCTGTCAGACCTGTTGGGACCGTCAGGCTGGTCACGCCTCGGAAGTAAGAACAACCAATAAGTATCGCCGGTGATACTTCTGACGTCCTGCAGTTGAAGGCTGAAACATGTAGAGGTAAAAGACTTCAACATCTCTAACCCTAGTGTCTGACAAAATGAACCCAAAAAATGATACTAAAGATCTGCTTCACTAAATTAACACATCAAAGAGGAAACAGAAAACCTTTCTCTGTAATTTTTACAGTTTGTCATGTCAACAGAGTCTCAGTTTGAGTCAGTGTTTAAGCTGCTCAAGACGTTAGCATGCTACCGGTTAGCAACTGTCAATGGTTTCTTCGGGTTTTTACGGTTCTCTTCTTGAGCAATGATTGCGAGAAAATAAAAGTGTCACTGTCAATCAGTTGTCTTTCTTATATATCCTGAGTAGAGATATTGTTACATGTTGTAGTAACAACATGGTTTAGCACCAAAGTACATCTCTGACATGTTACAGCCGTATGAACCATCTCGGGCCCTGAGAACTTCAGGGAGGGGCCTCCTGGTGGTTCCCAGAGTCAATAATAAACACGGTGAGGCTGCGTTTCAGTTTCATGCAGCTAAAATCTGGAACAGTTTTCACGAGGATGTGAGACAGGCCTCAACTCTGACAATGTTCAAATCCTGGCTGAAAACAGTTCTTTTTGCCTTTTACTGTAATTGATTAATTTTATGTTGATGTTTTTATTGATTCTATTTGCTTTCTTGTATTTATGCAACTGTGAAGCACTTTGAATTGTCTTGTGTATGAATTGTGCTCTACAAATAAACTTGCCTTGCTGCATAATTCTATTTCAGTATTCAAAATGGCTGCCACAACAACAAAAGTCACATGACTGAAAGGCATGTACACCTTCATAGAAACTGTCTTTCAAATGTAGTGGAGTAAAAGTAGTAAGTTCTCAACACAAAAGCTTCTCAAGTAAAGTACCGACCCTCAAAAAATCTACTTAATCAAATATAAAAAGCTGTGTCCACGTAATAGTTTTTTGTCAGGTCGGGCTGAATGTTTAGGCCAAATCTAAACTACTTCTATTCCAATAAAGATCAAAATGACTGACTGGTTTGTAAACTCACTGAGGATCATCTGAAGTGGCCTCATCTCTCACTGAACACAATCGAGGGAAAATGAACGGGTCTCGGGTCCAATGCAGCGTTACACGAGGACGTTGACCTCAGTTTGTCAGTGGGACGTCTCTCTTTCTCCAGATGAAGACCGGGAGCAGCGATAACTCACTGCAGACCGGACGCAGAGACGGTTTAGAAAGGTCTGTCCATCGCAAAGACGCCCAGTGAGTCTGAATGTGCGTCAAAAACAAGTGATCCGTCAAAGTCCGCTGCCTATACTGTACAAGAGTCAAGATGAGGAGGCTGTGGAAACGGTGGACCAGGCGAGGCTAGGAGGAGCTCACGTTGGCTTTATATTTGTCAGGCTGAATGGTGGAATGGGCTTCAGTTAATATATTCTTCAGAAATGCATTTAAGTTTGGTGTTTTTAATCAGGTTTAGACGTGGAGTCCCATCAGAACATCCACTGGCTCATGTTCATCTTCAATAGCAAGGCCGTGGGAACCCAGGGTGCTGAGGGCGCTGCAGCACCCCCTGGTGGATAGTTTGTGAACTGCAGGCAATATTAACCCCTTAACTCCCACCTGAACCGAGCACATTTTCTCCAGCTTTACCCCAATCCAAAAGCTTCAGGAAAAAAGGTGTGAAAATATTAACAAAACTGAGACGAAAACAAGGATGAAAATGTGAAAAAAGTGAGAAAACATTGACGAAAAAGTGACAAAAAATTTACAAAAAAATGACAAAAATGGACAAAAATTTGACAAAAAAGAGACAAAAAAGAGACAAAAAATTTAGAAAAAATGCACGAAAAAGTGATAAGAATTTGACAAAAAAAAATGCAAATAATTTGACGAAAAAGTGACAAAAAAGTCACGAAAATTTGACAAAAATGAGACGACTGCCCAACAAAAAAAGTGATGAAAAAAAATCTGACGTGAGGAAAAAGATCAATTTAGATTTGTCGGTCTTTCAAATGAGGCGTTACACTGGCCTACAGGATTTGGGTAAAGCTGAACTGTAGAAAATAATCTCGGTTCAGGCGGGAGTTAAGAGGTTAATAAATAGGATTTATGCACAGAAAAGTATTTTGGGGGTAAATTTTGTCCCTCAGCGCCCCCTAACTAAAACATCTTCCCACGGCTCTGTTCAATAGTATGTTTAATTATTTTAATTCCTTGTATATACTGTGACTATTTGTTGTAATTGTTTGTTTTGTTTGCCCGTCCCTTTAAGTGGACTTTAAGCACTTTGTTCTCAATGTTTACAACCAGTTTAGACATAATTTAGTCCAAGTCAGATCTACTTTTAGACTCTTTTTAGCCCCAGTTTAGTCCTGATTTAACCATGATCCACCAACCTTGGCCTGGAGGTACTTGGAAGGTCAAATATTTTATGTGATGGTATCGTGATGGTATGGTGTAATAATTTAGCTTTTATGTCTGTTGTTTTTGTCACTTTTTGGTTGAGTTTTGATCACATCTTTGCTGAATTTTTGTCACATCTTTGTTGAATTTTTGTCAAAATGTTGTTCAGTTTTTGTGATTTTTTTTGTTGCGTTTACATCCTTGTTTTCTTCTCATTTCTTTGTGGCTGATTTGGTGCTTTTTTTCCAAGAAGCTTTTTGATTAGGGTAAAGCCAAACTGGAGAAAATGTGATCCGTTCAGGTGGGAGTTAAGAGGTTAGGCTTTTCGCATCACAAGGTCGTTTTGAACTTTAACGTAACATAACGTCCTCCCACCTGTCGACACCCCGTCCTAACGCCCTCCCCTGGTCCACTATCCCTCCACTGTCTGCGCTTCCAAAATGCAAAAGCAGCTTTATATGTACACAGCTAAAAGGCCCAAAGTCCATCTCATGTTTAACATCCCAGGACAGTTTTGAGTCTCGAGAGGTGCCGCCGGTCAGTGCAGCCGAAATCCAAGCCCAGCGACAATGAAACATATCAAAGCCGGCGCGTGTTCCCGGGCGGCGGCTCGCGACGACACGCCCTCGATGCTGCCCGTGGCCAGACCAGGGGTCAGGAGCTGCTCTTGGAAAGTGAAGTCATCCATGTTGTCTGCGATTTCTGGACAGAGACAGAGACACAAACACCAGATAAGCAAAAGCATGATTAATATGTGTCTAAGAGGAAAGAGGCTGTGGACGTTTGAGAGCGTCAGAGGAATCAGGAAAACATGTGTGGTATGTCTCAGGTCCTCGGCGCTCGACGGCTCCCGCAGCTGTAAAAACAATGTAACAAACGCACAACATTTTAAACAGATGTCGCCTGTTATTGTTGCTGAATCACACAGACGTATATTTCAACCTGGAGACGCAGAGACAGACGAATGAGAGGACAGTCCTATGGAGGATATAAGTTCTCGTGCTGCGGCTCCGGTAGGGAGAAGCTCAGGGGTGATGTTGTAGTGCTCAATCAGTCAGTCATGTGGCTCAGAAACATTCTTTGGTGCTCTTCAGCTTTGATATTTCACGTTTTAGGTTTCCCTTTTGGTAATGCTTTAAAGAGGGGGTATTCTGCTTTTTTCAATCACATAGCACCAGTCTATATCACACTACAATGATGACCAAACCTTCTGTTGGTCTGTAAATGCAGTAAATTAGAATAACTGCCTTATATAAAATGTCTCTCTCAAAATGGCTGTAGTGAATGTCTTGAAATAGGCCTCTGTCTCTTTAAGAACCTCTGAGCCTTTCCGACACGCCCCCTCCACACGCTGTCTGTGGCATCAGTGGGGAGGGGGTTCTGCTGAGGAGCAGTGGTTGGTTACTCGGCTGGTGACGAAAGCTCGGAGGCGTCTCCAGGAGGTGGGGGCGTTCCTAGGAGGACTCAGGCAAACCTATCCCTAAAATGGCCATCAGAGTTTTTACAGATTACTCAAAAATACGTGAATGTGCCAAGGCAACACTTCAGGCATGTTTTTAATGAGGGAATGACAGAATAACATGATGGAAAGCTTGAAAAAGTCCATTTTGCATAATACCCCCCCTTTAAGGGTGTTCATCATTCATGAATTCATCAATTCATCATAATTTCATCATGAATTACTTCATGAATTCATGTGAGGTCATGATTTGTCATGATGGAAAACACATGAATTCACACCGTTAATTCAGAGAATGAACTCAAAAAGGATAATGATGAATTCATCATGATCATTATTCATTCCCTCCATACTCAGTGGCAGTAAACGACTGTTGTAGCTACAGCTGCCCTGGGGTAGACTGACACAAGTGAGGCTGCCTATTTGCACCATCGGCTCTTTCCAATCACCCCCACACGTTCACTCTTACACTACATTCTCAAGGCAAGGGGGGTGAAGTGTCTTGCCCAGGGACACAATGACAGTGTGCACATGTGGGAGCCTTGATTCAACCCACCGACCTATTTTCTCATATGTTTATGCACGTTATCAAAGCTGCAACACACAGGGGCACATTCATGATGAAGTCACCATGAACTAATCATGAGATCATTTTTAGTTTATACAAAGTTTGGTCTTTGCCACCGCTGTTTTTTTCAGAACAAGAATTCATCATGATCAGGATAAATTAACTATTATCATTAATGAGCCTGTTAATTCATGAGTATTTCATCATGAAGCATCATGAACTCAAATGATGAATTCATGGATGAATTCATGTATCCTTATTATAAAATTGCCTCACTTTCTTCTAACTGCATGCTAACAAATCAACAACCTGCTCAGAACGGGCCCGCTGATTTAAGATCTTAGATAATGTGAGGGACGGCTCTGGGTTCTCTCGATTACGCAATCCCGCACATCCCCAATGTTCATGGGAATTAATTATACACATGTTTTAGGTAAGAATGAAGAATGAAACCCCTCTGTACATCAGTCTGACCACTACGGCCTCATTCTCTGCTCCAGACAAACTCCAATGTTCCCGTTTATCTCCCGTCACGTGTTGTTCGCACATGACGGGACATAGACAGTGTGACTTTTGTGATTTATAATCCTGTTCTAGCATAAACGTGGAATCACTAAAACGCCGCAACAGCGACACAAGCCCGTCCGTCGCTGATCGGTTCCTGTTTACTCAGGCCTGCTCCGCCCAAGAAATGTTTATGTTTATTAAGAACCCCATTAGTGGCCTACTGCTTCAGCAAAACTTCCTCTGTCTTTTTATTCATTTATTTTTTACAACACATTTCTTTGCAGTTCTATCCATCCATCCATCCATCCATCCATCCATCCATCCATCTATCGTTCCGTAAATGACAGTAAATGGGCTCAATATTTAGTGTCAGTACAAGGCCGTAGGACCCCGGGGTGCTGAGGGCACTGCAGCACCCCCTGGCGGATAGTTTGTGAACCGCAGGCAATATTAACCCCTTAACTCCCACCTGAACCGAGCACATTTTCTCCAGCTATACCCCAATCCAAAAGCTTCTGGGGAAAAAAGCTTTGAAAAAAGCAACAAAACTCAGACGAAAACAAGGATGAAAATGTGAAAAAAGTGTCAAAAATTTGACAAAAAATGACAAAAATGGACAAAAATTTGACACAAAAGTAAGAAAAATTTGACGAAAAATTGCGGAAAAAAAGGACGAAAAAGTGATTGAATTTGACAAAAAAAAAATACGAATAATTTGACGAAAAAGTGACAAAAAAGCCACGAGCATTTGACGAAAATGAGACGACTGCCCAACAACAACAAAAATCTGATGTGAGGAAAAAGATCAATTTAGTTTTGTAGGTCTTTCAAATGAGGCGTTACACTGGCCTACAGGATTTGGGTAAAGCTGAACTGGAGAAAATGCTCTCGGTTCAGGCGGGAGTTAAGAGATTAATAAATAGGATTCATGCACAGAAAAAGTATTTTGGGGGTAAATTTTGTCCCTCAGCGACCCCTAACTAAAACATCTTCCCACGGCTCTGTGTCAGTACATTTATTTTCATTTTTTTTAATGTAATACTTATTTTTCTTTACCCAAAGTAGGTTGTGTCTCATTGTATTTCATGTTGTGGGATTTCAGTTTCTCTTCGAACAGATCTTTACTGTCATTTTGAAACTTTTAAGTTAGTTTCTGCGGCATTTTAAGCTCTTCCCGTGACAGGCCTAGTATAAACGTTTCTTTTAGACGCAGACACATATATCTAACCTCTTGTATCAGATTTAAGAGGTAAACAAGGAGAGAAAGCTGATGTTTCTAAAGCTGTGGTGAAGATGACGCAAGACACGAACAAACTATGAGCAAAATCAAAATTCAAGTGACAAAACTCTTATTTTGCAGCGAGATCTACGACTTCCATTCATCACATCTGCTAAATCCTGAGGTCAGACGCTTGAAACCCAGCGTTGAGTAGCTTACCAGAATTTTAATTTAGAAGCTGTTTCAACTTGGGTGAATAACTGCCGTGTCAAAACCAAAACCATAAACAAACATCTCTCCGGAGACGAAGCTGTAAAACGGTAATTTAATTCAGATTGAGAGAAAATGTGACATTCATAACAACACGGGTGACTGTGGTGAGGAGATTGCCGTCAGCGAAACCGCAAACTCCAGTCAGACTGTCTATTGTAGCGCTACGTGATGTTTGGCTGGTTGGAAGAGTGTTTTTGCTCATAAAAGTTGCCGGTTCAATCCTTGTTATGATCATCAAAGGCAGGTAGTGCATTTCCTCAAGTGCATGTACTTCAGTAAAGCTTGGAAGAAACTACTTTTTTAGGAAGTAATGGCGCGGTTACCTGCTTGGCCCTGGTTAGTACCAGGGCCAAGCAGGTACTAAGAAAAGTATAGGTACTGCTTCCAATGGATACAGTCAAAAGCAAAGCCATATCCATGAATATGCCCTGGTAACCATGGATACAGTATCTACAGAATAATGGAAACACAACCAGGCCAAGTAGAGTAGGACCAAACCAAGTAGAGAAGAGAAGGGTAGGGCTGGTGGAAACGAGCCTTAAGTAAGTATGTTCAGTCTTTCACCATCTTGAGTCTTGCCCAGATACCTCCTCGTTTGCCCTTTTTTTGTTTCCTGAAGCGCCTCTTGTGAAGCCTCGACTGTGCTTCAGCTGTGGGGGGGCTCGTGGAGCCTCTTCAGTGTTTCAGGAGAAGAAATGTGTAGGTCTCAAATGTCTTTAGCTCATAATAGGGCTGAAACAACTCATCAGTTACTGATATAGTCAACTATTCTAGTAATCAATTAATCAAGCAAATAGAGCAAAAAATACATGAAAATTTGGGAATTTTGATGAAAACCTACTTTGTTTTTTTATTTTAAAGGGCATGTAGGGTGTGTAAAGTGTAAATTTCCTAAATATCTGTCTGTGTCTCAGCCAATCAGAAATCAGGAAAAAAAAAACTGCATACATCATTCATAGCCAAGCGTTAATCGATTACCAAAACAATCGTTAGTTGCAGCCCTAGCTCATAAACTATAGCTTTTTGTTTACTTTTAAAAAACCTGGCTCCCTTCACGACTAGTACGGAGTAAAAAAAATCCACTGAAAATCAGAGGCAAAGATGTACAAAAGCATCCAGTAAAAAAAATGTGGAACAAAGAAACTACAAATGCAGTTCGCTGAAAGCAAAAAAACACTGCTGTACTAAGAGGGAGGGAGGTTGCTGCTTGTTTAGGTGTCACCATGATATGAGGGTTTTATCACACTGTAATTTTTACTTCTACTTAAGCTATGTAAGGGATAATGTATAGAACGCTGGTCATTATCGGGAAAATAAGCACCAACAGGGTTCGCGTCGGGGTCTTGTTTCGCCCTGAAGGTACTTATTTTCCCGATAATGACCAGCGTTCTATACATTATCCCGCTTATTAGACGACCATTTGCCAACTGAACACACACAACATAAACTTCGTACACTTTTATGAAGGTCGAAAGGTTTATTTAATGACTTCCGCGACAAATAGTTCCCAAAAGTTTGCGCGTTGCTCGGCAACGTTTTTCTAGGCTAGAAGCAGCAAGGCTAGCAGCTAGCCTAGCTACTTAGTTGAAGGCGCAGTTGGAGGAATGGTGGTGAATCTCTGGGTAAGTTGAAAGTCAGACTCACGCTAACTTCACGAGCGATTCCCCCGACTTCTCTCGCAGTGACGGGGACAGATAGTGTCGCTACTACGTACGCGCGGAGTGATATGAAAGCACAAACTCCGTTGCCATGGGCAGCGTCATTATTTTTTTCAGAGGTCCTTTATCAGAAAATAATGACCGGTAGAACGTTGGGAAATCCCATTCAAATCAACGGAGCTTCTACTTACGTTGTGAAGAGCCGTGTAATAAGCCGTATAATATATTAAATTATCATCATGCAAAGGTCCAGGTTCTACCTACAGGACAGTAAAATGCAGGAAGTCCAACACAGCAACAGCAACCAACAACCAAATATGTTTATGATGAGATCAGGCAATGTCTTTTTTAATTTGGGGAAATTGATTTAATCCCCTTCATTTTGGTTTATTAAAATCAATGAATGTTTTGCAAATTACATTTTGATTCAGGAGCCACATAAACAACACAAAGCCGTGCTTCAAATTCACAAAAGGAAACATGTCCCGGTTTGATGAGATCTGACAGAGGAAAAGAATCACCAGCCCTTGACCTTCTGTCGCCTTCACATCCTCCATCCATACATCTCACGTGTCAGAAAGCCCGTCCACTAAAGCCCAAAGCGCGGGACGGGCCTGGTCTCTGCTCCCCCTCTGCCCCCTGTGAGGACGTGTGGACAGGAGGCAGAGTCTTTGATAAATCTGTCTTATCTGCTCTGATGATAACCCGTACACTCCCCACGTCCACTCCTTTCACTCACTCCCTTCGCGGCACTTCTTAAGTTAAACACTCTGCTGTGACGTCACTCTCACGCGCTGCTCACACAGTCCGCAGCCTCTTACCACCCGCCTAAACCCAAATGCATTCTGTCCTCTTTGGCTTTTATACAGGCCTGTGTAGTACCTCATTTGAAAGCTAAGACCCACAAAACTGATCTTTTTCCTCACGTTGATGCTGTGTTGTGTCACTTTTCTTTTTCTTTTTTTTTCACTTTTGTTGAGTTTTTGTCACTTTTTTGTTGAATTTTTGTCATTTTTTTGTAGAAATTTTGTCACATTTTGGTTGAATTTTTGTCATTGTTTTGTTGAATTTTTGTCACTTTTTGGTTGAGTTTTTGTCATTTTTTTGTTGAATTTTTGTCACATTTTTGTTGAATTTTTGTCATTTTTTTGTTGAATTTTTGTCATTTTTTTGTTGAATTTTTGTCACTTTTTGGTTGAGTTTTTGTCATTTTTTTGTTGAATTTTTGTTTAAATTTTGTCATTTTTTTTGTTGCATTTTTGTCACTATTTTGTTGAATTTTTGTCACATTTTTGTTGAATTTTTGTCATTTTTTTGTTGAATTTTTGTTGAATTTTTGTCACATTTTTGTTGAGTTTTTGTTGAATTTTTGTTGAGTTTTTGTCACTTTTTTGTTGAGTTTTTGTCACATTTTTGTCACATTTTTGTTGAGTTTTTGTCACATTTTTGTTGAGTTTTTGTCACTTTTTTGTTGAGTTTTTGTCACTTTTTTGTGCGTTTCGCGGAGTAACACTCCGCTGTGCGTCGTGGTGTTCTTCACTCCACGCCGTGCATTATAACCGTCTAATGCACGGCTCCTCGTTGTTTAATCCTTACTTATCCTAGGGACCAGGACATTGGAACACACTGTGCTATGTCTGACCATTCAAGTCTGGCCATGCTTCCACATAAAGAAGATTAAGTAACCTCGGCCGTGCGTCATCAGAGGCACCTACGAGACAATATTATTTCTGTACCACAATATATATTTACAGATCAAAAGATTCTACTACTGCCAATACTCATTTCACCTTCTTGATCAAACCTTCATCTTTCCCTTGCTGACGACCCCAGTTATCTCCAATGCCCAGGGAATGACTGAGGAAGAGCGAGCGTCGCCGTCGGGTCGGTCAGACAGCAGTAAGTGGGTTAAAGTTATGAGGCTGCAGCAGCGGGAGGAGGATATCAGTAATAAATGGCAGCGCACGGAGGAACGCCAGCTATGAGACGCACGGCACGCAGACGCAAACACATTTCTCAAATACTTCCCCGCCGAGTCATAAAAACCAGGGCAAAAAACTCACGATATAAAACGGAGCCTCGGGGCAAGAGCAGCTGTCAGAAACGAGAGGGATCACGAGGAACAATGACTCAGCAGCCAATCCGACGCTGCGTTAAAGGCGACAGGAAAGCGGATCCGTCGTGACACATTTCAAATCATTGCTCCGCTGCCCTGTAATGGATGGATGAATTTGTGAGGAATCTATAAATGATCTAAAAAGGATCACGTTTTGTTCCCTTGAGTAATTAAACGTCTGACTGTGGAGCTGCTAATCCACTTGCAAACACCTTGTGACTATGCGCTACTGTTCTATTAGTGTGACATACGCCTATATTTAGGTGTGTTGTGTCACCTTTTATTGTGTTTTTATTTTTTTTTTGGTCATTTTTGTTGAGTTTTTGAAATTTTTTGTTGAGTTTTTGTCAAATTTTTGTTTAATTTTTGTCATTTTTTGGTGAAGTTTTTGTCATTTTTTTGTTGAATTTTTGTCACTTTTTTGTTGAATTTTTGTCATTTTTTTGTTGAATTTTTGTCACATTTTTGTTGAGTTTTTGTCACTTTTTTGTTGCGTTTACATCCCTGCTTTCTTATTTTTTGTGGCTGTTATGGTGGGAGCTGCTAATCCACTTGCAAACACCTTGTGACTATGCGCTACTGTTCTATTAGTGTGACCTACGCCTATATTTAAGAGTCTATTTAAAGAAAGGCCTTAAAGCCACACAATGAACTGAGTCAAATATTCAGTTCAGTTCAGTTCAAATTTTTTATTCAGCCATGGCGATATTACAGACAGACATTTCCAAAATCTGAGCTGGCTCTGAACAGACGGTTTTTGATTTGTTTTAGCCTATATCAAGGTACAATAATACTTTACATCTAAATCAATGACTGTTATAAATTTGTCAAACATCGGTTCTTATGTTTCGTTGCCTTCGGATTTTCCAAGTACATTTTTTTAATACATTTTATTGAATTGAGTGATTGTGTTACATGATTTTTTAACAATGTCCAAAGAATTCCATAAACTGATCCCTTTTGCAAGAAACCCCTTATGTTTTTGTGAAGTGTGTGAATATGGTACCCAGAAATTGCCCTTTCTTCTGTTGTTACTATCTGTGATTAACACAAATTTGTTTTGGATACGTATTGGCACCAACTTATTTTTCACTCTCCACATAATTTGTAGTATTTTAAATTTGACCAATTCATTAAATTTCAAGGTCTGCAATTTTATGAACAATTTGTTTGTGTGGTCTCGTGGACCTTTGAGAGTCACAGTTCTTATCGCTTTCTTCTGGAGTAAGAACAACCTTTCTGTATAACTGGTGCATGCATTACTCCACACTTCAATACAGTATGTTATATAAGGAACTATTAAGGCTGAGTATAAAAGCTGTAATGAAGCCTCATCCAACGTGTGTTTAACCTTATATAGGACACCAATACTTTTTACTAACTTTACCTTTGATGTGGTGGATATGAGGCTTCCAGCTAAGTTTGCTGTCTAGGATAAACCCCAAAAATTTGATTTCGGAGACACATTCAATATTTACATCTTCAATAACTAGTTTTGTACATGCATTTTTCTTACTTATAATAATATTGTATTACCGATCAAAAGATGTTTGCTTTGTATCAGCATTAAGCCGAGCTCTTTAATATATATAACATATAACTTGGAATTTCAGCATCCTGAATGACAAGGTTAACCCCACAATAAGATACTGACTATACGTTTGTTAAGTGGTGACGTCACAGCTCTACTTCCAGGTCTACAAAAAACTTTTTAATAGAGTTCGGGAATGTGATAATACTAGGAGTAGTTTGAAATCCGCGCAGTAATCTTCACTTTACTGCGCGGATGCCAAACCACCCCTGGTATTATTACGCCTTACAATATAGTTCCCCCTTTTATCCGCTTAGAAATTCCACATTGTTTAATTTTGTGTAATTATACTTTGTAGTGGAACACTTCACGTAACCATATTTAAATAGGGAAAACGTGGGAGAGCTTGGTAGCTTCTATCTTGACCTGTTTTGGAGCTATAGAGGAGAGAGGGAGAGGCTAAATGCTAACGCCGTCTGCGCTGTGTTTACGTGACTGAAGGCACTGGTGAAGATCAGACAGGTCCTAAAGAACTCGTCAAAGCTCAGGTAAGAACATATCTCAGTATGGAAAAACGGTGGCCTGTTCCTTTAATTCGGGTCCGAAGTGCCGTCATGCATGAGCTTAATATAGAAGCTGCAGTTACATGTATGACCTGAGGTGGCAGTAGTGAGCATAAAATGACCAACTTGCATCTAGTCTCTTTAACTAACTTCATGGTTTGAAAATGGGAATATCAAGTAAAAGACATTTACCCGCTACATACAGTATATTCCAGTTATATGCACTATATTGAGAACATGTTTAAGGCAGTCTTCTCCTTCTGAAAGCCCACAGAGCCCCTGCAGCTCGTCATGTCCACACAGACCAGACACAGTCGCATGTCTGACATACCTCCTCCCCTGCTCTCCCTCTGTCCTTCCTCAGACACACGCCCCTGTCATATAAAACCTCCTAAAATAACTCAGACACAATCAAATTATCGCCCTCATCTGATCGGGGCGGTTTCTCCCGGGGGCTGAGCGAGGAGAGAGTGGGGGGAGGGGGTCAGCTGAGAGGAAGTGTCCCATCAAAACATACAGTGTGGTGGAGACAGGAGACAGAGCTGCAGTGGCCGACAGTAATGACTTTAACAACTGTATGTAACGGGGCAGCTGCTCGTGTGGTGCGCCGTGTCAAACAGGAAACGCACGGCAGAAAGGGGGGGGCGCCGGTAATGTTTTTGTATTGTATTTGAAAAAGAGACTAAAATTCTAAGCTTCTTGTTGTGGACAAGAACGTATAGCGTCAAAGTGGGGTGAGAAGAAGTGTAGTAAGTAAATTGGGTTAAAAGTATTTTATTTTTTAGTGACCTCTCTACAATGAACTGGTTTAGTCCCAGTTTAGACTTAGTTTAGTGGTTTGAACTGGTCTAGCTGTTTTGGACCTGAGTCAGTTCCTGTTTTTGACCTGGTTTAGTTCCTGTTTTGGACCCGAGTTGGTTCCTGTTTTTGACCTGGTTTAGTTCCTGTTTTGGACCCGAGTTGGTTCATGTTTTGGACCTAGTTTAGTCCCTGTTTTGGATCTGAGTTAGTTCCTGTTTTGCACCATGGGGAGTTAAAAAATGTCATTCAAAAATGTTTCTTTATCTACATTTTTGAGCTGAAAAGTGATAAACTCGATTAGTTTAAATGTCTCAATTTGAGCATAATAATCCAAATTCTAGTTGTTTTGACTTTATTTTATTTAGTTGGGCATTTGCTTTTAACTTATTAATTGTCTTGGAGAGTAAATACTACGCTGACAGAAAAGGGGGAGCGGGATATTGCACATCCAACTTTATCAACTCTGAGTGATCTTCTTGAACGCCGACTGTAACAAGTGAATTTCTCCTTTGTGAGATCAATAAAGGATTATCTTATCTTATCAATTATACAATGGAAATTTAAAAAAATTCACTCAAACTTGGCTGTAAATACTGTTTAAAGTGACGCTAGCCCGCAGTTAGCTTTGCCCGTTAGCCTGCTAGCTTCTTCTTCGTGATTCTACTAGTGTGTATTGGTGACCAGGGGGAGATGAAAGACCCTCCAATCATCCCATAAGCACTTACTACCCCCACAGGGACTACGAAAAGGATAAACACGTTACTTAGTACTGCTTTAAAATGGAGCACTGTTCAATCTATTACAAAATAAAAGTCTGGAAGCCCAACATAGTGTACTTTATGATGCAGAAAAAGAAATGGCCTCAGTTAAAGGAACAGGCCACCGTTTTTACATACTGAGATATGTTCTTACCTTAGCTTTGACGAGTTCTTTAGGACCTGTCTGATCTTCACCCGTGCCTTCAGTCACGTAAACACAGCGCAGACGGCGTTAGCATTTAGCATTTAGCCCTTTGTGTAATAATACTTTGTAGTGGAACACTTCACGTAACCATATTTAAATAGGGAAAACGTGGAAGAGCTTGGTAGCTTCTATCTTGACCTGTTTTGGAGCTATAGAGGAGAGAGGGAGAGGCTAAATGCTAACGCCGTCTGCGCTGTGTTTACGTGACTGAAGGCACGGGTGAAGATCAGACAGGTCCTAAAGAACTCGTCACAGCTCAGGTAAGAACATATCTCAGTATGTAAAAACGGTGGCCTGTTCCTTTAACATTTCTGCAGCTCGTCAGTGAAAAAGGTTGATCTGGTGTTAAGTTTCCTTTCAAATGACCAGAAAAGACGTCTTCCACTGTTCCCCCGGGCACATTAATGCCCGCTGTAAAGCACACCACACAATACCAAACAAATGCTCCACACACCCTCCCGCCTGGTCACAAATGTCCACATGCCGACCCCCCCCTCGCCCCCGTCCCGCCCCGCTCCCTTATCCCACTGTATATAAAAGCTGTATCGAGTTGCACCTCGGGCCTAATTGGCTCAGTGCTCCAGTCTGCTGCCGACAAATCGCTCTTTCAGGACATCCCAAAGAGAGAGCTATACACCCAAACGGGACAGCGCCGCAGGGAGGAGTCAGCCGCCCCCACGGGCCCGAGTTCAAACGCTGGGATCAGACATGTTAATTTACGCCGAAGTCGCCAAAGTGATGCAGGTCGTGGTGCAGTCGGTGGAAGACCTTGGGCAAGACACTTCGCCGAGGCCCGTGGCACGAAATACAAAACTCTTTAGGTACAGTGGGAGGGAGAAGTATGTGAACCCTTTGGAATTTCTGCTGTGAATGTTTACATGTTATGTCGGACAAAAATATGACATGTTTTTGTAATTAATATTTTGCACAATTTTCATAATTTGCTTGGATTACAGGCAGCCAAACATGACGTTAAAATACAGCTCGCTAGGTCTTCTTCCTTTTTTTTATAATCTAAAAATAAAAACTTTTTGAATCTTGGTAATAATCTCAAACACATCCTCATCACTATCTTCCACTTTGTTAGTTAGAAAATGCATCTGAAACAGCTAAAATATATCAAGCAGTTTCACATCCTGGTTACTTAAAGAGGGGGTATTATTCTTTTTTCAGTCACATAGCACCAGTCTATATCACACTACAATGATGAGCAAACCTTCTGTTGGTCTGTAAATGCAGTAAATTAGAATAACTGCCTTGTATAAAATTGCTCTCTCAAAATGGCTGTAGTGAATGTCTTGAAATAGGCCTCTGTCTCTTTAAGAACCTCTGACCCTTTCAGACACGCCCCCTCCACATGCTGTCTGTGGCATCAGTGGGGAGGGGGTTCTGCTGAGGAGCAGTGGTTGGTTACTCGGCTGGTGACGAAAGCTCGGAGGCGTCTCCAGGAGGTGGGGGCGTTCCTAGGAGGACTCAGGCAAACCTGTCCCTAAAATGGCCGCCATCAGAGTTTTTACAGATTACTCAAAAATACGTGAATGTGCCAAGGCAACACTTCAGGCATGTTTTTAATGAGGGAATGACATAATAACATGATGGAAAGCTCGAAAAAGTCGATTTTGCATAATACCCCCCCTTTAAGCAAACTAACTCGTGGCTAATGAAGCTATTGGTTGTTTTCAGATTCTAGAATGTGATGGTGTCACTGGATGCTGGACCCAGTTGTTCCTATTAACTGCATTACACTTTCACAAATAGTATCTAAAAAAAAAAATGCATGAATCACAAAAATGTGCAAAATCTGCCCTTCACCTGTGTAAATATTACAGGCCTTTAGACCTGAAACAATATCAAGTGTTTGTACTTTGCAATTAATGGACTAAGCTTAGCAATAGAGAGAGGTGAGGAAAGCATTCATTTCGTGGATAAGAAGGACTTCAGGAGGAAGGGCTTTTTGGGAGCTGTCGCTGATTCGAAGATCACTCAAAGATGCGTCAGTACTTTAAAACACAGCTCCAGGTCTGTTTTAGATGAAAGAACAATATTGTTACCTGGTTCAAAGCTCGAAAAAGTCAATCATTCTATGTCAAACAGTGGCATAGAACCTGGAATGTTCCACAGTGCGGCTTTAAAATAAATAAATAGTGATTTATATATTTTTAAAAGATGAATGATTTATCTATTCCCCATGAGCCAGGTTTGTCTAGGTTTGTTGCGCCATTATTGATCGTTTCACCCATCGCAATGAAGAAGTCCTGACCTACATGAACTAGATAAAAGGTAAAGTCAATGGTAGCTTGAAAATAAAAATGAATGGCATAGACTTTAGGCTTTTCCGCGTGACTTTACAGAAGTCTATTACTACTGTATTTACCAAGCTCTCCATCTCCACAGATTCACGGCAGAATAAATCACAGTCAGACAAGGGGCAGCCCACAGAGAGGCCTTGTTCTGCAGGTTTTAAACAGCCCAACTGGGACGGAGCGCTATGCTGACTCCCCTCTGTCCCACTCAGGGATAGAGCGAGGGGCTAATAATATCCTCCTGTATAATTAGTGAGAGGCACCTGTGCTCCAGAGACAGCAGAGAGAGGGGACACTGAGCAGACGGGCCGCGAGGGCTGGGGACAGGACCAACTAGCTTTATTTTAAGGATCTGTACTTAACCGGATTAGTATTTTTTATTGAGAACTGATTACTTTTACTCGACTGCATTTGAAAGATTCACTTCTTTCTACTCCACAACATAAAAGGCTCAAAAGTAAAAAACCTTAAACTCACAACACAGAAAAAAGCTTTGCCTCTTTGTGTTGTCGTGCAGGTGGTGAATTCAGGTGTGACCTTAATTCACCGACGTTCTACCTGTAATACTATTTTCTATAGCAAATACTTTAGTACTTGACAGAGCAACTTATACTTTTATGGGTGTAATATCTGACCTTTTGCATCTGGACTCAAGTAATGAAGCCCAGTGCACTTAGCTTGGAACTCCATGTCTTTGCGCCCTGTCTGAAATGAATAACCCACCGCTCTCCCAGTTCCCCCTCTTTTCCAAATGTGTGTCCAAATTTTTAATCTGGGAAATCTGGTTGCTGTAAGTATTGCACTGACCGTGTGGACTGCCCTGTGTCACCATGGGTTAGATATCACCAGGAAAACTGTGAGCTGTAAGTGAATTCCTCTACTGTGAGATCAATGAAGGCTTATATTATCTTAGCAGTTAGCAGACCATAACAAATCTTGCTTTTAGGTAAATGGAGACACCTTACTGTATACATGCGTTTCCAATGACATCACGCACAGTTCCGGAGGCCATTTTGAATCCCAAAGTAGCATTATGCAGTACTACAACATGTAACAATATCTCTACTCAGAATATAAATGAAAGACGACTGATCGACAGTGGCATTTTTATGAACTCGTAATCATTGCTCATGAAGATAACAGTAAAAACACAGCAGGATTTACAAAAGATCTGCTTCACTCCTCCGACTAAATTAACACATCAAAGAGGAGACAGAAAACCTTTCTCTGTGATTCTTACAATTTGTCATGTCGACAGAGTCAGTCTGAGTCAGCTGCTCAAGACGTTAGCATGCTACCGGTTAGCAACTGTCATCAATCAACTGTCAATGGCTTCAACCTGATAAACACATGTGTGGCCACATCTGTGACACTGAGGAAATACTACAATAACAGCTCAGCTCTGACCTCTGTCACATGTTGTAGCCAAGGTTTTGGCGTGTGGTTCAGGGCTTTCTCTTGGAGAGGTCAGAGCTGAGCTGTTGAAGCTAAATGCTAGTAGTATGCTAGTATGCTAACATCTTAAACACTGACTCACTGGTTTCTTCACATAAACGTGCGTCTCTGGGGCCGAGTTTTTACTGTTTTCTTCTTGAGAAATGATTAGGAGAAGAAAAAAATGCCACTGTCAATCAGTCGTCTCTCTTTTATATCCTGAGTAGAGATATTGTTGCATGTTGTAGTACTGCATAATTCTACTTTGGTATTCAAAATGGCCGCCATAACAACAAAGGTCACATCGCAATCACTGAAAGGCATGTAGAGATTATGCATGTGATGTCACAACATAGCAACAGTAATGGCAAGTCTGCAATGTTTTGATTTGTCACTTGGTTTCTGAAGGAAGGATTTCTGTTCCGTCTGAAAGGTCACACTCTGCCTGGAAACATTGAGCTTTTGCTGAAAAACAAACTTTATATTTCGTCCAAGCCACTGTGTTTTTCTTCTTTTCCCTTGTCCGGCCAAAGGAAAGGCTTTAAGTGAAGAGTTACGATGCACACGCGCCTCTGTTTGTCCTGCTGGGGCGACCCTAAACCTCCGCCGCTCCGGGACAAAACCACAAACTCTAGATTTACTCTCATGTCTGTGTCCCTCTGAGACACAGTGGTTAAAGAGGACACTCAATGAGCTGCCTGCCTGTCCCGGAGTGAGAGGGAACAGCAGTGACCTCTCTGCAGGGGTGTAGCTCAGGCTGAAGGTCCAGGCCACAGTTCTGCGATGACCATTTCAAAGCTTCGGTTGATTTAGTCCATGGCCCGGGGGCCAAACGTCGCCCTCTGAACACTTTTATTGGCCCCCAGCACTCAGTAGTGCTGCAAGTTGGGCGGCACGGTGGCACAGCGGTTAGCGCTCGTGCATCACAGTGAGAAGGTCTTGAGTTTGATTGCTGGGCCGGACGAGGATCTTTCTCTGTGGAGTTTTCATGAACTCCCCATCACTAAAAACATGTTCAATAGCCAGGGGATTCTGACCATTAGCCTGATTTGACATCTGGAGATGATGCAGATGGTCCAAACAGGGATCAATAAGGTAAATCTTAAAGGGACTAGACAGAAATGTTTAAATGATGCATGTTTGTATGTATGTGCTCCAGCCATGTCAGACCTGTTCACCACAACTGCCTCTAAAATCCTAACCTGGCTAATGCCATGCTGCTGTGTGCGCTCCAATCATTTGAAACTGCACAGCAGCCTAAGGAACAAGGCCCAAATTTTTGCATGGATTTGGGAACCAATCACAGAACGGGGAGGGACGGCAAGACGATGATGCGCTATTCAATATACGGAAGCTTGTAGTTAAAAAAAAAAAAAAAAAAGTTTATTTACGGATCCAACATGACAGCAGCAGACGCAATGGTATTTTCTGATCAAGCTTTAGACCTTGTTCTAAATAGCTCAAAAGTTTACAGCGGGTACGTCATACGTCATCTCATACGATGATACGATTGGCTGTGGCCTCGTGCAGACGCATGACACATTCGTATCGCCCAATAAACGGCTATGGACGATCGTAAACCACACCTCTCCTACCAGAACATGAATTGGTGGTGGTCAGGCTACTAAAATCCTGCACTGTCACTCAAAAAGTTGATACTTTGGATCCGAAGTGCCGCTATGCACATGCACGAGCTTAATATAGAAGCAGCAGTTACGTGTAAGACCTGAGGAGGCAGTAGCGAGTATAAAAATGACAACTTTCATCTAGTTCCTTTAAATTTGAGTTACTGTAGTAATCTGAATAAACGTGCGGTGGAAGTGGAGGCCACAGTGAAATCTTTCTTTGCATTTGAATTATCTACAGGCCTGTGAAACAAAGTGTGAAGATACATTTGGATGTGCAACAGGTTTGAACATCTTTTTTTTTTTAACAATTATCAATCTACGTGTTTTCCTTCTGTGCAGTGTCTGTTAAAGGCAGTTGTTCGGGACAAAATTGGAGATGTAAAAAAAAGTTTACACATTTCAAACAAAGTTTTCAAGTCAGGTGCCGATCTGTAGAGTTGAGTTATTTCAACAAAAACGTCTGACAAATATCAGTCAATACAAAAACAATAGGGTTGAGTTATGGCGAGCCAGAGCGTTACATAATAAATATCCCAAATATTTTAGCCGCTATAAATCCATCAGAACTTCAAAGCCTCTGGAGGTGAGTGCAGCCCCACTTCATAATCATGATCTGACACACTGTTAAAGCCCAGCAGTTTCTGATTCAGCACATGTGCCGCTCACGAAGGCTTTTCACCCACAGACGTGCGAGGAATGTCTCCGGCGCAGGTGCTGCATATGAACCTGCTCAGCGCACCTCAAAACACCTGACAGCTCCGGGACGATGGGGTTTCTGAGGACAGGGACGTGTAGACCAGAGTCTCAATGCAGCAAAAACACATGACAACGGATAACTAAAAATTCCAGAATGTTATTATTAGTCTTTCCCTTTGTGCAGTGCAGCAGGCTCTCCGGCCGACTCTCCCTGTTATTGTGCACTCGGGACGTCCCACGCAGCAGAGGGCAAAGCGGTGGGACGAGAGAGTCACAGGCCGGGGAGCGGACAGAGGAGCGGACTATGGGAGAGAGACACAGTGGGAGTGCGTGTAATTGGTCAGTTCCTGTGTTTGCATAAGCCTCAGAAAGGAAGGGATTTGGGAAAACAGGGATGTACATGAACTGGTGAGACACACAAACACTGCAAGAGAATAAAAGCAATCAACTACTACTACTACTACTACTACTACTACTACTACTACTACTACTACTACTACTACTACTACTACTACTACTACTACTACTACTACTACTACTACTACTACTACTACTACTACTACCACCACTACTACTACTACTACTACTACTACTACTACTACTACTACTACTACTACTACTACTACTACAACTACTACCACCACTACTACTACTACTACTACTACTACTACTACTACTACTACTACTACTACTACTACTACTACTACTACTACTACTACAACAGTCAAGTTTAATGCTTTTTAATGCACAGGAAACGCAAAGAACTGGACACAACAAGCAACTTTTGAGCAGAAAAATGTGCAAAATTTCAGCCAAAACTGCAGCTGAATGAGTTTTGTATTTTCAAGGGGCTTATACAGTAAAAAAAAAAGTTGAGCAATGCCATTATGATACACAGTGATACATCTCCATGTCTCCTGATGACACCAGGCCAATAGATGCACTTTTTAACTGCATTATAGATCAAATTCTGGATGGCAGAAAACTTTCTCCAGCTTAACCAGGACAAAACTGAAATGTTAATCATCGACCCTGAGGCCCAGAGAGAGAAACTTTTACCCAAACTACAGTCCTGAAGAACCTGGGTGTGATCTTTTACTCTGAGCTGGCGTTTATTCCACACATTAAGAATATCACAAAGATTGGTTTCTCCAATCTAAAGAACATAGCCAGAGTCGCCCCATTCTCTCTCGGGCCAACACAGAGACGCTCATGCATGCTTTTATCACCAGTCGTATCCACTACTGTAATGCCCTGCTCTCTGGTCTTCCCAAAAAGAGGATCTCAGGTTTACAGCGGCTCGTGTCCTGACGAAGACCAGGAGGCGGGACCACATTACACCGGTTTTAGAATCGCTGCATTGGCCCCGTGTGTTTCAGGATCGATTTTAAAGTTCTTTTAATGGTTTTTAAATGTCTTAATTGTCTTGGTCCTTCTTATCTTTCAGAACTGCTTTGACCTTACGAACCTTCACGGCCCCTTCGCTCCTCCGGCAGGGGTCTCCTAGTTATTGCTAAAGTCACAAAAAGACTCATGGTGCCAAGTTTGAGTGAAAATATCTCCTATCGGCCTTGATGCTGCATCCATTCGTCGTTTGCAACTACAGAACGCAGCTGCACGCCTCCTAACAGGCATCAGGCGCTATGACCACATCACTCCTGTCTCTTCATTGGCTCCCGGTGCCCTTCAGGATACAATTTAAAATCCTATTGTTGGTTTTTAAATCACTGAATGGCCTGGCTCCAGAGTATCTGACTGAAATGTTGACTTTGTATTCTCCTGTGAGAGCCCTGCGGTCATGTGACCAACAGCTTTTAACCTGTCCCCGCTCTAAGAAAAAAACCCGAGGTGACAGAGCGTTTGCAGTCGCTGGACCCAAACTTTGGAACGAGCTCCCTTTGAACATTCGATCAGCCTCATCCATTGAGAGTTTTAAGTCACTCTTAAAAACACGCCTCTACACATTGGCTTTTAACACGAGCTGAGTTGATCATTCCATGTTGTTATTTGTACTGTATATATATATATTTGTCTCTCACTGAAACATGTACAGCACTTTGGGCAGTGTCAACTGTATTTTAAATGTACTTTATAAATAAACTTTGACCTTGACCTTGACCTTGAATATCTCCATTGTGTAATTGTATGTACAATATCCCTCTGTCCCTTTGTCTTTTCTGTCAGCGTAGTATTTACTCTCACGGACAATTAATGAGTGAAAAAAACGTAACATGCTACGACACCTGCAGTGGCGCTTATGGCCTCTAGGGGCATGAGTTACAAAGTTCTGCTTTAACATACACCGCCATGTTCTAACATTTACATTGGACTCCTGATCCAGTGTTCATTTATCACCAAGATCTTCTCCAGCACATCCTAAAGATTCTCAAAGGGGTTAAGACCTGGACTCTGTTGATGCCTGATGCTCCCTGAATCCTGGCATTGTCATCTTGGAATATGCAGGTACCATCAGGAAGCTGGAATTGAAAAACCGACCTTTGTGTGAACAGTTGAATTATTATTGCCGATTACGATATCAAGGATCTGCTTAAAGAGCGCCTCCGAATGCAATATCTCTCAAAGCACTCAGGTTTTGCCTAAAATAGAAAGCGGATGAGAAAGTTAGTCTTGAACCTTCTTACCCAAAACCACTGGACTTCCCCTTCTGGACTTCCCCCCAAAACTTTTTGCGCTTTGCAAACCGTGGTGTGCCGGGCTAATACATGACAGCGCTGTTATTTTAAAAGAGAAATAGGAGCATGACCGAAGCGCTGCACCCACTGACCTCTCCTTCAGCTGCGCAAATTCGATTTACTAAGAGGTATTTTTAGCACGCGCTCGCGGCTAATGCGACGGCGCGAACGGAGGAAATCGGGGCGAGAGAGACGGGAAGCAGAGTAAATGTGAATTTGACGTCGCGTTTCGGAGCGCCGCGTCTGGAAACTGTGTGAGGAGTAAAAACCAAAACAAATCAAACGTACAAAGAGGGGATTCTGCTCCGCGCATACAGAGGCAGTGTTCAGGACGGGAGCGGGACAGCGAGGAGGTCTCAGGGTCTCAGGGAGGCACTGTAAAATTTGACTTAGGAAACAAAATACTAGCCTTATTTTATGGTTTTACTTAAAATAGTGGTTCTTTTATCTGGCACAATTGTAAGGTGTACAAATTTAAAGGCCCCGCCTGGTGAGACTAGAATGATTCCCCTCTATATGTTTTATACAGAGGGGGATCAATCTGGACACCCCGCTTTAGACTGGACTTTTAAGCTTTGAGAAAAACATTGCACCTTGTTTAATTAAAGCAGAACTCAGTAACTTGTTTACCATAATAAATCCTTCCCCTAGTCCCTCAGGGGGTAATACAAGTGTTAATGTAATGATTGGGGGGTCTTTCATCTCCCCCTGGTGTCTCTGGCCAGAAAACCACAGTTGTAACTTCCCTGCACCGGATCGGAGTCACCAATACACACTAATGGAATCACGAAGAAGAAGCTAACAGGCTAAAGGGCAAAGCTAACTTCGGGCTAGCGCCACTTAAACAGTGTTTACAGCCAAGTTTGAGTAAAAAAAAAAATCTCCATTGTCTAATTGGATGTACAATATCCCTCTCTCCCTTTGTCTTTTCTGTCAGCGTAATATTTACTCTAAAGGAACAGTTAATGAGTATAAAACCGTAACATGCTACGACACCTGCAGTGGCGCGTTTACCTGCCAGGCAGTGTTAATTTTGTCAATTCAAATATTTAGTCTTAATTTTAGTCAAAGTGATATTTTTGATGACTAAAATTGGACTAAAACTAAAGTTTTAAAGTTTTTCATGAGACTAAAACTATGACTAAAATGTCCAGATATTTTAGTCGACTAAAATAAGACTAAATAAAAATGAAGAGGAGAGACTAAAATCATCCAAACTTCTATTGACCGTCTGAAAGAGCCTCAGATCATGTAAATTCTCTGCCAAAGGATCAGCTCTGAGCTTTGTTCATGTGGAGCAGCTCCATGAAGCAGAGGAACAACATTAAATATGATTATGATGAATATTATCAATGCAGAGTCGACTAAATTAGTCTTAAATTTAGTCGACTAAATTGACATGCAATCTTAGTCGACTAAAACTAGACTAAAATTGAATTTTTTTTTTTTTACTAAATCTCGACTAAAATTAAATTACATTTTAGTCAAAAGACTAAAACTAAACTAAAATATGTTGTCAAAATTACCACTGCTGCCAGGGGCATGAGTTCTGCTTTAAATACAATCTTGAATTTGTGCTTTTGTCGTGTGGCTGGTCCCGTCTTCCAGCTTCCTAAGGCCACAGATGATAATCATTGATCAGCCATGATAGCAAACTCTGGTGTATTTACATGTGGACTTTGAAGGACTCATTGCACTAACGTCGTCCTGCAGTAGCAGAGACGAGCTCCACACCTCCCCCACCTCACTCCCAACACACTCCTCACCTGCCCCCGCACCATGACAACACAAACACGCGCAGGGATCACAAAATCAGAGGAAGTGTTTGCTCCAAAGCCAAAGAGTTTAGCATTATGAAAGAAGTTTACGAGAAAAGATAGTGAGCTGTTAAACCATGACAGCTGAAATCCTCATGTCCAATATCAAATATCAGCAGAGAACTGTCACTAATGACTCCAGCAGTCGAGGAGTTTGCCTCTGCCTTCTCGTCAGTTCATATTTTGTGAATTGGACGTCCAGTAAATGCTGATTAGTGCGTTAGGCCCGCCCGTTCATACTGCTCCAATTGCTCCGTAACCAGACTAAATCCTGCGTGGAATGGACAGGGAATAGTATGGTGTAGTTGTATAGCTTTAACTCTTTAACCCCTTAACCCCCACCTAAACCGAGTGTGTTTTCTCCAGTTTGTTTTTACCCAATTCTAAAAGCTTCTCTACTGGAGCTTACAGCCTATAGGCCAGAGTAACGCCTCATTTGAAAGCTAAGACCCACAAAACAAATCTAAACTGATCTTTTTCCTTGCGTATTTTTGCCAACCTTTCATTGTGTATTTGTTACTCTCATTGTCGCTCTTTTGACGCTTTTCTCAAGAAGCTTTTAGATTTGGGTCAAGCCAAACTGGGGAAAATGTGCTCAGTTAAGAGGTTAAATAAAATAGCCTCCAAATCATTATATCATTGGTCCTATAAGGTGCCAGGGTGAGTGGTGTTTGAGTGGTGTGATGGATTCTGTCAGTCCACCCTAAAGGAAACTGTAGCTTCATGAACCGAGGGCGGCGTGAAGGAAGAACTGTCTCTTGTGAAGCACTTTGGGCATTTATCTCATGTGAAAAATACTTCCTCTTCATTTGACCCATCCTTCAATACCATTGGGACGACATGGGCGACCACAATGCAGAAGCACTTGGGGAGCCCAGAATCAAGTTTTAGACTGAAGCAAAGAGGCCTCTCATAGCTGCACGTATTACTTTTTACAGTGCAGGGGTCCAGAGGTGAGTTAAGCAGCGCCCCTGTCCGCACACGGGACAATGCTGCTCTTATCAGGGTGAGAGCGGAAACACCAGCGGAGCACGGAGCAGAGAGGGTCACTGTTCAGGCCTGAGGGGAGAGGGCGACGGGGCAGGGGGCTCTCATAGTCACAGACACTGGGATTAATACAGCGGAGGACAAAGGTCGGCAGGAAAGAGGATTCAGTCGATGCGGTTCCTCCGATTCAAAAAAGGCATGTATTTTTATAAATACATTTTATGTGTCAGTGCTTTTCCTATTTCTTTTGGCACATGTTAAAGTCATTGTTGTGTCAGAAATAAAATGTATTTTATGCTCAACTGCATGAGGATATGTCTAAAACTGTTTAACATTCTTTAAACAATCCAGTACAGGTGAAAGCTTGAGAAAACAGAGCTTTTACTTTAGTTGTTCTTTACTTTTGTCCATTTTATATATATTTTTTTTTACTTATACATTACTATAGAGCAAGTATTGATTTACAATCAATCAATCAAACTTTATTTATAAAGCACTTTTCATACCAAAAGGTATCACAAAGTTCTTTATAGATTACAACATTTAAAACAATGCGCCTGGCACAATCTTCCATACATATATTTTATATATTAGGGTCAAATAAATAGATGTCAGCTAAAAGCTAAGCTAAATCCTCTATATTATCCTCTTTATGGTTGGAGAAGGTTCATTCACCAGATGTAAAATCTGTGTAAAATTGTATCATATTTTACTAAAACATTTGAAAGATACTTCTAAACCAGGGGTGCCCAAACTGCGGCCCCAGGGCCAAACACGGCCCTTCGACCAATTTTTGGTGACCCTCAGGCTTTGTTTGTTTGTTTGTTTGTTTGTTTGTTTGTATACTTTATTGTCCCCGTAGGGAAATTTGTCCTCTGTGTTTAACCTTTGATGCCGCTGAGGCGACCCGTAAGGAGCAGTGGTCGACGGCAGTGCCGCGCCCGGGGACCCATCTCCATGATGTGGAGCCAGGCTGATGGTCAGAATCACCTGGCTGGAGAATTCACCTATTGTACATGTTTTTAGTGGGCAGGGGAAACAGGAGTACCCGGAGGAAACCATGTTCTACACGGGGGAGAACATGCAAACTCCACAGAGAAAGGCCCCGTCCTGGTAGGAATCGAACCCGGGACCTTCTATCTGTGAAGCAGAGGCGCAAACCACTGTGCCACTTGCTTCTTGATGAATTGGCACACATCACCAGATGTGGCACTATTTACTACAAGTTTAATATTTCTACATGATTAAAACCTCAAAAATGTACCTTTTTGTAAAACAGAACTGGCATTACGGGTTCAGGCCAAAACAAAAGTGTGGGGCCCGGTTTAAATCTCTGCTAAACAGAGGTTTAAACCCTGTACAAGGTTTCACTGTAATGAGGCTGTGGCCCTTTGCCCCATGTACGCCTCAATATGTGGCCCTTCATGAAAAAGGTTTAGACACCCCTGTTCTATACTTTCCTTATACACAACTTTCATCTGATAACTTTTACGTGTATTTCAATGTATTTCTTTATTTTTGTTCCCCTGTATTTTACTTAAAAGACTTTGCAGCCTCTCCTACCACCAGCGATCACAATCACATAGACGGGGTGTGAGGTGTCCTGCCCAATGGCACAATGACAGTATGAAATTCCAGCAAACAGAACTGAACAGTTGCCACCACTTTTGCAAGAGACAAATGTAAGAGAAAAAAAAAGGCAGGTTGTGGTTCTGTAATGTCACACACGGCTCTGTTACATTCTGGCTCTGAAACGCAGCTGACAGACTGAGACCAGAGGTTGTTGTGCCACTGTCGCTGTCCCAACAAATGCTCCACTCTCCACATTCCTCCCGTCGAGCTGCACAGACCACAGACGGGGACAAATGGCCTGGACGAATGTGCCCAGACTGTCGAGAAGCTATTAATGTTGATCGCTGGTTTCAACACGATTCAAACAGTATTATGATAAATGATCCAAAAACACACACGGGCCAGCGGTCTACGTTTCCCACAGCACAGCAAAGGAGCGCAAGAGGGGAGGAGCTAAGAGCGAGATCGTTTGAATAATCAGGAAGTAAAGAAACCACTGGATATTTAGCCTATATCCACACGACAACAAAACGTATTCAGAAACTTTCTTTGTAAGCATGAAGCCAGGTCAGTAAATGCGTGCGTCCACATGGGTCGACTCAGGTCTTCCAGGCCTGTGTGAGGCGCTGTGACGCTAACACAGATAATAGAGCAAGAGGGGCACAGTAAACTTTTGTGGAATGTAAACAGTGAAAATGAAACTGATTCAAGGATTTACGATCTAGAGAAGAGATGAGGAGTCGAGTTTTTTCTTCAGACGTAACGGGACTAAAGCAGAAAAACCTGTCAGTTACCGGACATTTACTGACTCGGCCGTGTTTTTCTTCTTCAATCAATCAATCAAACTTTATTTATAAAGCGCTTTTCATACCGAAAGGTATCACAAAGTGCTTTACAGATTACAACATTTAAAACAATACGCCTGGGACAACCTCCCATATATATATTTTATATATTAAGATTAAATAAATAGATTATTCAGTTAAAGGCTAAGCTAAAAAGGTGGGTCTTGAGCCTGCTCTTAAAAACATGAACGTTCTCTGCAGTCCTGAGCTCCTCCTCAGGTTTGAGCTCCTCCTCAGGTGGTTTAGGAATAACTAGGAGACCCCTGCCGGAGGAGCAAAGGGGCCGTGAAGGTTTGTGAGGTAAAAGCAGTTCTGAAAGATAAGAAGGACGAAGACCATTAAGACATTTAAAAACCATTAAAAGAACTTTAAAATCGATTCTGAAACACACGGGGAGCCAATGCAGCGATTCTAAAACCGGTGTAATGTGGTCCCGCCTCCTGGTCTTCGTCAGGACACGACTTCTTGTCTCCTGTGGCTTGTGGACTGCAGTGGAGCAAAGAGGAGCGGAGACGTCGTAACAACGGCGCCACGTAAACGGCATTTTGAGATCTTTCCACTGGGATGTAGTTTTGAAAGTGTTCGTTCACAGACCCCAAAACGCCGGGCTCGTATGGACGATACACTGGATTGATAAAATATCTTTGGTCCTCAGCTTGACTTCGTACACTACAAAAAGTAAATATCAAGCATTAGCTTAAAAGACTTGAACTGAGGAAATATATGTTGTTTTGAGGGGTTTTCACTCATTTAGACCCTTTTTCCGGATCTGACCAAGATTATTTTGCTAGTTTGATGGCATTTCAGACTGGTTCTATGGTAAATCTCGCTTGAAATAAGAAAGTAAAACTGCAAGTGGAACAAGACCATTTTTCTTACCCCATTGGCAAAGAAACTTACTTGAAATAAAGGCGAAATGAATTGAAATGAGTCAGAAACCTCTCAGAACAAGTGAAATAATCTAGGTCAAATGCCCAAGTACATCTTAACTAGTCAAAACAACAAAACATTTGATTATTATGCTCAAATTGAGACACCTAAACTAATCTAGTAAATTACTTTTTGCAGTGTATGTACAGGGCCTTAGCTGTTTTAGATCAATTATCTGTTTGACGTTATTACCAAATACCTGCGAAAGAAAACCTAATGCCCCCTCCTTAAAGCGAAAACCTCTCTCTATCCAAACATACTATTGACCTACTTGCGCTACAACCAGATATTTTCCCTGCATTAAATGTCAATCTCCAAAAGGATGTAGTCAAAGGATTTTTAAGATCTTGTTCTTTCTCAGATGATCTCTTTACAACATGCTTCGAGACGATAAAACAACTGTCCTCCAGTCCCAAGAAAACATGACATACTTTCCTTGGAACATACCAATGAGTTCAACAGGCTTTTTAAGAGATTCCCTTCAAAATGGCGGTAGTGTTTTGGGCGTGAGGGGACAGAGAAAGGCGGCCCTGTTCGCTGAGCTGATGGACACGGCCCAGGACCGGGACTGGAACCAATTTGGAGCCTCCAAAAAGTGCTGCAAATGTAAATAAAGCGGCATAGAGCAAACACATGGTTTTCCAAGAGGCGTGTGCAAACATGGAGAAGTGTACGGGGCTGTGGAGGCCGTCAGACGCTGCCAAGAGCAGATGTACGAGAGGAGAGGAATTGAAAACAGGACTACAGAGGCCTCAGAGGGTCAAAATGCCAAGTACAGTGGCGTCGGAGGGTAAAAATCTAAATATACAAGGTTTAGAAGTTCAATACGTCGCATGTTTCTTTGCTCATAGGCTTTATATAGAACAGAGCAGTGAGTGAGTGAAGTGGGTGTGAAGAGCGGGAGGAGACGTTCAGTAAACTTTCAGGGCTGGGAGTAGATTAAGAAGAGAGATTTGCATGAGTGCCTGAGCCAAACCCCTTGGCCGTCCATGCAAGAAGCTGAAAAATAGTTGGAATATTTTAAACACTGAAGAGTCCCTCTGTATGTGGAGTTAGAGTATTCAACCCTTGGAGTAAAGCACGTCAATGTTGTACAAGTGTTTGTGTTAAAAAACTAAATGGAAAGGACACAGTTATGAGAGAATATAAACTGACTGACCGGTGTTTAACAAACTGTTGTGATCTGAGGCGGCTGCAGTTGGTCAGGACTGGGTTCAGCAACACTATGTGCCCAAAGAATGAAACCAGCTTATTTGATAAATGGATTTCTTCTTCGCTGACGGGCTCACATTGTGAAAGAGTGTGAGAATGAGACGTTATTTTCACACATGGATTGGCCACAGAGTCCAGATCTCAATTACCCATTGAGGACCTTTGGGATGTGCTGGAGAAGGCCCTGCACAGTGGACCAGGGGCGGACTGGGACTGAAAAACAGCCCTGGACTCTGACCAGCCTGGCCCAAATTAGCGTAATTGTGCACTTCCACAAATACATATTTTAACCTCTAACCACCCGCCTTAACCGAGTGCATTTTCCCCAGGTAGACTTTTTATTTTTTTATTGGTATCATCAGGAAAAAGAACGGGAAAGGTGGTCGTAGAAACAGAAGCAAAATCCTTAATATAAATAATAAATAATAATGGTCCCAAAATTGAACCTTGTGGTGCACCATACTCCACGGAATTCCTTTTAGATTCATGTTTTTTTTCATACTGGGCTTTACCCAAATCTAAAAGCTTCTCGACAGGAGAGCAACAATGTAACGCCTCATTTGAAAGCTAAGACCTACAAAAGTGATGGAAACTTTTTGTCACGTCATTTTTGGCATATTTGTGTTGTTTTTTATCATTATTTTTTCTATCATTTTTGGTTGTGTTTTTCTCATGTTTTTGTTGCCTTTTCAACACATTTTTGTTTTCTTTTCATCCTCTTTTTCTCGCTATTTTGATGCTTTTCTTTTTAGCTTTTAGATTTGGGTAAAGCTCAGTTGAGGCGGGACTGGTGACCCTAGAGCCAGTGGCCCTTCTGTGCTCTTCCAGAATGGACATATGGCCAGGCCGCCCCTGCAGTGGGCACACTAGTATCGGATGCACCGATCCGACACCAGCCGATACTGGAAACACTATGATCTCCGGGATCAGCTGCAAATATCCGATACCAGTTTTGGCTCTCACCGCTTTAAAAACACAACTTTCACCAACTAAATCTCAGTGAGGATGGACATGCTGTGAAGAACCTGGAGAATTCGATCACTGAGTTAGTTTTAACCTCCGCAAACGTATTTTTGATCGCCCACGCAAAATGCCGCGGCTAGCAACAGCATGCTAAAGCTAGTGGGAGCATGCCAATGCTAACGGCAACTAATGGCTGGGTCAGAAACTATGATAGAAATACCTAAAGTGGCCTAATAAAATTAAATCGGCCACTGCTGGATCCAAGTGTTCACTTTATGTGAGTTATTAATGTCAGAATCAGAGTCAAAATCCTTGTGATCCTTGTTTAATGTTTTTTCCATTAGTTTATTAATAGATATAACTGATAATCGATCTGTAACATCATGACAAGAAAATAGTTTATTGATCTCACAATGAAAATAAGCGGAGCTCTTTTCTCCACCTAGAGACAGCCACTTTTAAGATGGTATCGGTTAATATTGTATATCCGCACATACTCAAACCCCCAGTATCGCATCGTATCATATCGTATCGGTATTGGAAGCAAAAAAGCTGGCTCTAGTCACACTCTCCCATCATCAATACAAGATCCTGCAGATGACAAAATTGATGCAACAACACTGGATCTTTAAGTGAAACAATGCCACAGTGAGTGTGAGCTGTAATCAAAGGTAAAGGCGCTCAAACCAACTATGAACTGAATATAGACTGAACAAATGAACATTAACACTGTCATGGTCTAAAACATATATGGACATAATTATGGACTCCACATTCCAAGGATAGAACTGCAGCTCTTCTTATGTCGCTTCCTGAGCCCATTTCATCAAGTGTAAAAACAAAACCAGTGCACCGAGTCAACTAAAATCTTCAATATAATTAGCTAACAGTTAAATATGAGCTAAATTTGAGCGTGAGGGACTTATTAAACTACACATTTGTAATTCTACCTGTTTCTTCTATACGAATGGAGCAAATGCTGGGCCTCAGAGGAGAGAAGAGAGAAGTCAAGACCCTGAAATAAGAAGCAGGACTGTACTTCCTGCCTCTGAGCCCGTCTTTAGGTTGATCCCGCGCTGGATTTAGGACAGATCCACAGACGAAGACCAACAAAGGGTCCCGGGCCCAAGTAGTATCAGGATGAAGGATTTGACATCCGATACATGGATATTTGACAGACGGTTTCACATAGCCCTCAGTGGTTGATCCGCATGTGCGCCACTGTTACATTTGTTGGAGTTGGAAGCTACGCATTTCAATTAAAATACGATCATAAAGTTGGGAAATGCTTTTTTGATGTGCCGGTTTTTAGGTTATTTCAAGACTATTTACATCATAGATCAGGGGTAGCCAACTTATCGGCATATATCCTCTGGCCCTTCGAATGCATTTGACAAATACTATTGCACACAGCAGACAGCAAACCACCAGTTATTAATGAAAATATACAAAATCACTCCGGGAAGGCAGGTGCTAAACAGTGGGTGCGTTTTTGTGGGCATGTTGCACTTACTTTACCATTTGATGTTGCCTGTATACGTGCGTTTCAGTCATATGACTTTTGTTGTTATGGCGGCCATTTTGAATGCCGAAGTACAATTATGCAGTACTACAACATGTAACAATAGCTCTACTCAGGGTATAAAAGACAACTGATGGACAGTAGCATTTTTATGTACTCGTAATCATAACTCAAGAAGAGCGCACGTTTATGTGAAGAGACCAGTGAGTCAGTGTTTAAGATGTTAGCATGCTACCGGTTAGCATTTAGCTTCAACAACCAAACTCCAAACCTTGGCTACAACATGTGACAGAGGTCAGAGCTGAGCTGTTAAAGGTATAGCGGAGGATGTTCTATTTCCGGGTGGATCATTAAGACGATTGGTCCTCCTAATTGTCAATCATTCTGGTGATATGCCTACGTAAAGCCGTCGTGCGTGCTCGCCCCTTGTTAATTTCTGCGCATGCGCACTTTCAAGCCTATGTGAGTTAAGATAAGATAAGATGATAAGATAAGATGATACTTTATTGATCTCATAGATGGAGAAATTGCATTCAATGAGAGAGCATCCGGCAGCAGCACCCATTCAGTGCGCACCACTCTTTTTTTTCTTTGGTGAAAGATCGTTGTGTCGCGGCCGCCATCTTCACTGTTTTGGTCACAGGAGGAGCACTGGTTGATGGGAAATCCGTAGACGATGACCACGGCGGTGGAGCTCTTGCGCTTGGCCACGATGTTCTTGGCCACACAGGTGTAGTTGGCCGTGTGGGACAGACGCGCCTGCTTGATGATCAGGTTGTGTCCACGGTGATGTAGAAGTTCCTGTCCTCGGCCGGGTCGATGATCTCGTTGTCCTTCAGCCACTCCACCCGCATGACCTTGGAGGATGGAGAAACTGTAGCTGCCCTCTGTCTCCTCTGATCATCTGAAACGGTGCACCGCCTCCTGAGCTTGTCCCCGTCTCAGAGCGTGGTGTCCTGCACTGGTCAGCTCCACCTCGTCCTTCCTCTTCCTCCTGCACAGCTCCCTCCACAGTCTATCACCATCTCCTCGTTGGTCCCTTTTGTTGTTTCCTGTAGCTCCTCTTGTGACGCCTCCTCCGTGCTGCAGGTGTGGGGGCTCTTGGTGCCTCTTCACTGTTCAGTGTCTCAGAAGAAGATGTTACGAAGAGTTACGCAGTTAGCCGTTCATTGCTGCTCGCAGAACGCACCGAGTCGTTTGAAAATGGCAGAGGGGCAAGAGAAAAAGTGTCTTCGAAGTGTATGAGAAGAAGAGAAAGGCTTCAGAAGAGAGAAACAAGACCAGAGTGTTTTTGGGAGATTCTTCCTCCTCGGAGGCAGGTAGAGCGTTGCGCATGCGGCATGCGCATATTTTTTTTTTTAAAGTGGAGAGGGCGGTTCTTTCCTAAAATTCGGGAAAATCCTCCTGTATACCTTTAAGTAGTATTTCCTCAGTGTTCATAGATGTGAGCCACACACATCGAATTGAAGCCATTGACAGTTGTTGACAGTTGCTAACCAGTAGCATGCTAACGTCTTGAGCAGTTTAAACACTGACTCAGACTGAGACTGTTGACATGACAAACTATTTTGTGCCATTCAGAAGCCAAGCTCAGGACAAGATCTGTAGAGAACACTATTTGAGCACTGGAATGATTGAGGGAAGTTGTTTGGACATGAAGTACTTCCTGGAGAAAAAGGGCAACACCTCATGACATCAGCAGGTGGGACTGAACGTGCATGAATTAAACCAAACACAGCTCCAGTTTTTCGTAACTGAACATAGTTAGAAGCTTAAACATTTGGTCATTTTTGTATATTAGAAATCAATAAAAGCCAAAAAGGGCAAAATAGAAAGAAGTCATAAAGTGAGGACCAAAGGCCTGTATTTTCTGTGTTGCGTCTTCAGCCGAGTGGACTGTGAGCGAGGCGTGTTGACACAGATGGAGATATGGTTCATTATTTCTGTGAGGGGCGTGAGAGAGGGGGGAGGGTGGGTGTTTCAGGGCAGGACCTGGTTTGGACTGTGTTTACGAGCTGAGGCCGATGACGACAGAGAAGTGTTCGCTCAAAACACTTCATCAATGCAGAGTCACGAGTTCAGCCGGAATAGTCTGTCACCGTTTGGGTCACACTGGAACTGAGGGGGAAGTTTCAACAAAATAACATCACCACAAATACAAGGCTAAAGCTGTGGTTCTCAACTGGGGTGCACTTCACCACGAACTAATGTTGAATGAATCTTGAATAAACACAGCTTTAAACTATGACCAAAACAACAGTCATTTCTACAGATTCACATAAACTTTGACTGAAATATCTACAGGAAAAGGCATAGAACGGGGCATGGCCTCTCCGAGGGGAAAACAGAATCGTTTGGGAAATTTTTCACTCTTTTTTACCCATTTTCTGGTGAAATATGAACTTATTTATCACATACAAATAAAGTCAAGTCTAAATCGGGTCCAAATGGATGTTTATTCACAGCAGATTGTTAAGAAGTGAAAACAAAAAAACAAAAATGGCAGTCGTAGCTGGCATTAGCATCTCTGTTATTTATGTATTTATGGGCTGTTGAACCACTTTGCTCCTCCCCATGTCTTTGTATCTTTATTTAGTAGAAAACTGAAGTCATAATTCATCATTTGTTGAAGTGGTTTTTGAATAATTAGAGAAAGTTTCGATTTTTCTCCAAATTGTTTTCCCCCTGTTTTCAAACATGACCATATATGGGCGAGTCCAGAGACGCCGTCTGTATAAATATAACAAGCACACCTTTTTATAAAGCGTTACTGTGACTTTTTGTTTTGACATATTTTAGTCTTAGTTACTCTTTGCCCAATTTACCCTTAAAGGAATAGGCCACCGTTTTTACATACTGAGATATGTTCTTACCTTAGCTTTGACGAGTTCTTTAGGACCTGTCTGATCTTCACCCGTGCCTTCAGTCACGTAAACACAGCGCAGACGCCTTACAATATAGTTCCCCCTTTTATCTGCTTAGAAAATCCACATTGTTTAATTTTGTGTAATTATACTTTGCAGTGTAACACTTCACGTAATCATATTTAAATAGGGAAAACGTGGAAGAGCTTGGTAGCTTCTATCTTGACCTGTTTTGGAGCTATAGAGGAGAGAGGGAGAGGCTAAATGCTAACGCCGTCTGTGCTGTGTTTACGTGACTGAAGGCACGGGTGAAGATCAGACAGGTCCTAAAGAACTCGTCAAAGCTAAGGTAAGAACATATCTCAGTATGTAAAAATGGTGGCCTATTCCTTTAAGTTGATTTACTTTACCATTTTCTAATCAGAGTCCAATGAATCCATACACTAGGGATTCACATCAACCAACTTGGGACCCCCGTCTGTAAAATGTGATTGGCATTTATGAAAATCAAAAGTGCAAAACATTGAAAATCTGGGGTAATGGTGTTTTCAATCAAATGTACATCAAATTCAATGTAAAAAATGTTGTCTCAAAATCATCTTGGAACGATGCCCCACGACCAGGCCAGACCGTCTGGATTTTCCCACAAAATGGCAAAGTGAACGATTACAGTGCACGGGCAAAACAAATCTGTAACAATCGCACACAAGGCTAAACTAAAGTAAGTTTGCAGAGCACTGTCATATTCAGGCCTGAGCTTCTCTGCAGATGCTCCTGAAGCACCTGAGTGTCAGAGTGAAGCACATGGGCCGCACATGTAATCCTCGTGTGTTACTGATTTAGGTGAGACCCGAGGCCAAGTATTTGAAGTGATAAAAAGGCTCTTAAGAGACTCGTACTTTTTCGCACAGTGATTTGAACAATATGTTTGTGTCAAAATGTAAAAGGGATTTAAATATTTGTGAAAATGGAGCAAACATGTGTCCCCGCTTTTGATGAAGCTGTGGCATGATTTCACGGTTGCTTCCTCCTGTCACCTCTTTGTCACAATCAAACAGTCACACGCCGTCATTATTGCATCACATCGAATCACACCATCTCTCCCCTCCTGTGTCCTGTATATAGACTCTAAATCTCTTAAATCTTTAAATTAGACTCACTGTATCAATTCCATGAAGTTTCAGGCGAGTTTTGGAGCATTTCTGCGACAGTGACCCTGAAAGTGACCCGGAAAGGAATGAAATATGCCTGTAAAATCGTCCCTGTAAAGGACTGGGATACTACGCAATGTGTTTGGAAAGTTAGGAATGAGTTTGGACCAAAACAAACATTTTAATTCAGTAGCTCATTGTTTGTAATAATAAAAAAACAGGCCTTTAAAGTGCATATGACACATTAGACACATTTTTTGCTAAAACATTGTTAAAACAATTTTCTTTAAGATTTTACCCAGCTTTCTTTAGTTTGACCATTTTTGTGACGTTTAGTTTCACTTCCTTATTGGACACTGACAGGAAGTGACATAGATGGAGGCAAACAATTCTAAACTGTTGCCGTGCCAACCATGTTATGTCAATATGTTCAGTGATGGAGATAAACAGAGCTTTATATTAGCCCTATTCACTATAATGGGATGTTGCTGATTATAACCTGCAGAGCTGACTCTAAACTAAAATATCACATTTACTCTGGATTTTCTTTAGTAATGCTTTTCTGACAATTATCAAATTAGTTTTTCCAAACACAATGATGGCTTATCTTCACTTTGCAGAGAGAAATGATGAGCTATATTATTTGAATTAGGTTTATCTAAGGTTTATTATAAAGTTGCCTTGCCTTTCTCAACAGTTTGAACCTGGAAGTAGCTAATTATTGTGCGTGATGTCACATAAACAAACATATGGGGAATGAGACAAACACTATAGATACAGACGGCATCTCGTCATAGAAGGGGGCATGGCTTCGCCAAGGGGGAAAATAGAATCTTTAGAGAAACACAATTTTCCCTCTTTTTTGCCATTTTCTGGTGGAATATCAACTTATTTATCACATAAATAAAGTCAAGTGAAAATCAGGCCCATTTGGATATTTATTCACAGCAGATTGTTCAGTAGATGTGAAAAAACGGCAGTTGTAGCAAGCGCTAGCTAAACGTTAGCATTAGCCCGATGCTAACATGTAGCTTCATGTTAGCATTCTCCGTTATTCATATATTTATGGGATGTTGAACCACTTTGCTCCTCCCCATGTCTTTGTATCTTTATTTAGTAGAAACTATTTTTATAATTCAGCATTTGTTAAAGTAGTTTTTGAATAATTAGAGAAAATTTACATTTTTTCAAAATTGTTTTCCCCCTTTAACTGTTTTCAAAAATGACCATATATGGGCGATTCCAGAGATGCCGTCTGTATCTATACACATCAACTCGTCTAAGCTCAGGCAAGAACATATCTCAGTATGGAAAAACGGCAAACTATTCCTTCAAAGTGACACTTTATTGATCCCTTGTTGTCCCATTACTGCAAAATCCATCCTATCATGTTGTTATTGTGATGTAAAGTTCTACAAATTATTCAATGCATTTGCCTCATGTACAATAGCTACTCCTGACCTCATGACCAGCTCAAGACCTGGAGATGGGTCGCAGGCTATACCACAGTGGACATGACGGGGCAAAATGAGCTAATGTCTTGGGTTTAACTCCAGCTTCCTCTATAAACCAAAAACATGCACAGGAATCCTGCAGCTTGATACTCCTTTTTGACTTTAAATCAGTTTAATTCTATGTTTATGGCATATCTACTTTCAGTAATTCATCGGAAAAGCCCTTCGAACCTCCCACTGTTCAGCCATCTCCGAAAGACATCTGCATTTCAGGAGGAGGCTCTAAACTCACAGTTAATCAAAAGTCGCATAAACATTTGGACCTTAAACCATTTCTTAATCTTTTTTGAGTCAGGACTTTGATTTACAGTCGGCACATCTGCCCTTTCATCTGCATCCACTGTCTGTCCCGACAACATAAATCACACTTGTTTATTAGCAACAGTAAAAAACCCGTCGAGGTGAACGGTATTGACAAGAAAATGAGGGACTTTAACAAAGAAAATGAATGGTTTGATAGATCCTAATACATCATTTTCATTGAGAGTTACGTCTTTTCTCTGCGGTCCGCGCTGTTTGACGTCTTTCAAAATATCAAATCCGTTCCATGTTTTCCTGCTGTACTTTTGAAATGCATCTCTGAAGAAGCCGTGTTTGTGTTCGCGTTGTCAACCTCCCAGTGGGAACAAGTTCGATCGGTTTTATTGGCTAATTATTAATGACAGACGAAGACAGATTTACTTTGGGAACGGAGAACGTCTCGCTGTGAGAGGCGGCAACGCTCGAAACTTTGCCAAATTCCGCTTCATCCTCGCTTATGTGGGCTGGTGGAATTGACGACAAAAATGGGGCACGCATTTAGTGGCCGAACACTGGAATGTGACGAAAATAATAACCAAAAAACAATGGTAAACAGCGTCAGGTGAGAAACAACTAAGCAGGTCTCGTGTAAAGCGCCGTAAATGTAATGACGTCTTGAAGCTGATATAGATTATTTAAATGGGCCTCAAAATGACCAGCCAGTCTTGTAATAATGGACAGGGGTGGACTGGGACTGAAATACAGCCCTGGACTCTGGTCAGCCTGGCCCCAATTAGCATAAATGTGACACTTCCACAACTCCCGCCTGAACCGAGAGGATCTTTTTCTTCAGGTCATCAGATTTTTTTTTTCCATCATTTTTTTGGGGGGTATTCAACTCATTTTTGTAATTTTTTTGTCAAATTTTTATCACATTTTTGTCATTTTTTTCGTCGATTTTTTTATCACATTTTTGTCATTTTTTGTCACATTTTTATCATTTTTTTGTCACATTTTTGTCATTTTTTCGTCCATTTTTTGTCAATTTCTTGTGACATTTCTGTGACATTTTTGCCACTTTTTCATCAATTTTTTGTCAATGTTTTCTCATTTTTTTTGACACATTTCCATCATTGTTTTCGTCTCAGCTTTGTTGCTATTTTCTCACCTTTTTTCCAGAAGCTTTTGGACTGGGGTAAAGCCAAACTGGAGAAAATGTGCTCGGTTCAGGTGGGAGTTAAGGGGTGAACCTCTTACCACCCACCTTAACCGTGAGCATTTTCTCCAGTTCGGCTTTGCCCAACAACTCATATTTTGTCCTTTTGGTGCTTCCGTACTTGAGTAATGTTCCAAGCATTGACAGCATCTCTCTAAAACTCCACAGTGTTCCAGCCTGTACCTTTTAATTTGGCTCTACAAAAATATCTGTAAGTATTGAGATTATATTGATGTTAGCTTCCATTAGACACCACATTTAGTCATTTTAGTAAGTTTCCAATTCGTGATTTCCAAGAATATATTAGGCGCTAATTACGTTAGCTTCCCTATGGCCCTATTTCCCATGTAAGTTAGCATCGTGCTAATCGCTCGCTAATGAGATCGTTTTTTTTTTTCGTTTTAGTTATCTCTGAGCTACTTATTTTATATTTTCCACCAAATGATGTTGTAATATGGACCCTTTGTGTGTCTGTATGTTACAGTTTTACAGTCCTTCAGTAAATAACAGCAAGACGCTTCCTGGTCTTTTATTGGAGACTGTTCGCTTTCTGTGAAGCTAGTTGACACACTAGTTAAGGCAGAATACCCCACCTTTCAGTTTTTCAGGGTAAAGGATCTGGGAACTCCATCCATCCATCCATTTTCTTCCGCTTTATCCGGGGCCGGGTCGCGGGAGCAGCAGTCTCAGCAGAGATGCCCAAACTTCCTATAGAGCTGGTCCAGTGTGCTACGACCAGGACGAAAACCGCATTGTTCCTCCTGGATCCGAGGTTCGACTATCGGCCGGATCCTCCTCTCCAGCACCCCGGAGTAGACCTTACCGGGGAGGCTGAGGAGGGTGATCCCTCTGTAATTGGAACACACCCTCCGATCCCCCTTCTTAAAGAGAGGGACCACCACCCCGGTCTGCCAATCCAGGGGCACTGTCCCCGACCGCTACGCGATGTTGCAGAGACGTGTCAGCCAAGACAGTCCTACAACATCCAGAGACTTAAGGTACTCAGGACGAATCTCATCCACCCCCGGAGCCACCGAGGAGCTTTCTCACTGGGAACTACTGTATTTAGGTGAATATTGTATCTGATATAATGGTGTTTAATGAGAGTGTTCCGGCAACTGTTTTGGCCTGATCCCCGAATCCATCACATCAGACCAAAAGTGTTCCTGAAACTACTCATTTACAAATTAAGCACTGTGCAGGTCTCAAATGGGTTTAGCTGAGAAGCAGCTTTCTTCAGGACCATTATGGACTCTCTGCAGTGAACAAAATCCATCGAACCCCACAAAAATGTACCAAAGCATCCCGTAAAACAATGTGGAACACAGAAACCACAAATGCAGTTTTATTTGAGTCGTAGTTTGTCACCATAATGTAGGGTCCCAAAGCCAGACCAGGTGAGAACCACTGTTTCAGAGATCGGTCATACAATCCTCAGAAACAAAGTTGGTTTGGCAAAAAGACTAAAATTCCTATAACTAAAAAGGTGAATTTCTAATAAACTTGTGTCTATTGGTACAAGGCCTTGTTATCTCTGAAACTAAAACTATATTTGTTTGGCCTTATATAAAATGGGCCTAAAAATCAGCAAAGGAATCAGATTGACTGTGTTGGAAATAGTGACAGCTTTATAATAGTTTCGGATGATGTCACTGTGGGAACGTGAACACCTGGTTCTGTGGCTCGTGGCGCTCACCTGTTGTTTTTAATCCCACAGAGCAGACGCTGATACAGGCCCGACGAGGGTGGTAACGTTTGATACTGTTTCAACAGTGACAGTATCATCACCTGCTCCTCCCTTTGAAAACCTATGAGGGCGCCCAGATCGTCCTCCGTCTGCCTCTGTCCCGTCCACCTGCAGCGGGACGCACATCTGTCCCGTCTGGGATCGCCTCACGCTCACCCGAGGCACGCACTCCTGCTCTGGCAGCCACATCTGCAGGACAGCGCAGTAGCTGAGACAATCAGGCCCGTGAAGGCATTTACGACTTTGAACTCAACACACTGAAAGTTAATGTCGGGTCTGTCTGTGGATCAGACCACAAACCGCCATCGTCCACTGCAGCCACCGCCACGACCGGACTTTGTTTGGTTTAGTCCAGGTCTAGACCCCCTTTAAACCTGCTTTGGGGCACGAGTGGGAGAGTGGGATCAGAGGAACTGCAGTATTTACGTCAGTATTTATCCTATTGCCATTATCAAATCAAATCAAATGTGTTTATATAGCACATTTAAAACAACTACTGTTGACCAAAGTGCTTCACAAAAGGTCTACAGTACAGAAAAAAATATATAAATATAAAAATAAGAAACAAAACACAATATACAAAACAGACAGCTTAGATTTGGCCAGATATGAGCTAGACAGTGTTAAAAGCTTTTGCATTAAAGTGTGTCTTAAGCAACGATTTAAACTGGTCCAGTGTCTGAGCAGCTCTGATGTGGATAGGCAGGTCATTCCACAGAGAAAGCCCTGTCCCCTTTGGTCACATAATTGGAGCGAGGAACCTCTAAAAGCAGCTGATCAGCAGATCTCAGAGCCCGAGCAGGGGCGTGACGTACCAGAAGCTCGGACAAATACAGAGGAGCAGCGCCGTGGAGACATTTAAAGACAACAACCTTATCCTATAACACACAGGAAGCCAGTGTAGAGCAGCTAAGACAGGGGTGATGTGCTGTCGCTTTCTGGTCCCTGTAAGGAGACGAGCAGCTGCATGTTGTACCCCCTGGAGGCGACGAATTGAACGCTGACCAAGACCAGTGTACACAGAATTACAATAATCAAGTCGCGACGTTATAAAAGCATGAATGGCTTTCTCAAAGTCACAGGCAGGTAGATAGTTTTTTACCTTGCTTACAGTTTTAAGATGGAAAAAGCTTGATTTGACAACATGATATGTTTCTCAAATTTAAATTCATTGTCTACAAACACACCGAGATTCCTTGCAAAAGGGTGACAGAAGGAAGCTAGAGGGCCGATGGCGCTGTCACAGTTGTCAAGAACATTAGAAGAATGTCCAAATATTACAATTTCTGTCTTATCTTTGTTTAGACTTAAAAAGTTGGCCTCCATCCATATTTTAACTTCTTGAATGCAATCCAACAAAGGATTCAATGATCCCTTAGAGCTAGACTTTAGTGGCATATATATCTGCAGATCGTCAGCATAAAAATGACAACTAACTTTGTGTTTCTCTAAAATCAGACCAAGGGGTAGAAGATACAGAGAAAATAACAAAGGGCCTAAAATGGACCCTTGAGGCACTCAAGGGCATTATTTGTCATTTCATATGTAAAATAACATTATAAGTTAAAGAGTGAATCCTTTTTATTGGGGCCCTGGAGCCGCGATGTTTCGAACATTAATCCAAAGGTTATATCCAGACATTTCATCAGTGGTGAATAGTTCCAGAGATACTGATCAACCACTTGTTCTCAGTCCTCAGGCATTGGCTGCTATAAAACCCGTCTCTCACTCCCACCTTTTCCTCGCCTCTTTGTTCTCCTCGGAGTCAGCAGTGGCCCCATAAGGTGATCCCAGTGCTGCGTGTTTCACATTACACGAATATTTCCACCTTGTATTTGGCTAACCTCTGCAGTCGACACAAACGTCCCGGGAACAGGGAGCCCGCCTCCCCTTTCAGGGGCCCAGCAGTGACCGAGCGTCTGGGGCTGGGTCCCGTTCACACGAATTTGGGCTTAACTTCGACGAACTCAGCAAAAACTCAGCGGACCACCAACCAACCAACCAGACTAATGTTTTCAGGAATCCTTTAACAAGTGCCTGCAGTCCTGCAATTTAAACTTCAATATAAGAGTCTTTACTCAGCGCTGGTTATGAATTGACTCTTTGTTGCCAGTGTTGTCATAAGAAACATGAAAACAGGTCATTTATATAATGGGAAAAAGTAAAATGTCCTCAATTATAGATGATTTATTTTGGGCGGTAGAGCAGCGGTTCGCGCTCGTGCTTCACAGCAAGAAGGTCCCGGGTTTGATTCCCACCTGGACGGGGCCTTTCTGTGTGGAGTTTCAGGCACTCCGGTTTCCCCTACAACTAAAAACATGTAAAATAGATTCTCCTCTAGGACCAAGGCACCATCTCCATTCTTCATCTCAGAGGGACTTTCCTGGTTAAATAAAGGTAAAATAAAAAAACTATTTGGATAAAAGTATTGTATTGTCTCTATCAATAAAGGGAGATGATGGATGGAAAGGCTACAATCCGGTGTGGCTTGTTTACATGCATGAGACCCATGTATGTTCATTAAAGGGACTATACAGAGTTTAAAAATGTTAAAAGTAAGTATTTTCCTCCCCTACATGTTTCAACAATGCCCTAATGTGTAGAATGAGCCCAGACCTGTTCACCACAACTGCCTCTAAAATCCTGCACTGTCACTCAAAAAGGTGTTAATTCGGGTTTCCGTATTTTCAAACTAAATACCAACAAAAAACTATAAAAATATCTGTAATAAAATAAAGTAGCTTAAACCTTTGTGTACATACAGTATGTAAAAGATACTGAGAACAAGCTTCTGTGCCCCATTCACAGCAGAAGATTGTGGAGTGTCGATACAGTAGCTGCTACAGTATAACCTCATGTTTTGTAGTGAAAGCAATTTGAGTGCGGAGCAAGTTTATGGAGTTTAAAAACACAGAAGATCACCGCATGTAACAGCATCTTAAAGGAATAGGCCACCGTTTTTACATACTAAAATATGTTCTTACCTCACTTTAGCCGAGTTAATATATCCCCGTCTGGTCTTTGTCCGTGCGCTCTGTCACACAAACGGAGCACATACGCAGCCTCTCCCACATGTCACATAGCTCCGAAAAAGCTCACGATAGAAGCTACCAAGCTCTTCCACGTGTTCCCTATTTAAATAAAGTTACGTGAAGTGTTTTCATGCGAAGTATATTTACACAGAAATGTAACGTGTCGATTTTATAAGCAAATAAAAAGGGGGACTATATTGTGAGGCGTAATGATACGAGGAGTAAAACGTCCGCGCAGTAACTCCTAAAGGTTATTGACGGAAGTGAGCGGGGGAAGTCTTTAGGAGTTACTGCGCGGACGTTTTACTCCTCGTATCATTACGCCTCACAATATAGTCCCCCTTTTTATTTGCTTATAAAATCGACATGCTACATTTCTGTGTAAATATACTTCGCATGAAAACACTTCACGTAACTTTATTTAAATAGGGAACACGTGGAAGAGCTTGGTAGCTTCTATCGTGAGCTTTTTTGGAGCTATGTGACATGTGGGAGAGGCTGCGTATGTGCTCCGTTTGCCTGGCAGAGCGCACGGACAAAGACCAGACGGGGATATATTAACACGTCTAAAGTGAGGTAAGAACATATCTTAGTATGTAAAAACGGTGGCCTATTCCTTTAATGAGGAAAAAATGAAAATGCAGAATTACTCAAACACGAACAAAACAAACCAGATCTTAGTGTTTGCTTTATGGCTGTTGGGTAAATAGAGATGAATTATGTGTCTGTTTTCCATCAATCACTTTTATGTTTTAGATTGAGTTGTGATCAAGACCAGAGACTCTATAAACTTCATCAAAAAGCCAGTTTCTTCACCTAAATTCTGCCGTGAAATAAAATGATGTATTTATTCCATGTTGGTTTTAAATCGAGCCTCTGTTATGAGTGTTTTTATTGGTAATGGACCGATTTTAAGAGGCAATTTACAACTCTGGGAAAGTAGTTAAAGACCCTGCGTTTAGACCAACAGAGTCCAGGTTTTGTCCCAGTTTAGTCCGGGTTTAGTCCTGCTTTAGACCTAGACCACCAACCAGACTTAACGTTTCCAGACTTCATTAAAAAGTAATTTAACACGTTCATGCGAGTGCTGCAGCTTCACCGCAAAAAGGCCGTCTTTATCCTGCGGCCGCTGATGAATTGAGCCTGTGTTATGAATGTTAGAGCCCCAAAGACTCCAATATTATGTTTTGATTTGGTAATGGGTCATTAAAAAAAGGACATTTATTACATGGGAAATGGTTCAGGTGCAGGCTTGGAAAGTTAAAGATGAAAAACATGTACTTTTAAAACTGTTTCACCAAGTGCCACCTATACTGTACTGCAGGGGTAGGCAGGTTTGTGTGGTGTGCAGTGTAGTGCCTCATTTGAAAGCTAAGGCCCGCAGAAGTAATTGTAGCTTTTTGTTGCGTTGTTGCCGCTCTTTTGTCAAATTTTTGAAGTGTCTGAAGTTTTTATTGTGGGTTTCTAAGTAGGTTTAACCCCTTAACTCCCACCTGAAACGAGCACATTTTCTCCAGTTTGGCTTTACCCCAGTCCAAAAGCTTCTGGAAAAAAGCTGTGACAATAGCAACAAAACTGAGATGAAAACAAGGATGGAAATGTGACAAAAAAGTGAGAAAACATTGACAAAAAAGTGACGAAAAATGTATGAAAAAGTGGCAAAAATGGCACAAAAATGGCACAAGAAATTGACAAAAAATGTGACAAAAAAATGACAAAAATGTGATAAAAATTTGACAAAAAATGACAAAAATGGGATAAAAAAATATGACGAAAAAATGACAAAAATATGACGAAAAAATGACAAAAATGTGATAAAAATGTGACAAAAAAATGACAAATTTGATTTTAAAAAATGACAAAAAAATGACAATAATGTGATAAAAATGTGACAAAAAAAATTACAAAAATGTGACAAAAAATTACTAAAAATTACAAAAGTGTGCAAAAAATTAACGAAAAAAAGGACAAAAATGTGATAAAAATTCGACAAAAAAATTGCAAAAATGTGACAAAAAATGACCAAAATTTAATCAAAATTTGACAAAAAAAATTACAAAAAATGTGACAAAAAATGACAAAAAAATGACAAAAAAGTTACAAAAATGAGTTTAATACCCAAAAAAAAATGATGGAAAAAATGACAAAAATGTGATAAAAATGTGACAAAAAAATTACAAAAATGTGACAAAAAAATTACAAAAAATGACAAAAGTGTGAAAAAAATTAACGAAAAAAAAGGACTAAAATGTGACAAAAATGTGATAAAAATTCGACAAAAAATGACAAAAAATTTATCAAAATTTGACTAAAAAATTAAAAAAAAAATGTGACAAAAATGTGATTAAAAAATAGATGAAAAAATGACAAAAATGTGACAAAAAATGACAAAAAAATGACAAAAAAGTGATAAAAATGAGTTGAACACCCCACAAAAAAATGATGGAAAAAAATCTGATGACGTGAGGATCTAGTTAAGAGGTTAAGTAAGTATTTTTGCCCTTTTTTCTCGTCACTTTTTATCGCTCTTTAGTCACTTTTTTGTTGTATTATTGTTGCTTTTTCTGGCAGGTTTTAGTCATTCTTTTGTTGTGTTTATGTCGCTTTTTTGTCACTTTGTTGTGTTTCGATGCCATTTTGATGCCTTCTTTTCAAGAGGCTGTTAGGTTTAAAGCCAAACAGGGGGAAATGTGCTCAGTTCAGGCGGGAGTTAAGAGGTTCAAAAACATATGTAAACAGTAACATTTTGTATTTATATTATGCTGTTTTTTACACAATAACCACCAAAGCAAAAAGTGGCTCAACTTCCCCCAACTTTGGCAGGTACAGTTTGTGAGCAAATTCATCTTGGGGGCCAGAGGGTCTGTGCAGGAGGGCCGGGCCTGACGTTGCCTACCCCTGCTGTACTATATATATACTTTTACCTTCCCAGTACATGAGGCCGAGATCAAATGAGGACTAAACCGGGACTGAAAAGTGTCTGCAACAAATAAAATTGGACTCTAAACCAGAAAAACCACATCTAAACCAGAAAAACACATAAAAATCATTTGTAATTAACATGAATGAAGTCTAAAATGGCGCTTATTAGCTTTAGTGTTGGGTTGTATTTGGAAAGGGAAAGCTGATTTTTTTTTTTTATAGTTTCAACCACATTAAGTTGTTTTTGCCAAAAGGCCAAGTTGATTAAACTGACCACACCTAATCCTGTTTATGAAATGTTAAATGTTGGCTTCCAAACGCCTCCATGTGAAACCATAATGCAATTTTGTTATAGCAAGATTGAGTTAAAGACACAGGCCGCATTTTTTTCCTGAGCTTTCACCTTTATGAAATTAACTTTTTGAGCCTGAAAAGGAAGTGATGTTTAAAGGGACTATACAGAGTTTAAAAATGTTAAAATTATATATTTTCCTCCCCCTACATATTCCAGTAATGTCCTAATGTGTAGAATGAGCTCAGACCTGTTCACCACAACTGCCTCTAAAATCCTGCACTGTCACTCACAAAGGTGTTACTTTGGGTCCGAAGTGCCATCATACACAAGCTTATTTTTATTATTATTGACCTTTATTTAACCAGGATAGTCCCACTGAGATTAAGAATCTCTTTTTCAGGGGAGTCCTGGCCCCAGAAGGGAATCTATTGTACATGTTTTTAGTGGTAGGGGAAACCGGAGTACCTGGAGGAAACCTATGCAGACACGGGGAGAACATGCAAACTCCACACAGAAAGGCCCCGTCCAGGTGGGAATCGAACCCGGGACTTTCTAGCTGTGAGGCGTGAGCGCTAACCGCTGCGCCACCGTGCTTAAAGGGGGGGTATTATGCAAAATGGACTTTTTCAAGCTTTCCATCATGTTATTATTTCATTCCCTCATTAAAAACATGCCTGAAGTGTTGCCTTGGCACATTCACATATTTTTGAGTAATCTGTAAACACTCTGATGGCGGCCATTTTAGGGATAGGTTTGCCTGAGTCCTCCTAGGAACGCCCCACCTCCTGGAGACGCCTCCGAGCTTTCGTCACCAGCCGAGTAACCAACCACTGCTCCTCAGCAGAACCCCCTCCCCACTGATGCCACAGACAGCGTGTGGAGGGGGCGTGTCTAAAGGCTCAGAGGTTCTTAAAGAGACAGAGGCCTATTTCAAGACATTCACTACAGCCATTTTAAGAGAGACATTTTATACAAGGCAGTTATTCTAATTTACTGCATTTACAGACCAACAGAAGGTTTGCTCATCATTGTAGTGTGATATAGACTGGTGCTGTGTGATTGAAAAAAGCATAATACCCCTCTTTAATATAGAAACTGCAGTTACACATATGGCTTGAGGTGGCAGTAGTGAGTATAAAATGGCAAACTTACATCTTGCCCCTTTAAGCAACAAAATAATACAGTCCCTCAAAAGTTTAAAAATGTGCAAATGTGTAATGTGCAAATTCAGTGCTGTTTTCTGTCAGGTATTCACACTGTCATAATGTCCTGATGGCAAAGGCAAACAAAAAATCTCGGTTAGACGGTGTTTGGGTTGTTTAGCTGTTTGTAAGCAGGGCCTCTCACAGCGCTCCATCTCTGAGGTGAGACGCAGTCATTTTGAATTTCTTAAAAGATCCTGAGGGTTTTGGAACAAAAAAGTCAAGTGGCCCCCAGCCCTGATCCTGAGAATCTGATTGGCTGGAGGATCCTCGACCCAAATGAAGCCGGTACTGGAGCGACTGCAGCCCAATAAGCATCAAAGGCTTTTGCGACTGAAGGGATTTTAAAACAAAAACAAAAGATACTGATATTAGCCCTATCGATACAGACGGCATCTCTGGACTCATCCACATATGGTCATGTTTGAAAACAGTTAAGGGGGAAAACAATATGGAGAAAAATCTGAACTTTCTGTAATTATTCAAAAACTACTTTAACAAATGCTGAATTATGAATATAGTTTCTACTAAATAAAGATACAAAGACATGGGGAGGAGCAAAGTGGTTCAACAGCCCATAAATACATAAATAACGGAGAATGCAACAGAATGCTTCATGTTAGCATCGTGCTAATGCTACAAGTGCTGTTTTCTCTCTGAACAATCTGCTGTGAGAAAATATCCATATGGGCCTGATATAGACTTGACTCTATTTATGTGTGATAAATAAGTTCATTTTTCACCAGAAAATGGCTAAAAAGAGTGGAACATTTCTCTAAAGATTCTATTTTCCCCCTCGGCGAAGCCACGCCCCCTTCTATGACGAGATGCCGTCTGTATCTAGCTGCTGCCTTCATGTGGTCTTGTAATTATAGTAAATACCACTTGCCCAGAGAATTGCACATGAACGCCGCTTCAGAAAAAACAAGTAAAAGAATATTACAGCACATATTTGAGGAGACTGTCCTCAAAAATGTAGGAAAATTATCCTTCGGGACAAATGAAAGAAATCTCAGACCGGTAATGGACTTGATGGACTTAAAGTATGCAGAGGAAATACAGATAGTGCTTTAGCGGTACAGGTAAACAGGATTACTCCAAAATATGTGAGTAAAGCAAAATTGTACTCCTGAATGTCATAACACGCATGCTAACAGCTCCAAAAAGTCTGCACAGTCGTACGTCCACTTTCCTGAAGCCGGACCTTGACTGGCCACGGTCGACCCGCTCTTGTTTTCTCAGTAATGACCGGTGCGAATGTGCCAAACGTCAGAGCAGGTTCTGAACGCAACTGATCACATGATTGCGTGTCTTTGATCATGTGACTGTGTGTGTTTCCTCTGAACCGTGCGGACTGCGGATAATCGATTACAGCGGCTAAGTTAGCGACACTGGGTCAGCATTTTTAAAGATGGCGAATCATGAATGGAGTCAGGGCCGGACTGGGACTGAAAAACAGCCCTGGACTCTGACCAGCCTGGCCCAAATCAGCGTAACTGTGACACTTCCACAAATACATATTTTAACCTCTAACCACCCGCCTTAACCGAGTGCATTTTCCCCAGGTCGACTTTTTATTTTTATTTATTTTTTTATTGGTATCATCAGCAAAAAGAACGGGAAAGGTGGTCGTAGAAACAGAAGCAAAATCATTAATATAAATAATAAATAATAATGGTCCCGAAATTGAACCTTGTGGCACACCATACTCCACGGAATTCCTTTTAGATTCTTTTTTTTTTTACACTGGGCTTTACCCAAATCTAAAAGTGATGGTAACTTTTTGTGACGTAATTTTTGTCATATTTCTGTTGGTTTTTTTTCATTATTTTTTCCATCATTTTTTGTCATGTTTTTCTCACGTTTTTGTAGTTTTTTTTGTCCGTGTTTTTCTCATGTTTTTGTCGCCTTTTTATCACATTTTTTGTGACTTTTTTGTTGCTTTTCCAGCACATTTTTGTTTTGTTTTCATCCTCTTTTTCTCGCTATTTTGATGCTTTTCTTTTTAGCTTTTAGATTTGGGTAAAGCTCAGTGGTGGCCCTAGAGCCAGTGGCCCTTCTGTGCTCTTCCAGAATGGACATAAGGCCAGTCCACCCCTGAATGGAGTATTTCGCTGTTGTGCTTTGGAAAAGTGAATGAAAGGCCATATAGATTAGTTTAGTTTGATTAGTTTTCCCCCTCCTCTTGTGAAGGTGCTATTATCTTCTATCTTCATGACAAAATGACAAAACAGAGGACCCTAAACCCATATAGCCCCGCCTGCAGTGATCAGTATCTCCGGCTGGGTAACAGTGCTGGGGGGGGGGGGTTGTCCTGGAATAGCAGCCCCGGCCTGGTATGCTCTGGGGAATGCGCGGCGGGCCCTTTGATTGGCCGGGACGGGGAAGTGTGTTGTGGTTGGGCTAGCGTTAGCGATTAGCAGGAATCTGTGTCAGGACGGATCCATCAGAGGTTTTGGGAACTGCTCTGTGGTCAGCGCGGGGTCAGACAGGGCCCGACTCAGACTGAGGGCCAGAGGGGAGCGGGCTGCTATGGGATCTGTCTCAGGGGCGGACTGGCCATGTGTCCATTCTGGAACAGCACAGAAGGGCCACTGGCTCTAGGGCCACCGGTCCCGCCTTAACTGAGCTTTACCCGAATCTAAAAGCTAAAAAGAAAAATAGCGTCAAAAAAGGGGATGAAAAGAAAGCAAAAATGTGCCAGAAAAGCAACGCAAAAAGTGATGAAAAATGTGATGTAAAGTCAACAAAAACACGACAACAAAGCAAGGAAAAAAGCAAACAAAAACGTGACAAAAACACAATAAAAAATGATAGAAAAAAAGTGACAAAAACACAATAAAAAATGATAGAAAAAAAGTGACAAAAACACAACAAAAAATGATAGAAAAAAAGTGACAAAAATGCAATAAAAAAATGATAGAAAAAAGTGACAAAAACACAACAAAAAATGATAGAAAAAAAGTGACAAAAACACAACAAAAAATGATAGAAAAAAAGTGACAAAAACGCAATATAATATAATATAATAATATAATAAAAAGCCACAATAAAGTGATGAAAAACAACAAAAATATGACAAAATGTTACAATCACTTTTTCAGGTCTTAGCTTTCAAATGAGCCGTTACATTGTTGCTCTCCAGTCGAGAAGCTTTTAGATTTGGGTAAAGCCGAACTGGAGAAAGTGCGCTCCGTTAAGGCGGGTGGTTGGGCCAGGCTGGTCAGAGTCCAGGGCTGTTTTTCAGTCCCAGTTCCGCCCCTGATCTGTCTCATTTGGCTCCAAAACTGCCCGCTAGTTTTGACAACTTAAGTCACAGTTTGTATTATTTGTTTGGCTTGTGTTGATTTTACAAGCCGGCCCAGCACAGGAGTGAGCTACTTTTAAGTAATTCAGATTTGGACTCTGTGGTGGCCAATCCATGGGGTCATGTGGGGAGATATGGAAAGCCAGCCAAAACTTTTCCATTTTTTTTCTTTTTTTCTACAAAGAAGACAAACAAACATGGAGACAAACGATCTATGATGAGAGGAGGAGACATTAGATATGTATGGGCTGCTTCAATCAATGTATGTTTGGAATGGGCCAATTTTTACTGCCTAAAGTGAACAGATCTGCGTCTCAACATCAGATCCTGACTGTCTGTTCGCAAAGTTCCAGACGGATCTACTTTTACCAGATACAAAAAGCAGTTGTGGACGGCTGGGCAGGGAAAGGACTGCAGAGATATCACTTGGAGATCCCCGGTCTGCATCCTTAATCATGCAAGTTTCCAATTTATGACACAACGATTTGGCAAATGGAGAAGCCAATGGAGACTTCCAAACGTGCGTGTTTATGTCGTTTCATCAAGGTATTATTTTTAAACATAAGCGCAAACACTAGCTCACTGACTTGGCATTTAGAAATGAGAGTTAGGCAACAGCTTTATCAACAGAATACTGAATCCAAGAACACATTTTGGCAAGAACAAGATAAGGTCAAACAAGATCTGCCAGAGAAGCAACAGTGACCTAATAAATCATCATTTTCATCTTATTGTGCAAAGCAGAGGGTGCAGCTTTGTGAACTTCAACATACAGGAGTAGTTTGGCATCCGCACAATAAAGTGAAGATTACTGCGCGGATTTCGAACTACTCCTGGTATTATTACGCTTTACAATATAGTCCCCCCTTTTATCCGCTTAGAAAATCCACATTGTTTAATTTTGTGTAATTATACTTTGTAGTGGAACACTTCACGTAACCATATTTAAATAGGGAAAACGTGGAAGAGCTTGGTAGCTTCTATCTTGACCTGTTTTGGAGCTATAGTGGAGAGGGGGAGAGGCTAAATGCTAACGCCGTCTGCGCTGTGTTTACGTGACTGAAGGCACGGGGGAAGATCAGACAGGTCCTAAAGAACTCGTCAAAGCTCAGGTAAGAACATATCTCAGTATGGAAAAACGGTGGCCTATTCCTTTAATACACTTGTACACTTACACTTGTATTGCACTTTACAAGCCTGTGTCACCAGGGGCGCAGATAGGTTTTTGAAACTGGGGGGGACAAAGCTGCTCAGGCATGACAACCTATCAAACTTAATTGCCCATCATTGCAAGACAATAATGCGTATTGGTACGGTTTCTAATCACTCACCAAGCATGCCACATGACGTATGAAAAAGCAGTCCTGACGTAGGCTACACTGTCTGATAACCAAGTAAACCAACAGCTCGCGTTTCGCATTTTGACACACGCACAGCCCAGTCAAAACAAACACATGAGCGCAATACCGTTTCTCGCCGCATATCAAAGTGAATGGTCAAGGGAGGCGCTGTTTCGCACATTGCAAAATGCTTGCAAGATATTTTTCTTCATAAAAGTGAGGGGGACGGATCCAGGTGAATGAAAATCTGGGTACGTCATGTCCCCCCCGTCCCCCCCGCTATCTGCGCCCATGTGTGTCACAAGTTCCTCAAAGTACTACATAATCGTCATTATACACTCCACACTCGGTGGTGGTAAGCTGTTATTGAAGCCACAGCCGTCCTGGGGCAGACTGTCCATTTACCACGTGGCGATATAATGTGGCGTTCAAATCCTGAGCTCTTATTATGTCAGTGCCCTCTGCTGGACACGTGTGGAACTCTTTCCTTTTTTGCACATTTAATGCCCCCTAGTGGCGAGAATGAGCATTCTGGTTATTCTTTTAAAATATCATAACTCCGCACAGGAATGGGCTAGAGACTTACTTTTTTTATTATTATTAAATACTCTGGAAGTTATGCTTTACAGGGCAGGGTCTCGCGGGCTGGATCGTATGTTTGACATCCCTGCCTTAGACCCTTCATCAAACACCGGGAAACGTTAACCAACACGTTCAATGAAGGTTCTTGGATGGAGAACTCCTGCACGACTGAGAGCCAACACAGACGTCAAACAACATGATTTCAGCGGGAGATGTGTCAATCTTCAAAATGTTTGCAATACTGTGTCTGATACATTTTATAATAGTTTGATCTCTTTTTATTTCTGTATTTCCTTGATTGTTTTGGCTGCTGAAAAGGGGGCGTGACAGTTTTTCAGTTTGTTGACCCGGTTATAGTCAAATGTTAAATGTGAAAGTGCTGGTGCAAAGCATTTACCCTTGAACTACAAGTTTAAATGTACTTCAAATCGCGCCCCTCTTGACAAATGAACCCGTGAGACTCTATAATTGCTCAAACCCGGTGTTAATAGGTCCAGAGAGGGGAGGCTTGTGGGAACTTCCCTTCTCCTGTGTGTGTGTGTGTGTGTGTGTGTGGTGTCTTTATGAAACCAGAGACGGTCCGTCCCGGGGCAGTGGAGCACAGACAGCCCCCCCCTCCGCGCCTCCACCAGGCCCCATGCTCTGTGGGTTAAACTTTGACCCCCATTTGACCATAAGGGGGCAGGGCTTGTGCGCACGGGGTCAGCGTGCTTCAGCCGGGTCATCAGGGGCTATCAGGGGCTATCTGACCCTGTGCCAATGAGCAAGGGACTCCTCAAGGTCTGCAAACAGTCCCATTGAGCAACTCTAACATCTGATCTGAACCACAGAGACACAGAGAGAGGAGGAAAAACAACAGCTCATATAATCTTTCACTCAGCTGATTTTTAATGTGTCAACAGCCCCAAACTGTCTCAAACCGGTTCAGAACAGTTGGAACGGCTGCGAATTATTACATGTTTTATACAGGCCTCAATTCATAAGTTTAGGACTCCGTTTTTAATTTATTTATTTATTTATTTGAAAAGGGACAGAGCACATTAATCAAAATTATACAATGTTAATGTACCTATACATTTTTAATATAACTCGTGCTCACAAGTCTGTGTCTCCACAAGCCACTTTTTGACATTCTTATTAACCTCTTAACTCCCGCCTGAACCGAGAGGATCTTTTTCCTCACGTCATCAGATTTTTTTTCCATCGTTTTTTTGTTAAGTAGTCAACTCATTTTTGTCACATTTTTGTCATTTTTTTGTCTTTTTTTATCACATTTTTATCATATTTTTGTCATATTTTCGTCATTTTTATCACATTTTTGTCTTTTTTGTGCGTCTTTTTTAGTCATTTTTTTGTAATTTTTTTGTCCAATTTTTTAATCACATTTTTGTCACATTTTTGTCATTTTTTGTCACATTTTTTCGTCAATTTTTTATCAAACGTTTGACATATTTTTGACATTTTTTGTCACATTTTTGTCATTTTTTTGTCATTTTTTCGTCAATTTTTTTATCACATTTTTGTCACATTTTTGTCACATTTTTCGTCAATTTTTTATCAAACTTTTGACATATTTTTGACATTTTTTGTCACATTTTTGTCATTTTTTTGTCATTTTTTCGTCAATTTTTTTATCACATTTTTGTCACATTTTTGTCATTTTTTGTCACATTTTTTCGTCAATTTTTTATCAAACTTTTGACATATTTTTGACATTTTTTGTCACATTTTTGTCATTTTTTTGTCATTTTTTCGTCAATTTTTTTATCACATTTTTGTCATTTTTCCTTATTTTTTTGTCAATTTCTTGTGACATTTTTGCCACTTTTTCATCAATTTTTCGTCACTTTTTTGTCAATGTTTTCTCACATTTCCATCATTGTTTTCGTCTCAGTTTTGTTGCTATTTTCACACCTTTTTTCCAGAAGCTTTTGGACTGGGGCAAAGCCAAACTGGAGAAAATGTGCACATTTTCTGAACCGCCTGAACCGAGAGGATCTTTTTCCTCACGTCATCAGATTTTTTTCCCATAATTTTCTTGTATTCAACTCATTTTTGTAACTTTTTTGTCACTTTTTGTCATATTTTGTCACATTTTTGTAATTTTTTCATCCATTTTTTAATCAATTTTTTGTAATTTTTTTGTCACATTTTTGTAATTTTTTGTCAAATTTTTATCACATTTTTGTCACATTTTTGTCATTTTTTTGTCCATTTTTTGTCAATTTCTTGTGACATTTTTGCCACTTTTTCATCAATGTTTCCTCACTTTTTTGTCACATTTCTGTCATTGTTTTCGTCTCAGTTTTGTCGCTATTTTCACAGCTTTTTTCCAGAAGCTTTTGGTCTGGGGTAAAGCCAAACTGGAGAAAATCTGCTCGGTTCAGGTGGGAGTTAAGGGGTTAAAGAGACAGAGGCCTATTTCAAGACATTCACTACAGCCATTTTGAGAGAGCAATTTTATACAAGGCAGTTATTCTAATTTACTGCATTTACAGACCAACAGAAGGTTTCATCATCATTGTAGTGTGATATAGACTGGTGCTATGTGACTGAAAAAAGCATAATACCCCCTCTTTAAGACTGAGGGCAGAGGCAAAAATATTTCTCAAACTGACCATCTCAACGTTGATTGTTTTTAGTTGGTTTTGGCTGGTATGACCTGAGAACCTGTTGATACTGTCAGCATTTCTTCTCCGAGCAGGCGTGATCTAGGAAAGACACTTCTATGGGCTCTCGACTGGTCTTAAATCTGACAGAGTGATAACATGTGAATTGAATTAAAAAACTGGTGACGGGCCCATTCGTCCAGTGCCTCAGGAGCATTTTTTCCTGCTTTTGAAAGGGGAAAACAGTCTGCCGAGAGGAAACCTTCTTCACCGTGTATTTTTGGAGCATTACAATGACAGCATTTGGACTAAGTTTCTGACATTGTTGCGGAGTTGAATCATGTCTACTTTGGTTCTTCTGAAACACTTGACCCCGATCCTGTCCCACGACTTGTCCTAACCCTTCCTATAATTCGGTCAGTGTCTGGAGCCGTCTCTCACGGCCCGTCCCGCTACTGTCTGCGCCCCTTCAGTTAACCCCAAATCCCCGCTTCAAGTCCTGGAAGACCCAGAACCTCCTTCCACAACATCCCGTCCGGCGCCCGGCTACTCCCTCTGCGCTGTTTGCTCAGCTGGGGCGGCTCTGTGGCCTGCGTGTTTGATTTCTTTCGGCTCCGACGGTTTGTGTCTTTGTGTTTTTCGCCCCGCGTCTGACGTGTTTCCGAGGGGGACTGACAGGGCTGGGGTCAAAGGTCGAGGCGAAGCGGCTACCTGAGGAAATGTGAGGTTTACAGAGGAGAGCGGGAGATGGGTCAGCGTGTGCAGAAGCCGTGTAAACAGCAGGGAGAGTGTTTGCACTGTGAGTCACAGCGCATGAACCATATCTGACCTCTACATGTGGATAACACCCATAGAAACAATTTCAAACACTTTTTTCCCCCCCTCTGTGGAGTTACATGAGCGTCAAAAGTTCCAACATTCACGTTTAGTTACTTGGTAGCTTAAACAGGTCATTCTAAAGAACCTATAGTTTAATATGGAGGGGGACAGGCGCGAATTCTAGTCAAAATGCAAATGTTTGGACCTGGTTCATCCAATCCAATCCACTTTATTTGTATAGCACATTTAACCAACAAAAATGTTTCCAAAGTGCTGTACATGAGATCCTAAAAACAGATACAATACTTATTAGCTCTACCACAAAAAAAAAAAAAAAATGTTTAAAATAAAACAAAAAAGAATATACTAAAACCTGCATAAAACAATAAATAGTTCGTAAAAGACATTCATAAAAATAAAATAGATAAAACAATAAAATAATTAAAAACATTGAATAAAACAATAAAATCAACAAGATAAAATAAATAAAAGACACGGGGACCACACAACTCACGCGGTGTTAAAAGCCTGAGAATAAAAATGGGTCTTAAGACGAGATTTAAAACACTCCGTGAAAAAATCTGTAAAAACTCAAATTCCGCCTGTTTTTTTTTGTTTCAAAGCTGGATAAATCAGGCTAGGAATTAGATATTAAAAAATCCCTCTGAAAAAAACATCAAAATATCATTAGGTCTCCGACTGTAAAGTTTGGAGTCTGTGGGAGCTTCTATAAGGGCTCAGGCTCTGCCCGAGTGCGGCTTCTCTCATTCAGAGAAAACCAGCCCTGAAGTTTTGTAGCGAGTGCGCATGCTCGGCCCGTTCTTCGACTCTTCCGCACCAGCGTCTCGTAGGAGGAAAAACACCATATTTGGGTGAAAGCGTCATCACGGGGCCCCTTAGCAGGACACGTGGATGTAAAATCTGTCAATATTTATGAATGAAAACCCGCGGGAAAGACGGCCTTTCTACTCGGCGCAGCAGCTACTTCCGGGTTGCCCCCACCTCGCAGACAAAACATCATAAAATAAACATCATGCGGGTGAGTTTTGTCATTTTTATATCTGACATGAAAAATCAATACTTTCACCTGCCGTGTCTCGCCTTAAGACCAAAAGTACAGATACTAAAATACATCAGTGGACTGTCCTTAAAGAGAACTTTGAACCTGCAGCGAGGAGGACACGGATACATGAAAGTGGCTGAATCCTGATTGCAAAGGCACCACATGGGCCGGCTGTCCTGTATGCTCAAATCGCTATAGCAACACTCGTTAGCATCAAAGGCCACCTATTAGACTCGATCCATCCACATGACACAGGGTTTGCTCATAAACTTCAGCCTAAAACAAAGAGGATACTTTGTGCCACAGCATTTGTAAAAAAGATGAGTTTGTGTAGCGTGGGATCTCATTCGCCCATCCCAAAAAAACACTGACCTGCAAACACCCTGAGCCGTTTGCGTCTCGGCGGTGGGCCCAGTCCGGACGTCCCGCTGCAGTCGTCCTCATCGTCACAGTCCCCGCTCCCGAAGCCGTCGCCCCCGTCCTCCGCCCCCTCAGGCCGGGACCGCGCCCTCCAGCGCTTCTCGGACATGCTCACCATCCGCAGCAGCTGGGGAAAGAACAGGGAGAGGAGTTATGTTGGAATTACACTGCGTTCCAAACGATTATGTAAATGTATTTCAGAGTCATAAAGGTAAAAAAAAAAAAAAAAAGTTTTTCAATGAAGCTCAAGAATGATGTTGTGTCTCAGGGCTCTTGGAATCACTGATATCGATCTCAGACTCCTGGCGTGATTAGTTGTCAGGTAAGCCGAGTTAAGGGAAAAAACTACTGAAAAAGGTAGTAGATGCAAGTTCATAGTTTTTATACTCACTACTGACACCACAGGTCTTATGTGTAACTGCAGTTTCAATATTAAGCTCATGCATGACGGCACTTCGGACCCGAGTTAACACCTTTTTGAGTGACAGTGCAGGATTTTAGAGGCAGCTGTGGACATTGCTGGAACATGTAGGGTGTTTATCATTTTAACATTTTCAAACTCCGTAAACACCATTTTCAAGCAACATGGGAAAGAAAAAAGACCTCTCTGCTGATGAAAAGAGTGAAAAAGTTGAATGCCTTGGACTAGGTATGAAAACCTTCGATATTTCATGAAAGATTAAGCTTATCATCATCATACTACTGTCATCGTACTGTTGTGGATGATTCAGACACACTCTGGTTTGTGCAGATAAAGGCACAATGAGGACGGTTTCTGCCAGACAAATACATCAGATAAGAGAACAGCAGCTACAAAGCGGCAAGCAGGTATTTGAAGCTGCTGGTGCCTCTGGAGTCTCCCGAACATCAAGGTGTAGGACCCTCCAGAGGCTGCAGTTGTGCAAAAACCTTCTATCTGGCCTCCCCTAAACTGTTCATTGAAGCTGAAACAGAAACGGCTGCAGTGGCTCAGAAATACATGAGGACTCATTTACAAACAGTCTTGTTCACTGATGAGGCCGTGTGACCCTGGATGGTCAGATGGATGGAGTAGTGGATGGTTGGTGAATGACCACAATGTCCCAACAAGGCTGTGATGTCAGTAAGGAGGGGGCGGAGTCATGTTTTGGGCCAGAATCATGGGGAGAGAGCTGGTCGGCCCCTTTAAGATCCCTGAAAGTGTGAAAATGACAGTTTCTGATTGACCACTTTCTTCCATGGTTCCAAAAGAATAGCCGTGTCTTCCCGAACAAAATCATCTTCATCATGACAACGCACCATGTCCTGCTGTAAAGAAAACCTCTGCATCACTGGCTGCTATGGGCATAAAAGGAGAGAAACTCATGATGTGGACCCCCTCCTCCCCTGACCTCAACCCTATTGAGAACCTTTGGAGCCTCAACAAGCAAAACTTCTATGAGGGTGGGAGGCAGTTCACATCCAAACAGCAGCTCTGGGAGGCTATTCTGACATCCTGCAAAGAAATCCAAGCAGAAACTCTCCAAAAACAAGTTTAAGGCAAGCGCTGCAAAAAGTGCCCTACTAAAAACAAGAAAAAATTCTGCCAATGGGGTCAGCATTTTTTTCTTGCTAAGAATTCTTGTTTCTAGAATAGTTTTCTCATCATAAAACAAGAAAGAAACACTAAATTTAAGCAAATAAATAACTAGAATTAAGCAAAATGTCCTCAGAAAATGGAATAATTTAAGGAAAACATTCTTATTTAGTGAAAAATTGTGGGATGTTCTACTTAAATGTTGCTTGATTTAAGTAAAATGTTCTAAATTACACACATTTTTAAGAAAAATGTTCTTAATAAATACTAATATTTAAGGAAAATATTGCCCGCGCCCAGAGACCCATCTCCATGATGTGGAGCCAGGCTGATGGTCAGAATCACCTGCTGGAGGACTCACCTATTGTACATGTTTTAGTGGTAGGGGAAACGTACGCAGACACGGGGAGAACATGCTCCACACAGAAAGGCCCCTTTGTTGTGATCTTAGTTTTTCTTAAAATAAGAAATAATATTCTTTGTCTAAAGCTGAAGAAGATTCAAAAAGTTTTTCTTTCTTGTTACAAGAAAAATTAGCATGTTTTTAGCAAATTTATCTGAACAAGAAATGGCTAGATTTTATTTCCTAAAACAAGATTTTTTTTCTCAAGAAAACTTTGCTCGGCAAAACATTATTACTTTTTAAAGTAAGACATTTTTTACTTGCTTAGAATCCACTTTTTGCAGTGAGACAGTTCTCAACTGGAGAGTGGGGACCGGAAAGTGGGTCACCAAACAGTTTTTAGTGGTCGCAAGCCTTACCCAGAAAACATCTTTTAATATTCATGTACATCAAAAAAGATAGATACATAGATTAGAATCACTTGAGTCTGTTGAAATGATGGGTTAATTAATACAAATAATTTACGCTTTTTTGGCTTATTTAATTTTCTAAGTCGCATTTCATGGCTTGTCAAACCAGATGAGCACCACTGACGTAACGTAAGCTCTTCAGTGTTTGAGGAGCAAAAATCCATTGAGAAAAGTCACACTCCCTCTGTCATTTTGAGGTCAGACGGCCCTGTTTTAAAAAAGCTGTGAAAATAGCCGTCTCCACATAAATGTGTATTATTATGACAAAGTTGGGGATTTTCCAGAATAAAATGTTTTTTTAAAGCGCCATTACATCAACCACAGAGGAAACTGCGGTGTTATCGGTGACATTTTGGTTCTGATTCACCGAAAGGGCTGTGGCTCGGAGGGGTTTAAAAGGGGAGCAGGGAGACCGCAGCAGATTGTGTTGTTACTGGAAAACTTTATTGTCCTGAAACACCGTCTCGAGGCAACAAAACAGGGACAAGTGGCATCGCAAGAGAGAAAGTGAGGGGGAAGTTAGCGCTGAAGTTTTGAATGGAGATGGTAGAAACATGGCGAAAGAATTAAGAAAATCAAATAAGAGCTCATTATAAGAGATATATAACCCCATTATATGACTAGGCCTTATATAGAAAAGATAGAAGTCAACATTTTTGACTTTTGGTCCTGATCTAGTGTTTGTTTTGACTTGTTTTGACACATACATAGCTGAAAACACAACCTTCAGGCTCTAAGATGAATTACAAAATAAGCTGATGTCTTGATTAAACCATCTAAGCCTCCATTCATTCATGTGGGTTGCTGTTTGACTCATATTTAGAGTGATTTACAGGAGCTCATAACGCTCGGAGAAACAGGAAGCAGATGTGTTTACTGTCGCCACGGTGATACTGTACAAGCAACTCCCGAATGATACAGCAGACGTCAGCGAAAAACGTTTACAAGAAATCGAGTTGATCCACTCACTCTGGGGCAAACGTGGACGTCATAACAGCGCAGGTGGCCATAGGTTGTAGAAGAGAAGGAGAAACATCTACCTCTCAAACAAACATCTATCAAGAAGCTGATATAAAGGCCAGCACACACTACACTTTTCTAGTCGTAAACGATTTTATATAGAATGGGGGGCCACACTACACGACTGGATTCAGTGCGATTTTCGAACGTCTGGGGGTTCACACTTAACGACTGAGAATCGTAAGAGCGACTCACGACACGATTCTGACAAAGAGCTGATGTTTTATAACACAGCGCGTCTGTCGTCTCTACGGCTTCCAAAACTGACCCCAAAATCCATAAAGACAGGCCTGTGTTTGTGAGCGTGGGATAACGTGTGTGTCCCGATTGGTCAACAGAGTCAACAATGTCACAACAACGCAGCGCTAGGCTAATGCTACTACGAAGCTTCAACTGGGCTATAGTTCTGTCAAATGGAGATAAAAGTTGGCGACATGAAGAAGCGGGACGTGTTTCAGTGGATTTAATAAGAAAAGGAGACGGGCGTCAACCTCAGGATGGAGGAGACAGCGGAGGAGACGGAGGAGAAAGCAGGGAGGCTAGCTGCCGTTAGCGAGGTGAAGCTAAACAGTTCATCTCCAAACACAGTAAGTTCCGCTAAACTCTGTTTGTGGTTGAAATGTAGCTGGAAATGAGTTGTTTGTGCCGCTGGTTTAACAGAGAAGTGAAAAAAGGAGGCGTGGCGGTGTTTTTCTGTCTTTATATCACTCTGTCATTCACAGTGGGACGGTAAAATCACCCACGCGTCCAAAATCGGGCTTAAAAATCAAACAGTCTAGTCGCGTCTTTCTGCCGCCCACACTACACGATTCGAACGTCAGTCCAGTCGTGACCCCCCACACTCCACGACCCGACTCCGTGTGACCGCCTTCGACTAGACGCGACTCGATTAGACTCGGCACGACTGAGAATTAGAGCGAAATCGGGTATAAAAGTCGTGTAGTGTGAGCTGACCTTAACATTATGTATCTGTGGAAGTGTCCAGGGCTGTTTTTCAGTCCCAGTCCGCCCCTGGTTGGGAAAAGCGGCACCTCTAGACGTCAGAAGTACGAGATTCTCTAGCTCAGTGTTTTCTCCACGGATTTGGAAAAGAGCTAAGGTTAGAGGTTAGGACTGGGGTCAGAGGTTTGATGTTGGGCCCGTTAGTGAAGGAACATCAACTGGGTTAAGGTTAAGATTAGGATCTGGATGTGGGATCGGAGACGTCACTGAGGGACACCAGCACTTCTGTCTTTCTGATAGAACCACTGTTCCCAAAACCTGAGGGAGACAATAAATCCAACAGAAATACAAGGGAACATGGGCCTTTAGTGTGTCGCCATGATAACTGACCTTCAAGTGATGTCCATGTGAGGTCAAAGAACCACTACTTTAATCTCTTGGGTCAACTATTCCTCACACCAGCCTTTCTAAACACTTTCTTGGTTGAAATTCAGAATCAGAATCTTGGAAACAGAGACCAACAAAGCTAAATACAAATCTTTATCACTTTGGGATGAGGTGAAAAGGTCTTGGCTAAGAAAACATATGTGCGTTAAAATGGAGACAACCTTCTTGCTCCGTCTGCTCCTCACAGACGACTGAGAGAGGCCTGTGCACCGCCACATGTGGGACATTCCTGACTCTGGACCTGTTTTAAGCCCCGCTCCTCCCGTGTGGCGGTGCTTTTAATGAGTTCCTTCCTCTCTGCACACGTCAGCGCCGTGTTTCTGTTGTTTTCACTTGTTTTGGAGAAAATTAACTTCATATGGGCTTTGTCTCAGGTCGGAGGCATTGTCTGTCTCCAAGCGAGGGCTGACTGTGTGGCCGATAATGAGCACTGCAGAGAGCTGAAGGTCTTTTAACTGTTTTGTTCTTTTGTAGCAGACGAATAGGTAAGCAATGTGGTATTCGCTGACTTATAATGAACAGCACGTACACTGCCTGACCAAAGAACAAAGTTGCCACCTGGATTTAACTAACTGTTCTGCTCTGGGGTCGCTGCGGTTGGTCAGGTCTCGGTTCAGCAAGAGCCCAAAGAATGAGATCAGTTAAACATCCTGAATGACCAGGTTATTCCATCAATGGGTTTCTTCTTCCCTGATGGCAAGGGGAATATATTCCAAGATGACAATGCAAAGATTCATCAGGCTCACGTTGGGATTTTGACACATGGATTTGGCCACTGAGTCTAGACCGGGGCGACAGTGGCGCAGATGGTAGAGCGGGTCGTCTCATGATCAGAAGGTCGGGGGTTCGAATCTCACCTCCAGAAGGTGCACACTGTCGTTGTGTCCTTGGGCAAGACACTTCACCCACATTGCCCCCAGTGTCTGCGTACATTGGTGTATGAATGAGAGTATACATCCGGGAATCGTCACATCCGGTGAGTGTATTCTGTTTTGACGCTCGTTGTGAGCAAGTTGAACATTAGCTCTCTCTGTTACTATTGTTAATCCACGTATTAAACGTAGCTTTAGAGTCCACTCTAGCTTGTTATAGATCTAATTTGACCCATTATCTCCGCGGACCCAACTCTCCGCTTGAACCAACACTTCTGCGTGGATTAAAACCCTTCTCTCTCTTCTCCGTAACGTGGTAGCTCGCTGGCTAGCTTAGCCCGCTAGCCTAGCCATGGCTGCCCCGTCCACTTCTGCCTCTTTAGTGCTGTTCTGCTCAGTTTGCCGTATGTCGAGTCAGAACCCTGCCTCTTTCAAAGACGATAGGAGTAGTTGCGTTAGGTGTAGTGTAGTGGCAGCTTTGGAGGCCAGGGTGACCGAGTTAGAGGAGCGGCTGTCCGGAGTTTTGGTGAAGGCTAGCGTTAGCTACAGTCAGATAGCGACAGGGACCGTAGCCGCAGTCCGCTCTGACAGTGCCAGAGAGGTTAGCCAGGCTGAGGCTAGCCCCGCAGCGGGTCCCGTGCAGCCGGGACAAGACCAGGACGGATTTGTGACTGTTCGGGGTGGGGGAAGTACTAAGCGCACACCCGTAGCGCACCAAACTCTTCACGTCCAGAACAGGTTTTCTCCCCTCAGCGCCACACCGGCTGAACCTGATACTCTGGTGATTGGAAGCTCCATAGTTAGGGACGTGAAGATCCCAGCAGCTTTGGTTAGGTGTTATCCGGGGGCCAGAGTTGGTGACATCGAAGGTAACCTTAGGCGCTTAAAGCAGGGAGGGAGGCGGTTCCGTCAGATCGTGATCCACGCGGGTGGTAACGATATTCGGCGGAGACAGTCAGAGATTCTCAAATTGCAAGTAGGCGCGGTGTGTGAATTGGCTAAGTCGATGTCAGATACCGTAATATACTCTGGTCCTCTGCCCAATTTGGTCAATGATGAAATGTATAGCAGACATTTATCATTCAACTGCTGGTTGTCTAGATGGTGTGAGCAAAATGATGTTGGATATGTCAACAATTGGAGCGCCTTTTGGGGAAAGCCCAAGCTCATGCGCAGGGATGGCATACATCCAAATTTGGATGGTGCATCCCTTTTATCTAAGAATGTGGCCGATAGCCTCAGTTGCGGCCTAAATTGACGGTCCAGATATGAGCTCCGGGCGCAGAGCAGTAGTGTAGAACGCTCCTCTGTAACCACCAACCCTGCTCCCGGATTGTCACAAATCAAGTGTGTAGATTCTTCAGAACAAATAAAGACTGTGTCTGTCCTCCGTAAACCAAAGACTAAAATATCAAAAGCTAACATAACAAGCACTGGTATGCGTCCAAATAACTTAATACAAATACCAGAACAAATAAAGACTGTGTCTGTCCCCCGTACACCAAGCACTAAAATATCAAAAGCTAACAAAACAAGCACTGGTGTGCGTCCAAATAACTTAATACAAATACCGGAGCAAATAAAGACTGTGTCTGTCCCCCGTACACCAAGCACTAAAACATTAAAAGCTAACATAACAAACGCTGGTGTACGACCAAATAACCTAATACAAATACCCAAAAGTAAACTAAGCATTAAACAAAACGATAAACAAAGTGCTAAGCACATAACGTTTGGGTTGTTGAATATTAGATCAATCTCTTCAAAATCCCTTTTAGTTAATGACTTAATTTGCGATAACAATATTAACCTTCTCGCCCTGACTGAAACATGGCTTCAGCAGGACGACTATGTTAGGCTTAATGAATCTACTCCTCCTAGTTATGTCAATTTTCAAGCAGCTAGAACCACTGGCCGAGGTGGTGGGGTCGCAGCGATATCGCACTCTAATCTTGTTCTAAATCCCAAAAACGACCTAAAGTTTAATTCATTTGAAAGTCTAACGCTGTCTCTCACCTGTCACAAATTTAAAAATCAAAAAGCTTTACTACTAGCAATTATTTATCGGCCTCCGGGCCCCTACTCAGACTTCTTAGCAGAATTTTCAGAGTTTTTAGCCAGCATAGTGCTGGACTGGAATAAAATTATAATAGTGGGTGATTTTAACATCCACGTCGATAATAAGAGTGACAGTCTGAGCAGGGCATTTAGTGCCCTGCTGGACGGGGTTGGCTTCACACAAAATGTGAATAAACCTACCCACTGTCATAAACACACCCTTGATTTGGTTTTAACATATGGGATTGAAATTAGCAACCTAAACGTTCTCCCTCAAAACCCTGCGCTTTCTGACCATTTCCTAATTACATTCAATTTCTTAATTGAAGATTACACTAATCCACAGGATAAAATTAAATTAAAACGGACACTATCTGAAAAATCTGTTTTAAAATTTAAAGAAATTATCCAACCAGTCTTTAACATTACAGAGAATAGCTCGCTTACTAATTTAAATGATAGTGATGAGTTTGTGGACAGCGTTATGCTCACGTTAAAAACAGCCCTTGATGTTGCGGCTCCACTGAAACAGAAAGTTATTCGGCCAAGGTGTGTCGCCCCCTGGTACAACGCGGAAACACGAGCGCTTAAGCGGAAGACTCGCAAATTAGAGCGGTTATGGCGCAATTCGCGCACTGAACAATCTCTTAGATATTGGAACAAATGCCTACTCGCATATAAGCAAGCCATGAGGAAAGCAAAAACAAACTACTACTCTTCATTAATTGAAGCAAATAAAAACAACCCTAGGTTTCTCTTCAGTACTGTGGCCCGGCTAACAAACAGTCACAGCGCAGTAGAACCTTCAATCCCTAATACCCTTAGCTGCGATGACTTCCTTAAATTCTTTAATGATAAAATCAAAACCATTAGAGATAAAATAAACGATAAGCTTCCCTTATCTTATCCTGATCTAAACCTAGTTGAGTCATTGACTCCATCTGAAGTCTTAGACAGGTTTATAACTGTAGATGAGGCTGAGGTATCATCAATCATTATGTCCTCAAAACCTTCAACTTGTCTTCTAGATCCAATTCCAATTAAACTCCTTAAAGAAATTACTCCGGAAATCTCAGATACCATATTGAAAATAATTAACTCGTCTTTAGAAAACGGTTATGTGCCAAAGTCCTTTAAATACGCTGTTATCAAACCCCTTTTGAAAAAACCTAGTCTTGATCCTGACATTTTAGCCAACTATAGGCCCATATCTAATCTCCCTTTCATCTCAAAAGTCCTTGAAAAAGTAGTGGCTAAGCAGCTTTGCAGTCACCTACGGGACAATAACTTATTTGAAAAATTTCAGTCAGGGTACAGAAGTTATCATAGCACAGAGACCGCCTTAGTCAAAGTTACCAATGACCTGTTATTAGCAGCTGACGCCGGACTAGCTTCAATCCTAGTTTTGTTAGACCTTAGCGCAGCCTTTGACACAATCGATCACAATATTCTCCTGCAGAGGTTAGGATGTGACGTAGGCATCAGGGGAACAGCCCTCTCCTGGTTTAAATCTTATTTATCTGACAGGCAACAATTCGTTAATGTAAACCAAAAGTCTTCACCGTGTTCCAAAGTGTGCTATGGGGTGCCACAAGGTTCAGTGCTCGGGCCAATTTTATTCATACTATACATTCTTCCATTAGGTAACATAATCCGAAATCACAATATAAATTTTCACTGTTATGCGGACGACACACAGCTGTATTTATCAATAAAACCAGGTCAGACAGATAAATTAGAAACACTTAGCTCCTGCGTAAAAGCCATAAAGACATGGATGACAGCAAATTACCTCCTTCTTAACCCGGACAAAACCGAGGTTATTATATTAGGCCCTCAAAGACTGAGAGAGTCTTTATCTCAACAGATCATCTCCCTGGATAATATTAGCATATCAACGAGCACAACAGTAAAAAACCTCGGAGTTCTGTTTGACCAAGACCTCTCTTTTAAAACACATATAAACCAGGCTTGTAAAATAGCGTTCTTTCACCTGCGCAACATTACTAAAATACGAAATATCCTAACTAAGAGCGATGCAGAAAAACTTATTCACGCATTTGTCTCTTCAAGGCTGGATTACTGCAACAGCCTGCTGGCAGCGTGCCCTAAAAGCTCCCTGAAAAGTCTTCAATTAGTTCAAAACGCAGCTGCTAGATTGTTAACCCGGACAAAGAGAAGAGAACACATTACACCTGTGCTAAAGTCTCTCCATTGGCTTCCTGTTGAGTTTAGAATAAAATTTAAAGTCCTGCTCCTCACATTTAAATCCATAAAGGGTTTAGCTCCGCTTTATCTCCAAGACGCTGTCATTCCATATCAGCCAACCAGAGCTCTCCGCTCTCAAAACCCAGGGTTACTAGTAATTCCTCGAGTCTCCAAAATTACTGTAGGAGGCAGAGCCTTTAGCTACCAAGCTCCGGTTTTGTGGAATAAACTCCCAGCCCACGTTAAAGAAGCAGACACAGTCCCTATATTTAAGACTAGGCTCAAAACGTACCTCTTCGAATTAGCTTATAATCAGGTCAGTTAGGTAAAGCACTAACCCACAGCCTGAAGTAAAGCTGCCTCAGGAGAAACACTGCTGTGGGAAGTACGGTCCACTGAGCGCTATCCTCTTCTTCTTACTGCAGACTTTGTTTTATCATGATACAATACTTAATTTATCTGTAGTCTGTTCATCACTATTCACATGGTGTCTCCTGTCCCACTCCCCCTCGGGAGTGCCTGTCTAGATCGAATGGAGGAACCTGGGTGAACGGAGGAACTAGCATTCTGGAATCCGAGGACTGGACAGTCTGTGATCTTGGCCCGTCTGCTGAGGGATCCTTCGGCCCTGGGTCTCTATAGCCTGTCCGTCCATGGGAGTGGATCTCTCCTTCTGTGGTTCTCCCCAAGGTTTCTCTTTTGTCCTGCCGGGTTTTTGAGTTTTTCCTTGCCGTACTGGAGAGTCTAAGGACGGGGGACGCCCACGCCGCTCATCGCTACCTTTGGACATTATATTTGCCTGGATTCACCTGAACTTTTAATTGTCATATTTATTGCTGTGTTTTATTGCCTTGATGTTTGTTGCAGCCCTTTGAGGCGACTTCTGTTGTGATATTGGGCTATACAAAACCATTAAACTTGAAACTTGAAACTTGAGTATGAATGGGTGAGTGGGTCCTTGCTGTAAAGCGCTTTGAGTGCCTAATGTAGGTGGAAAAGCACTATATAAGTTGAGACCACTTATCTTAGCCCCATTGAGAATCTTTGTGATGTGCTGGAGAGGGATTTGCGCAGTGGCCACACTCTCCCATCATCATTTTAATGCTTTATTAGATAGGCCAGTACATCACAATTCATGTACTGTGTATAAACCAAGAAAACCTAAGAATACCTACACTGTATTTAAAAACTCAATTAAAGAGTTCTTCGTGAGACAATGGAACTATGGCTCCTCCGGCAAGTAGTGGGTCCACAGAAGGACGGCCTCATGGTTCAAACCGGTCCTGTTGGTCTTTCATAAGGAGCTTCTGAACTGTCTGATCCATCACTTAGGACCTGTTTGTCATATTAGCCAAACAGAGCTCCCAGGATCATTCGGGCACTCAAACCCCTCCACCACGTTAAGGTGGCGGTTCCATGGGGGGTGAAAATCTAACCACCCCACAAAAAAGTTTTATATTTGTTTGTAATTTTTTTCTTTTGTGGTTGTATTTGTTTATTATTTAATCACTAGCTGATACCCGGCCTTCGGCCGGGCCTCGCTAGTCTCCACATTTGATAATCTGAGATTATGAGTGATTACAAAGAAATGTCCAACCCGTCACACAGTTCAGCTGTAGACCAGTGGTTCCCAACCCATTCCAAAAGCTATGGCCACTACAAATGTGTAAAATAATGAATGCTAAAAATAATGTCAAACAAACAGCAATTGGAGTGTTTGATGCACCCGTGCTCCTTTCTTATAAACTACAACGACAATATGTTCGCTAAACTCAGGGAACAGGATTCAAGAGACAGTGGAATAATTATGGATAAATATTAGGGGTTCAGCTCTAACGGTTTGGTTCACGGTGCAGGACCCGAGGTTTGGTGCATCACGGTAGTGTACAATCAAAAAAATAATAAGTAGGTTTTGAAATGAAATAGCCTAATGATCGTTGTTCGGCTCGGAGTAGAGTCGCTGCTCCTTCACGTGGAAAGGAGCAGCTGAGGTGGCTCGGGCATCTGTTCCGGATACCTCCTGGTCGCCTCCCGCGGGAGGTGTTCCAGGCATGTCCTAGTGGGACAGGGCCTCGTGGAAGACCCAGGACACGCTGGTGGGACTATGTCTCCGAGCTGGCCTGGTGTCGCCTCAGGGTCCCCCCAGAACATCTGGAGGAGGTGTGGACATCTCTGCTGAGACTGCTGCCCCCGCGACCCAGCCCCGGATAAAGCGGAAGAAAATGGATGGATGGAAATGTGACACAAATGTGACAAAAAAGTGACAAAAATGTGATGAAAAAGTGATGAAAATGTGACAATGCCACAGTGAATGCTGTAATCAAACATTTGAGCGTGTGACACTTTCTTTTGGGCTTTTTATCAGTCGTGTTTTTGTTATAAATGGGCAAACACCGTAAATCGAAGAAGCTAGAGGTTCGTTTATACTTTCTAAATTACAACAAACCTCTTCCACATCTTGTGCTGCAGGTTTTGGTCAGGATTACTAAGCCTAGTGGAGAACATGCAAACTTAACACAGAAAGTCCCACACATTTTCAGAAATTGAACCCATGTTGCTTGGAGGTGTGATCGCTCACCACCCACCTGCCTGGATTCTGCAGCCCTTCTCTCTGGGCCTGTTAAGCTGTGTGAATAAAAAGCTACGTCCAACCGTCGAGGTCCCTATACAGAGTGAACGACATGTGCAGGCAGCTGAATTGTCCCATAGAGCGCGACCACTCGTCCCACAGACACAGAACTGGCCCGGATGAATGCTGCTTTAACGCACTGCCCCGTTTGTAATAGAAACACCCGTATTTATGCGCATTTGTCCGCAGATTTAGCGAGGTCTTGAAATTCCTTCTTGTGGAGCGTATCCCGGCAACTTCGTCCCGGCCCGGGCAGGGGAGGGGAGGGGCGCAGCACAGACCAATTAAAAACCAAACAAACAGCGGTAAAGCCGAGGGAAAGACGTGGTTCAGGGAGTTTTTGAATATATAAAGTGAAGGAAACAGTGACAGGGGCTGGTTAAAAGTCTGTCCGCTAAAACCACCTGCTCCACTCGGAACAAAGGAGTCACAAATCTTTCCAAGAATAATTTAAGGGTCAACCAAAAAGAGATGACTTGATACAGAAGATGTGACTTCCTCTAGGTCTTTTAATAAATAGAAACATTAGGGTTGTTTGTCACTTTTAGGGGAGAGTGTTTTATTCCGAGCATAATGTTGAAGGCTCATACAAAAAATGCTTTACTCTTATAGTGAGTAAAAAACTTCAGAATTAGAGGCATGTGACTTCATAACATTATATACATGAGCATATAGTTTAATAATTATTAATTTAATGCTAACCTATGTCATTCTGGTGCATGACAGCTTCTTAAAGAGGGGGTATTATGCAAAATCGACTTTTTCAAGCCTTACATCATGTTATTCTGTCATTCCCTCATTAAAAACATGCCTGAAGTGTTGCCTTGGCACATTCACGTATTTTTGAGTAATCTGTAAAAACTCTGATGGCGGCCATTTTAGGGATAGGTTTGCCTGAGTCCTCCTAGGAACGCCCCCACCTCCTGGAGACGCCTCCGAGCTTTCGTCACCAGCCGAGTAACCAACCACTGCTCCTCAGCAGAACCCCCTCCCCACTGATGCCACAGACAGCGTGTGGAGGGGGCGTGTCGGAAAGGCTCAGAGGTTCTTAAAGAGACAGAGGCCTATTTCAAGACATTCACTACAGCCATTTTGAGAGAGACATTTTATACAAAGAAGTTATTCTAATTTACTGCATTTACAGACCAACAGAAGGTTTGGTCATCATTGTAGTGTGATATAGACTGGTGCTATGTGAGTGAAAAAAAAATACCCCCTCTTTAACAACATAGAGCAAAACACTGCTAATCTAGCAAAAAAAAGTAAATGTTTCTCTCTCTGGGCCTCAGGACCGATGACTAAAACTTAAGTTTTGTCCTGGTTAAGCTGGAGACAGTTTTCTGCCATCCAGAATTTGATTCTAAAATGCAGTTAGAAAGTGCATCTATTGGCCTGGTGTCATCAGGAGACATGGAGATGTATAACTGTGTATCAGCATAACTGTGAAAGTCGACCCCGTGTCTCCTGATGACATCACCAAGAGGGAGCATAAACAGATTAAAAAGCACTGGGCCTAAAATCGAACCCTGGGGCACACCACATCCATGCACCTCAGAGGAGCAGGTATAGATACAGACGGCATCTCTGGAATCACCCATACATGGTCATCTTTGAAAACAGTCAAGGGGGAAAACAATTTTGAAAAAATATAACTTTTTCTAATTATTCAAAAACTACTTTAACAAATGCTGAATTATGAATATAGTTTCTACTAAATAGAGATACAAAGACATGGAGAGCAGCAAAGTGGTTCAACAGCCCATAAAAACATTAAAAAAAACTGAGAATGCTAACATGATGCTACATGTTAGCATCGAGCTAATGCTAACGGTTAGCTAGCACTAGCTACAACTGCCATTTTTTCACTTCTACTGAACAATCTGCTGTGAGAAAATATCCATATGGACCCGATTTACACTTGACTTTATTTGTATGTGATAAATAATAAACCAGAAGATGGCTAAAAAGAGTGAAAAATTGTGTTTTCCCCCTCGGCGAGGCCACGCCCCCTTCTATGACGAGATGCCGTCTGTATCTATCCACACTCACCATGAACGTCCTGTCTGTGAGGTCGGAAGTAAACCATTTGTGTGCAGCACCAGAGAGGCCCATGTGTTTTAAACGAGTTAAAAGAATAGCGTGGTCGACTGTATCAAAGGCAGCGCTCAGATCCAGAAGAACCAACACGGTCAACTTTTTAGAATCATAATTTAATCTAAAATCATTTAAAATCTTTAAGAGGGCGGTTTCGGTGCTCTTTGGGTTTCTATGCATCAAGTTAAAAACATTTCATCCCGAACTCCAAATGAAACCCGTCTGAAACGATAACAACGGCTTCACAGGCTACAGTCGCTTCCCCAAAAGTTATTGCTATGGTGTCGCGCCTTGTCATGCGAAGGCCAAAGAAGCTCTGCGGCACCAGAATAAAATCTCAACAAGGTCCCGGCCAAATGTCTGGAAACCACTTTTGAAATTTCTCTTTTGATTCAATATCCTGTGGAGGGGAAATATGCATTTGCTTTCCCAAAATCGCACAAGTTTCACGCAATGCCTCGCCGACTGGTTCGCGTTCAAAGACAATTTATTCTGCATGCGTTTGCGCCGGTCCTCGGAACTCCAGCTCATTTCCTTAGAGACAAATTCTTGGATTAGACAAAGACAGAAGTAGAAATGGGTCCGCTGGCCGGGATTTCAAACCCGTGACAGAACGGGGACTTTCACGTTTTTGAAGGAGAATAGAAACAGCGGCGGTGAACAGCAGCAGATGAGAGTAACAAGCCGACTGGGAATTTAGGAAAACCGCAGAGAAAATGAGCTGTATAATGACGGGCCGTCCCAGCAGGGGGTTGGCATGCGCGCACCTCTCTCTACCCCCTCGTTGTGGCCCGCGCCAGTTGGACCGATGCCCCCTGTCCCGAGCCAGAGCGATGGGGAACTGTCGAGAGGGATATCCGCAGTGACCACAAGAGGGAGTGAACCGGAGTCTGCCGCAATTACACAAACCCAAAGGAAGTATGGGGAGGATAAAGGAGATATGTGTGGTTTTAATTAGGGGTTCAGGGCAGAGGCTGGAGACTTTCTGAGACAAAGACAAATTAAGAAGCCACTTTTTTTTTTTTGCTTTAATGTTGTTATGAAGACAAAACAATTCACTGCTGCGCCTTGATTTGACCAAAACATACTGAGACTGAATGGTCCACATTACTGCAAGTTTTAAAGAGGGGGTATTATGCTTTTTTCAATCACATAGCACCAGTCTATATCACACTACAATGATGAGCAAACCTTCTGTTGGTCTGTAAATGCAGTAAATAAGAATAACTGCCTTGTATAAAAGGTCTCTCTCAAAATGGCTGTAGTGAATGTCTTGAAATAGGCCTCTGTCTCTTTAAGAACCTCTGACCCTTTCCGACACGCCCCCTCCACACGCTGTCTGTGGCATCAGTGGGGAGGGGGTTCTGCTGAGGAGCAGTGGTTGGTTACTCGGCTGGTGACGAAAGCTCGGAGGCGTCTCCAAGAGGTGGGGGCGTTCCTAGGAGGACTCAGGCAAACCTATCCCTAAAATGGCCGCCATCAGAGTTTTTACAGATTACTCAAAAATACGTGAATGTGCCAAGGCAACACTTCAGGCATGTTTTTAATGAGGGAGTGACAGAATAACATGATGGAAAGCTTGAAAAAGTCGATTTTGCATAACAACCCCTTTAATCATTTACAAATAAGTACCGTCAGGGCGAAACAAGACCGGTTCGCCCTGAAGGTGCTTATTTTCCTGATAATGACCAGCGTTCTATACATTATCCCGCTTATTAGATGGCCATTTGCAAACACAACATAAACGTCATACACTTTTATGAAGGCCGAAAGGTTTATTTAATGATTTCCGCGGCAAATAGTTCCCAAAAGTTTGCGAGTTGCTTGGAAACGTTTGTTGTGATTCCAGGCAGTGTGGCGAGGCTAGCAGCAGCGAGGCTAGCTACTTATTGCTAGCCGAGCTACTTAGTTGAAGGTGCAGTTGGAGGAATGGGGTGAATCTCTGGGTAAGTTTAAAGTTGGACTCTCGCACAGACGTTGACAGAGATCGTGTCCGCTACTACTACTTGTGGAGTGATATGAAAGACCTGTATTACAAGCACAAACTCCATTACCATTGGCAGCGGTTATTATTTCTTTCAGAGGTCCTCTATCAGAAAATAATGACCTGTAGAACAAAAATAGGATGAAAAAAATAAGGAAAATGTAAATAAATGCACTGAGGATAAATATTGATTCTATTCAGTCATTTATTGGACGATAAGTCAATGTCTGGTTATTATTATTACTATTATTATTATCAGTGACAGGCCAACACAGAGTCCAGATCTTTTTTGACCTTGCAGAAGCTTATTGAAACAATGCCACAGCAGATGTGGTCCAACGAAATATCGAATATATTGTGGCGTCTGTTTTTCTTCTGTATGGAAAGTGTATACTTTAATGTCCTCAGACGGAAATTGGCCGTCTGCTTTCGACACATCCATCAATGGTGTAGGGGCAACATTTCAGGGTCAGTGGAACACTCTAGTGCAGCTCCCAGGCATCTGTGGAGCTTGAGCAATGTTTGGTCAGCACTAGATTGAGGTTTACTCTTTAGCACCTTTTAAATAGTTTGGGTAGTCTTTAATTATTTCATGCTTTTCAGCAACATAAAATTGTGCATGATGCTCCAATAGGAACAGCTTTGATACTACAAGAGAAAATATACTCTTAAAACATGATTCATTTTGTATTATAGACCATCACTGGATAAGCACTTTTTTTTTTTTGAACAAATACGAGGATACACATGTTCGGGACACTGTGGCCTCGTCTCCACATGAGCTTCTCAGGGTCAGGGCCTGGGCCACAGCTGCCTCTAAACACTGCTACTGCTCTGAGCCCTGCTGACTAAACATGTCACCAGTGTGTTTACTTTACATCTGTGAATCTGCAAGGCTGAGGGCCAAGTCCATGTTGTTTCCATCACAATGATAAATGATGATATTGAGATCTTGTTTGTGGAGAAAGAGTTTTACTGTCAGCGATCCATGACAAACGCTAAACTCAAATACAGTGCGTTAAAGGGATATTTCAGGATTTTTCACAAAGGGCCTCAGTTCCTAGTTATCCAGAGTGTTGTTGATTTCTATAGTTTTTTTTTTTCGTTTTTTTTATTCATGCAGTCCTTATATTTGAAGAGTTTCGTGGTGCTAGGCTAGTGTTAGGCTAGTGCATGTCTATGGTAACTAGTAGCCTGCATTAAAAACAGTCAAAGGCAAATCACTTCTAACACCAGACTACCCATATAAATGTCTGCGTTGACTGTTTAATGTTCTGAATATAACCATTTCGCATTAAAAATAACTTATATTTGAGCAGCATCAGCTTCCTGGTTGTAGCTACGCGGCGGCGGAGTGATCTGCTCGGTTACCGGATCTACGGTAGTTTGTTTTCCTGCAGCCGCTGGCACTACTACACATGGAATTCACAAAGGAGCTTTTTCTACAAATCAGATATGGCAACGTTTGGAGGACGACCCCATGATTTTGAAGTGGTTTTTAAAGGGATATTTCAGGATTTTTGACTTAGGGCCTCATTCCCTAGTTATCCAGAGTGTTGCTGATTTCTGGAGATATTTTTTTTTGTAATTGTCTGTTTGTTTGTTTGTTTGTTTGTATACTTTATTGTCCCCGTAGGGAAATTTGTCCTCTGCATTTAACCCATCCTTCGATGCCACTGGGGCGACCTGTAAGGAGCAGTGGTCGACGGCCGTGCCGTGCCTGGGGACCCATCTCCATGATGTGGAGCCAGGCTGATGGTCAGAATCACCTGGCTGGAGGATTCACCTATTGCACATGTTTTTAGTGGTAGGGGAGACCGGAGCACCCGGAGGAAACCTACGCAGACACGGGGAGAACATGCAAACTCCACACAGAAAGGCCCCGTCCTGGTGGGAATCGAACCTGGGACCGTGCCGCCCATGCATTTCATGCAGTTCTTATATTTGAAGAGTTTCTTGGCGCTAGGCTAGTGCTAGGCTAGCGCATTTCTACGGTATCAGCTAGCCTGCATTAAAAACAGTGTGACCCGCTCCACAGAGCACCTGAGGCAAATCACTTATAACACCAGACTAACCATATAAATGTCTGTGTCGATAGAATAATTTTTGGAATATAACTGACCTGCATCACATGAATGATCGCATGTTGAGGGACTATTTTCTATCAGATCACTCCGCCGCTGCGTAGCTTATACAACCACAAAGCTGATGCTGCTCAAATATAAGGTATTTTAAATGCAAAATGGTTAAAATGATTCTATGGACACAGACATTTATCTGGTTAGTCTGGCGTTATAAGTGATTTGCCTCAGGTGCTCTGTGGAGCGGGTCAGACTGTTTTAATGCAGGCTAGCTGATACCATAGAAATGCACTAGCCTTGCACTAGCCTAGCACCACGTAACTCTCCAAACAGAAGAACTGCATAAATTACCAAAAGAATATCTCCAGAAACTAGCAACACTCTGGATAACTAGTGAATGAGGCCCTATGTCAAAAATCCTGAAATATCTCTTTAATGCAGGCTACTAGTTACCATAGACATGTGCTAGCCTCGCATTAGCCTAACACCACTAAACTCTTCAAATATAAGGGCTGCATGGATTAACAAATATATATCCAGAAATCAACAACACTCTGGAAAAAAGTGGAGTTTGCTTCATGTGACATGAAAATGGTCATGAGTCTTTCTCATTGGAGCCGTCGTCACACTGATTTTTCTCTTGCCAACTTCAAAAATCCTTTATTTGACTTACGTGGGTTAACAAATGAAGCTTAATTTCGGGCCCTGACCTCAGTGAATGTTTTCAGCCTGACACTGATGAGAAATCTCCTTAAGAAATACCAACAGAGCAACTCATCGCTCACCGCTGCGTCCCGGGATGACGGATGAGCGCAGAGGAGGGAAGAAATGTGTAAGGGGGGGGGAAGGTTTCGGTGGCTCCATGGTTTATGTTATGTCCTTCTGTGAACGGGACATGTCCGAACAAGTTTCTTATGACTGGGCCCATATGTGCTGCCGTGTCAATGCCTCCCACATCGCTCTGCACATCTGATCGAGAGAAGCCCAGACTATGACACAGGCTGCAGCAGAAAAAGTAACCTGGCCAAAACATAATCAAAAGATGGCACACAAAGCAGACTATGCATGTTTATCTCTGTATAATTAATCTATTTGACGGTTTCTTTTACTGACCCCTTGTGGCTGGACCTGGCGTCATGCCTTGTGATGACGATTTTTCTGTTTATTTTCCCTGTAGGGAAATCTGCCCCCTGGATTGCGCTCATCCTTCACCCGGTGCCTGAGGGTAATCTGTCGCGAGCAGTGGGCGACCGCAGTGCATCGCCTGGGGAGCCATCTCCAGATCTTAGCCAGCCTACTGTGCATGTTTACGACTCATGAGGGAAACTGCAGCACCGTTAAAAAAAACGAAAAAACACCAAGACGGACATTTTATATCTGAACCTGTCCTGTGTGTGTGTTTTGTGTTGAGAGTTTTATTCTTTTAGCTGTGTCGGTGTTTCTCTTGGCCAGAAACACCTTTGTAAATGATGTAAATTTGGCCATACCTTGGGCTGTGGAAGTAATCGGAATTCAAGTACGATTTTGATGATTACATTATAGCCGGCTGAAAATATGGTTTGACCCCAAAAAAATTGCTACAAAAGGTTTTTCAATGGTTTTCAGTAGTATCAGGTGTGCTTATTAACATACTAAAAGTCTACCAAAATCTGACCACTGGAAAGGTCTAATTTTCAAGATGGCGTCCAAGAGGGTGGCGAGATCCTTAAAATGCCCATTACTCCTTTATTATTCATCCTAGACAAGTCATTTTGGTGTCTAACCCCATGTTTTGGGTGTCTAGGAATCCAATGGGCTTGTTCAAATTGTAGTCACATGATCACATAATTGTATAATAGAAATCGTGGACAAAGACTCTATATATTAACATTAGCGAGTTTGTCACGGCAAACGCGAATGCTAATTGATAAAATGCTAAGATAACAGAGAGGCTAAAACCCTTCCAGGTCCACCATGTCAGGGCCGACGTGGTCGCTCACCTCGCAGACTTTAGTGAATATCTCCGCGAGTAAATGTCGTAGAGACATTTCAGTGCCTTTCATTGCGTTGGGAAGAAGAGCGTCGGGGCTTTAAAACGAGCCCATCCATGCCCCTCTAAGCCTCTGGGAAGCGATGTAAGGTTGCGTTGAAAATGTGTGCCGTTGCCGTGACAAACTCGCTAATGTTAATATATAGAGTATTTGTCCACGATTTCTGTTATACAATTATGTGATCATGTGACTACAATTTGAACAAGCCCATTGGATTACTTGTCTAGGATGAATAATAAAGGAGTAATGGGCATTTTAAGGATCTCGCCACCCTCTTGGACGCCATCTTGAAAATGAGACCTTTCCAGTGGTCAGATTTTGGTAGACTTTTAGTATGTTAATAAGCACACCTGATGCTACAGAAAACCATTGAAAAACCTTTTGTAGCAATTTTTTGGGGGTTAGGTGTTTTTTTTTCATGAATGCAGCCGCCTACTAAATGATTACAAAAAATTGCATAATTGGGATAAAACGAATATTTAGGATGCTCTATCAGTTGTCCATGCAAAGCGCAGAAAGTCCGCCCCGCCCAGTTTGTGTGATCACGTCTGATCAGCTGAACCACCAGAGCAGCATTATAGAACTGTTGTATTTGTTGTGGATCTTTTGAATATGTTTTTATAACTAGCTCTTGAGATAATGCTAATGATAAATGCTCACCTTTTGCTGAAAGCAGAAAAGAAGTTTAGAAGCCTCTACAGCAGGGGTCTCCAACCTTTTTTACCCAACGAGCTACTTTTACACAATATGAACATTGGAGAGCTACTTATGTTCAAAAACATAACGCAACTCAGGTGGAGTTCACCCAGGAGAATTACTTGCCAAGATGGTATTTCAAAGAAAGTGACTTGACTTTACTATATTGAACCAACTGTTCACAGATTATGTTCAGCATGTTCAGAACAAACAGAAAATGCATCTAAAATCTGAGCTATCAAGCGTGTAGAGTCCGCGCAGCTTGGTTTGCTTGGGCAGGTGTGAGGGCTGGCCAGCAGGGGGCAGGACAGACATAGAGCCCTTAAAAGAGGATTAGTTTAGACATGTGAGAATATTTGGGCTTTTTTAATTGTCAATAGAAGATATTTAGATTAAAGATTTTGTTTAAAGGCAACAAATACGTATCTATAATCGAGTGGCCCTAGCCGTACCTGCAAATAAAGGTCAAATAATGATTAAAATACTAAACAAATAGGCCGATAGTCTCGTGGTTAAGGCTGTTCTTTCCTCAGCATTGTAGGATTCCTGGCTTTAACAAATTGCCGAATGTCTTTCCCCGCTCTTCATCCCTTTTCACCCTGTGCTGCTCTGTCAAATAAACAGCAAACACATCACCCGTCATGTGCCTTAGAAGGGCCATAACAATACATGTGCCCAGGCTGGACTCGAACCGATGACCCTCCAGTTACCAGACAAGACAATGGCACAACACGCAGCCCCAAAAATGCCAAGATGAAAAAGGAAAAGCAAAGAAGAGTCAAATTTTCCTCTTCGCGTCCAGTTTCTTGATATAAACGACCAAAGGTTTTGAGCAGGTTAACCAAACCCGGCAATTTGAAGATTATAGCCTGTAAAACAACTGCCACTTTAGTGAGATTACTTATAAAACCTTTACTGGAGTGCAATTAGGAAAAGTCCAAACAACGGGTAATCCTCGTTTAATTCTGTGGCAATTACCTCAATCTAAAAACGGAGATAAAAAAAACGTCAGCAGAAAGTCACTGTGACCAGGATTGATGTGAAGTCAAAGCAAAGACGGCAGCAAATTAGTGGAGAAGGATTTGATGAGAAAAATAAACACCTCCGTAGTAAGATGATGCAGAGGCTGAAGGGGCTGGTTGTTCTGCTGCTGTGGTGAAGAAGGATGGGCCACCGTTTTTACATACTGAGATATGTTCTTACCTTAGCTTTGACGAGTTCTTTAGGACCTGTCTGATCTTCACCCGTGCCTTCAGTCACGTAAACACAGCGCAGACGGCGTTAGCATTTAGCCTCTCCCTCTCTCCACTATAGCTCCAAAACAGGTCAAGATAGAAGCTACCGAGCTCTTCCACGTTTTCCCTATTTAAATATGGTTACGTGAAGTGTTCCACTACAAAGTATAATTACACAAAATTAAACAATGTGGATTTTCTAAACGGATAAAAGGGGGGACTATTGTAAGGCGTAATAATACCAGGAGTAGTTTGGCATCCGCGCAGTAAAGTGAAGATTACTGCGCGGAACGGTGGCCTATTTCTTTAAGCTCGTGCATGACGGCACTTCGGACCCGAATCAACACCTTTCTGACTGACAGTGCAGGATTATAGAGGCAGTTATGGTGAATAAGTCTGGGCTCATTCTACACATTAGAGCATTGCTGGAACATGGACGGGGAGGAAAACTAAAACACACAGGAGTGCTTCTTGGATGGTTCTTTCAAAAGATCTCACTGTGGTGCTCTTCAGTGCAGGGATCAGCTTACTTTTGTTTAATTTTTGTGCTGTTTTTTTATATTAGCCGCAAGATCTTGGAAGTCACGTGTCTCTCGCGCGCATAGACCTAAAGTACATCCTGGCTCAAGATCGGCTTAAAGAGTATTAAAAACTCTGACATCAGCATTCTGGATGTCATGTTGTGGTGTCCATTTCCCTACGTTAAAAGTTCTGCAATTTACTATAGATAAAATTGAATTAAACTTCCTGACACTCATAATGCCTGTAACTGACCAAGTAGATTCCAGGCCTCCCCCTTCACACACCCCCGGATCAAGGCAGACGATAATTTCCCCTTAAGCTTCGAGTTAAGCTGAATGAAAAGCAAGCGGTCAGCTGTTTAAACCGTGTAACACACTCCAGCATTAATTGATAGCAAAGCCTACACCCGAATGTTCAGCGGAGCAGTGCACATACCAGCGGTCAAAGTGTTAGGCAAGCCCGACAGTTGCCCTTTCAGCAGAGACTATTTTTCCTTGATAAAGAAGGAAATTAACTCCCCCTCGCTCCTAATCCCCGCATGTGCACGAGCTGCTGCTGAGTATCACAATTACAGCAGAGGAAACCGGCGCTGAGCATGAGAGGAAGCTCCGGAGACGGCAGACGAGATGACGGAGCAGTGAGGCAAGAAACTGCTGTGGAGCCTCGATGAATGTGAACGATCCACGGGGAACAGAGCAGCAACGTGAAATTCATAACCGGATAAGATGGTGAGGTTGTAACGTTAGATTACACTACTGACAAAATACAGAGAAGGAACCAGTTTAAAGGGATATTTCAGGATTTTTGACATAGGGCCTCATTTCCTAGTTATCCAGAGTGTATCAGCTAGCCTGCATTAAAAACAGTCTGACCCGCTCCACAGTGCACCTGATGCAAATCACTTAAAACACCAGACTAACCATATAAATGAGTAATTTTAACCATTTTGCATTTAAAATAAGCATCAGAAAATAGTCCCTCATAATGCATAGTCCCTCAGTTATATTCCAAAAATTATTCTATATATGGCGTTATAAGTGATTTGCCTCAGGTGCTCTGTGGAGCGGGTCACACTGTTTTTAATGCAGGCTAGCTGATACCATAGAAATGCGCTAGCCTTGCATTAGCCTAACACCACGAACTGCATGAATTACCAAAAAAAATATTGCCACAAATCAGCAACACTCTGGATAACTAGGAAATGAGGCCCTATGTCAAAAATCCTGAAATATCCCTTTCAAGGAATAGGCCACCGTTTTTACATACTGAGATATGTTCTTACCTTAGCTTTGACGAGTTCTTTTGGACCTGTCTGATCTTCCCCCGTGCCTTCAGTCACGTAAACACAGCGCAGACGGCGTTAGCATTTAGCCTCTCCCTCTCTCCACTATAGCTCCAAAACAGGTCAAGATAGAAGCTACCAAGCTCTTCCACGTTTTCCCTATTTAAATATGGTTACGTGAAGTGTTCCACTACAAAGTATAATTACACAAAATTAAACAATGTGGATTTTCTAAGCGGATAAAAGGGGGGACTATATTGTAAGGCGTAATAACACCAGGAGTAATTTGGCATCCGCACTGTAAAGTGAAGAATACTGCGCAGTAAAGTGAAGATTACTGCGCGGTAGGGCTGCAACTAACGATTATTTTGGTAATCGATTAATCGACCGATTATTTTTACGATTAATCGATTAATCGCTTGGCTGTGAAAGGTGCATGGAAATGGTATTTTTTTCATTTTTTTTATCACATAAAGCTAAAGTGGCGCCGCTTGAGGACACGTGGATGGAGTAAACTTAAAGTAAACGTTTGTAGGAGGCTCTTTGTGCTAATTCTGCTTTGATTGGACGAGACAAAGACAGATATTTATGAAATTTACGATGTACAAAACACTACAGACCCTAACTTTAAAAACACAAAGTAGGTTTTCATCCAAAATACATAACTGTCATGTCTTTTTTGCTCAATTTTAGTCTGTGTTTACTAGAAAACGATTAATCGATTACTGGAATAGTTGACAACTATTTTAGTAATCGATTAGTTGTCGATTAATCGATTAGTTGTTTCAGCCCTACTGCGCGGATTTCGAACTACTCCTGTTTGCGTGATTGAAGGCAGGGGTGAAGACCAGACAGGTCCTAAAGAACTCGTCAAAGCTAAGGTAAGAACATATCTAGTATGTAAAAACGGTGGCCCATTCCTTTAAACACTTACATGCAAGAGCATAGAAAGAGGATGAACCACAGTCACAAGTTCCTTGATTCTTTTACCCCTCTGAGGAAAATCTCCAAATTCAAGTTGTCTGTAGTTCCACGGTCATGCACGGTTAACAATCACCATCCTGAAGTAAACTTTCGCTTCTCCACTTTGCATCCTCTGGTCTTGTGTCCGTGTATTTATGAAGCCAGCTCAAATATAGTGCAGTCCGAACCACTGCCTGAATATAAATGTGCACCGTGACTCCAAACTTACTTTTGATTTGCCCATTTTTTTCTACTATATTTCCAGAGTTTCTTAAGTACGTTTCTCAAAATTCCAAAACTTTTCCAGGGCCTCGAAATGTGATTTTTCCGTGACTGTACGAACACCAGCAGCGGAGGCACAACCGGCTCCAATTGTGGGTAAAAAAAAACCTCAACTCACCACTTTTGCCAATTAAAAGAAAAATGTTGCATGAAATGTCTGGCAAGGATTAAATGTTGCTCTTTCATATAAACAGAGGAAATAGCCAAAAATCCTTTTACTGTTTCATAATCCCTAACACTGTGACACATTGATATAAATCTCCTGCGCTCGGGCCAGATATTACTCAGTAACAATGCGGTCCCTCCCTGTCTCTCTGTCTCCACTTTTATTGAATCCAAATCATTCAAAGCGCGGCCCTCTATGTCCACTCTTGGAACAAGTTTTAAGACTGTAATGCAGACTAAACGACATCAGTTTTAAGGTTAATGCAGTGTTTCAGGGTCAATTTGAAGGTGCTTTTATTATTTCTTGAAGGAAATTTAACAATATCTTGGTCAGGGGAGGACTGGCCATAGTATGTCTGGGAGAGCACAGAAGGGCCACCGGTCTGGCCTCTCAGTTTTCTCCTTAACCTCTTACCCCCCGCCTCAACCGAGCTTTACTCAAATCTAAAAGCTGAAAAGAAAAGCATCAAATCAAAATAGCGATGAAAACGAGGATGAAAACGGAGCAAAAATGTGCCGGAAAAGCAACAAAAAAGTAAAGATGCGGAAAAAAACAAAGCAATGAAAAATGCAATGAAAAACCAACAAAAACAAGATAAAAAACGACAAAAAAAGCAACGAAAACACAGCAAAAAGCCACAAAAAACAACAAAAACAAAACAGAAACTGCTCCGACAATGTGACAAAAAGCTACAATCACTTTTGCAGGTCTTAACCCCTTAACTCCCACCTGAACCGAGCACATTTTCTCCAGTTTGGCTTTACCCCAGTGCAAAAGCTTCTGGAAAAAAGCGACAAAACTGAGATGAAAACAATGATGGAAATGTGACAAAAATGTCACAAGGAATTGACAAAAATGTGATAAAAATTTGACAAGAAAATTACAAAAAAATTACGAAAAAATGACAAAAATGTGATGAAAATTTGATAAAAATTTGACAAGAAAATTACAAAAAATTGACGAAAAAATAACAAAAAAATGACAAAAATGTGACAAAAATGAGTTGAACACCCAACAAAAAAAGTGATGGAAAAAAAATCTGATGACGTGAGGAAAAAGATCTCTCGGTTCAGGCGGGAGTTAAGAGGTTAACTTTCAAATGAGGCGTTTCAACTATTGCTCTCCAGAAGCTTTTGGATTTAAGTAAAGCCGAACTGGAGGAAATGAACTCGAAAATAAATGGCATCAGCACAATTCTGATATAACTTCTCTCAAAAGTGTAGCGTACTTTACTTAAGGAAATGTAAGTGAGTAAATTAACTAATTACAACCAATCTGGTGTAAAAAAAAAAAAAGAAAAAGGAAGTATGTTGAAGAAAGTGCCTTGTACTCGTATCGGTATTCGGTATCGGAAAAAGTGGCATCGGTGCATCCTTAAAAAACAGTGGCCTATTTCTTTAAAGCCAGAGGTTAAAATATCGTTGTCTTTTTCTTTCCAGTACCTTTTCTTCTGCTCCTGTTCTGCTTCTTTCAGTCCCAAACCGTGTCACGCACCGGCAGCACCGCCTCACACGCCTTTCACAGACAGCGCTCATTTCCTGGTTTGAATTCTACTTGGAAACGATCGAAATGTCTCCGGTCGCGTGTAAAAAAGAGGGCGAGTCCGCTCCATCATTTTCAATAAACCTGCACTCGATTCGGACGGTTTTCAGACTTTCTTTTTACGGCTTTCCTCTGTGATATGACACGGGGAAAAAAGGGTCAAAATGCTGGTTTACACACAGTTCCCACAACCTTCAACAACTGCAGACTGATTGCTCTCATTTCTGAGCGTCCATTGACCATGACAGACTCTTTAAAGGCTTCCAAGGAATAACAGTAAAATCATTTCAGTGTTGGATTTCATCAAAAAAAACATAGGGATTAACAAAGGGGCACGAGCACTTCCTGAACTCACTGTATTTCCAGATTTCGCCGGTTCTGGTAGAAACACAAGGAGATGTTTTGACTCTTCCCCCGGCGGATTATCTTTTTGGGAAAGTAATAAAACGACTAAACCTTCCCTACACAGTGGGAAAGAGCTGATGAAACAAGTTGCAGCTTCAGTAGTTCACGGGTGTTTGTCCGAGATCAAGGCACAAAAGAGTTAAGCCCCTCTGGTATGAAATATACGCGGTATGACAACAATTTCCCATCTCGTTTGGGAGGCCAGCCCCAATGAAAAAGCTTTGACTTGTGTCTGTGAATGTGGCTGATTGTCTGCATAAGGTTTAATAGTTTAAAACATCCCATTTTTCCCTTAAATCAGATTAGACCCCCCGGACAATGTCTCTCTGTCTGCCGTCCATCCGCTGTACGGTTCCCAGGGTCGGACGAGGTTAAGAAATCAATCTCTTCTCAGAATTAGCGGACGGTCGGCTTTCGTGATTCCGCAAAACAACGAAGAAGCGGTTCCCAAAGACGAGCTCGAGCTGCGTTGATATGCTGCTTGTTGTTATTTACGATGACTTCGCTCTTTGGCATTCTCGAAAACAAAGTGAATCAAGGAGATGTCAGTACAAGCGTGTGGAGAACGTAATTCTTTTGATTTGTTTGCTAATATTTCCCATCGCAGGCTAACTCTTAAACATGGCAACAATGAGCTATGGTTGAGAATGACGTTACTGGCTGTAAAATAAAGATTTGTCGTCTGCATTTGACGGTTTAACCTGCAGAAACTGTGAGCGAGAGGGCGTTTTTCACTAACAAACTCTTGAATTGGAAGAAAGCCAATTCGGGCGTTCTGCTCTCCCAAAATTTCATCCTGGAACGTGGTGGAGGGGTTTGAGCACCTGAATGATCCTGGGAGCTCTGTTGTCGGGGGTTTCGTGCCCCTGGTAGTTTCTCTCATGGCAAACAGGTCCTATAGGTGACGGGTCAGACAAAGAGCGGTTCAGAAGCTCCTTATGAGAGACCAACAGGCCCGGTCAGAACCATGAGGCCGTCCTTCTCTGGACCCACCACCTGCACGTGAGTTTTCATTTACACGAGTATGAGACAAATTCCTAACATGGGGACTATTTCTACCGCTATAGTTTCTAATAAAAGCCCCGGCCTGTTTTAGAGACCGGCTTTAATTTGCCTCCGCCAGCCGCGAACCCGGCCTCTGTCAGAGACCTGGCCCCTGTCAGAGACCCGGCCTCTGTCAGAGACCCGGCCCCTGTCAGAGACCCGGCCTCTGCCAGAAACCCGGCCTCTGCCAGAGACCCGGCCGCTAATGGAATACAGGCCAGTATTAGAGAATTTAGGGTATATAGAGCAGAACCTTTGAGATGATCACACACTGAGTCGGGCTCGACGCATTGGTGGTTTATTGCGGACTTTTCATCAACAATGAGCTGTAGGCGATTATAACAAGCTAACGGGGCTAACCTGGAAAAAACATTGTCCACAGGCAAAAATAATAGTCCTTTATTCGGACACATGGGCTGGATATGTGCTTAAATACTAGGGAGATCCTTGCGTAGATCGTGTGTAGAGCTGTAGTTGAAGATCCATAGGACATGGCAGTAACAAAGAGGGACTAGTTATAACTAAAACAGCAGTTATTGTTCAGTCAAGAGTTCCTTCCTACGCTTCAAAACACATTTAAACTCACTCGTGGTTTTATAGCCCAATATAACACCAGGAGTCGCCTCACAGGGCTGCACAAACCATTATGGCAATGAAACAGAACAGACAAGTCTCCATCGCCTTCAGTCTGAATGCAGTATGATAGTAACAGGAGACAGCTAGGAGACGAACGGTGTCATTTTTTATCACAGCGCCGCTCAGTGGAGGAAATTGTGGGAGAGCAGAACGCCCGAATCACAGTCATAGCGTTGGGTCTTGTTAGTGAAATGTTCGGAGCAGGGGCGGGAGGAAACGGCGAGGGAGACAATGCCGTAAGTCACAGCTCCGAAAGGGAAAGGTATGCGGCGGCGGCGGATGCAGAGGCAGGGGGGCACGTGAAGAGATGAACTTATAGAGCTAATGACAGGTTCACACAGGCACCCCCCCCCCAAAAACCCTTTCCCATACCGAACAAACAGGCCGACAAAGCGGAGAGGAGGAACAGAGGAGGTCCCAGGCCTCACGGGACGACCCACTTACGACCCTCGCAGACAGGAAACAGGAAGTGGGACCTATGACCTTTCGCAAAACGGGGAGGGTGGCTGTTTCAACCATGACACAAGTAGGAAACGAGGTTCAGAGAGGTGCACGACTTTGACAGCTTTTGAATTGTGGCGCTAAAGGGATTGTACAGTGCAAAGGCTGCTTGGTTACGGTTAATCATCTTCACCCTCTCCTCGTTTCTCACATCAACAAACTTTACGGTCCACTTTGAACATATTAATCTCCTCTTTGATTGCCCATTTAGGCTTAATGGGCAGTTTAGCAGATTGATTGAGAGATAGATGGACACACAGGCAGACAGGAAAAAACAACAGAAAGATCTTTACTCCGAGCTCGTGCCGGTTGACTGAGCTCCTCTCCCTGTCTCTAAGGTTGGACCCAGCCACCGCCTGTATCCGTGATCTGGTCCCTTCAGTCAGGACAGGGATCTCCGGATCATGACCCCAAATCAAGAACTCCTTCACCACAGCGGTTCTGATACAGTGACCAAACCAGTCCGTCTGTCGATCTCACACTCCCACACACAAGACCCCGAGATACTTGAACTCCTCCACTGGGATCCACAATCTCTTACCCCCCGCTATAACCAAGGTTCAGCTTTACCCAAATATAAAATGCTACAGCTTTTTCCTCGCATTGTTGCCTCGTTGTCGTCATTTTTTGGACTTTTTTTTCATCGCATGAAAAAAAAAATGGTGATGTTTTTTTAAACATTTTTTGCCACATTTTTATTGCGTTTTTGTCACACTTTTTTGTCACTTTATGTCAGATTTTTGTCATTTTTTTTAGCACTTTTTGTCACTTTTTTTTAGAACTTTTCTGTCACATTTTTAGCAATTTTTTGTCACTTTTTTATCACTTTTTTGTCACATTTCTGTTACATTTCTGTCACTTTTTATCACTTTTTAATCACATTTCTGTCACTTTTTTATCACTTTTTTATCACATTTCTGTGAAAATGTGCTTGGTTCAGGTTTTAAGTTTAGCATCAACATATTCAAGTCTTGCCGCGTCAGTTTCTCTGGTTTTACAGCGGCCGACACTTGTAGCCTTTACTCTATATTCTACTCTTGTTCTTACAGCCTTTGTGTCGTGGGGCAAGACATTTCACCCACGTGAGAAAGTGTAAACCGTGATCGTGTGGCTGGTGGTTTGATCATTGTGTTCAATTATCAATAATATTAATGCCTTGAAGACATAATGGCACTGGTGACGCTCTCGAAACAGTAAGCAGCCACCTCACTTAAATATCCGAACACGACAAGGGATTCCGCATCGTATTTTTTCTTTCCTTTTGGCCACATACGACTTGACAATGATTTGTGGACGTGTTGCCAAACTCTAACATTTTTACACGTCCGACCATGTTACGAGTCACTTTAGCGTCATCAGACTGCAGGCCATGGAAAGCTGAAGAATGCACCCCTGCTCTGCCTGGTCCTAATCGAGCGTTGAGAGCAGCAGGTTTTTACAGGCCGGCTGTGCGGTAACGGCGCTCAGCAGGAGGGGTGGTGGGGGGGGGGTCTGCTGCTTTGGGACAGGGGTGTGTTTGGGGGGGGCCGGGGGGGGGATAGAGTTTAAGGAGTGGGTGGCAGCGCTGGTCTGGAGGCTTGGACCTCATTAGTGCAGGGACTAATTGGGGGGAAAAGGGCCCTCACATGCTCCGTCTGACCCGCGGCAGCAGCAGGGGTCGTCCCGGGCCGAGGGAGGAGGGCAGGGGAGAGATTCCAGGAGGTGAAGGGGAAATAACTCCACGGTTCGGATCAGAAGGAGTGGGACGTGTTCAAATCAGTGTCTGAAAATGATCTGAGAGGAATTAAACATTTATAAGACAAAGCATCACACTGATATCAGCACTGATACTGGTGCCAAGACTGAAACTATTGATCCTTAAAGCTGGAGACTTTAGCTTCTTTGTGGTGGAGGTAGTGGATAAGCCAATTCATCCTCGGAGCTTAGCTGTCGAGGGCTTCGTGCCCCCTTCAGGTGACAGGTCAGATGAAGAGCGCCTGGTGCTGAGACCAAAGAAGCGACACCCCACCTGCAGGAGGAGCCATGAGGGGCTGAAGCGCTGTGATGTGGCAGCTTAAAGGAACAGGCCACACTGAGATATGTTCTTGCCTTAGCTTAGACGAGTTGATGCGTACCTGTCTGGTTTTTGTGCGTGACCTCAGTCACGCAAAAAAGACCGAAGATGTTGTTAGAATTTAGCCTCTCCTCCTCTCCTCTCTGGGGCCAAACGGGGGTGAAGTTAGAAGCGACCGAGCTCTTCCACCTTTTTAGATGCAGTCACGTGAGTGGTTACATGTCGATTTTCTAAGCTGATAAAAAGTGGTACTATATTGTAAGGCGGAATCAAACAGCAGCACTTCGACGTCCGCAAAGTAAAGTGAAGATATTACTGCGTGGAAGACCAGGCAGGTACGAATCAACACTTTGGCCTGTTCCTTTAAATAGATTTTTTCATATTGATTGACTGTTTTGTTGTTTTTCATCACATGGTTAATGGTCAGTGCTTAGTATTTACTATTTTTCTTTCCTTTTCACACAGTTCACGCAGACGAGAGGCATAATGAACAATATTGGTAACTTCACAGGTTTCAAAGCATTTTTTTGGTTCAAAACGCATTGGTTTTGGGTCAACATCACAATAATAGTAAAAATAATAATGCATTGGTTTTATATAGCACTTTTCTGGACACTCAAAGACGCTTTACATTGCATTATTCCTTCACACCATACTCGGTGGTGGTAAACTACTATTGTAGCCACAGTTGCCCCGGTGTAGACTGATGGAGGCGAGGTAACCAGTCTTATTCCAATGGGAGAGGCTCATGCGAGGTGGACATTCTTTTACCTCGTGGCTCACAGTGAGGCCTTAAGCTGAGAAAGCACTGACATGTCATACATTTCCTGAATCCTCAGAGTCTTGTCTATGTGATGTTCCTTGAAGAAACAGCGTTAAACAAAGTAAAACTGTTTTTGCGAAAATGGTGAAAAAACGTCCTCAGGTTTGAGTTTGAGGAGCTATGGTTGCCACGGTAATAGTCACAGTGTAATAAATTTGGGCTCAAATCAAACATGAAACTGTCTTCTTTACAATGATACCAAATACAATGGTGTAAATCCGTATCTAATGGGCTGGAAATGGCCTAAACCAAAATATGGACCAGTGTCGAAAGCGACTTTTTTGACATGGGGTTGGTTCACTTCAACAGCTGAAAACTATGATAAAGCTGTAACTCTGAAAAGGCTATCATACAAAAATATAAACCTCAGACATGGACCTACTTAAAAATCAACGATAGCCTTTGCCACCTTTTCGGTACCGATATTTGGTCTGGCCCATGGACTAATACCACTCACTCACTCCATTCGCTAGGCTTCCTGGTGTTACCTGTGTCTCCCATCCAAGTACCGACCAGGCCCTTCCCTGCTTAGCTTCCAAGGGCTGACGGGATTGGGCAGAGAAAAGGCGGTATGGTCACAATACCAGACCTACTATAACTTGGTATAGGATCAAAACATCTCTGATATCACCCAATCTAAATGAGCAGGTGTTGCCTTTTAGAGCAAGTAACTCACAGAATTACAATAATCTCACAAATGATGATGATAATGATGCAGATTTTCAACCCACATTTCTGTATTTGGCCCGTGAGCAGAGAAATGTATTTGAACGTGTCTCCGCACAGGCCGGGACATTTCTGTTTTCCCATTTTACACTTTGACCCTGAAATCACATAAACCGAGTGAGAAAACATTCCCCACACACTCGCAGCTGCTCCGAGGTCCACTGCAGGTGTCACACTTCATTTAAAAACACCTTAAAGCTCAAACGATTCACAGAAATACTGCAGCCCCACAGCTCCGCTTCCTCCCGCCTCCAAAGACCGCATCGCACACGCATAAAAACAGACAGGCCGCACTAAATAAGACTTCAAGAACCGGAGGAGGGGCCACAAATCACAAACTCTTAGATCATTCTGTAACTACATTGCTCTTACAGCTGTAGCTCCTCCTCAATGATGACTGTTTATATCAGATCTGATTTAAGAGTACTTCATCGGTTGTACTTTCTCCTGCGTGAAACCCAGAGGTGATAAACTTCAAACAGTAGCCGTCCATGAGGTTGCAAACTTGCGAGTGTGATTTCCCATGGTGTGTATTCGTGCCGCAGTAAAGAGAGAGGTCCACCCCGTGCTGCGAACATCAGGAAACAGCTCCTGCTTTCTCCGCGCTCCACAATATTTATCGAGTTACACGTGTTTGGACAAGTGTGGGAGGCCTCGGAGGCACCGAAGCCGAGTCTCAAAGGTGCACCAGGACGCGACTGAGGTGCACAGAGTCCGAAAATGTGAATACTTTAACTATATTTAATATCTAGCTATGGGATTGGCTGGTTTAATTAATCTTTAAGCACTGGGACATTGAAGTAAATACTGTTTTATGCTTAGGGGCATAAACCTCTTAACCCCTGCCTTAAATGAGCACATTTTCTCCAGTTTGGCTTTACCCAAATCCAAAAGCGTAAAAAAAAAGAATCAAAATACAGACGTATAAGTAAGCAAGTACTTTATTTGTCATTGTACAAGCGTACAACGAAATAGTGTTCAGGTGTTAGTCCTGAGCTGCTGCGACTGAGCCCTGCCGCCATTGTGGACCGACCTGACCTGGTGAACCCAGAGGAAACCGTAGCACCCAGAGGGAACCAGGCTGGCTGCTTTCAGTCTCCTCTGAACCTCTGAAACGGTGCAGGGTTAGAGTTAGGGTAACCCAGGAGGCGTTTGTCCCTGTTTCAGAGCGTGGTGTCCTGCACTGGTCAGCTCCTCCTTCCTCCTGTAGCTCCCTCTGCTACACAACAGCCTTTCACCGTATTCTGGGAAGAGCTTAGCATTTAAGTAAGGATTAAACAACGAGGAGCCTTTGTGCATTAGACGGTTATAATGCACGACGCGCAGTGGAGTGTTGTTCCTCCTGCATTATAACGTCTAATGCGGCTCCTCGTTGTTTAATCCGCTTATACCAGGGTCCCACAAACGTAACATTTATAATAAATGTTTTTTTCATTGACTAAACTCACTAAATATGCCAGACTACGGGACTATTTTGTGTGGGTTATTAGCCGGTCACTGAAGGCTGGTCTCAGAGCGAGTCATTCTCCGCAGCTATTACGAGGATCTCAGTCAGGCTCAACGACACAACATCAGCACAGAATCACAACACAACAGGACTAACCCGGAAACACTTTTCCCTGGAAGTAAACACCGATATGCGGCACTCGTGGGCAGGAGTTATTTCACTTTTACCACGTTTAACCTGAAGCTAGCTAGCTAGCTCAACCAGCTCAACTGTTTATGGAAACAGCTGCGGTGGAGTCGCTCACACCTGGGCCCCCCCAACTGAAACTTTTATGTTTGACTTTACTAATCCAGACAAATATGCTTCAATGCAGGATCATTTTATGTACGCCTGAAAATGATGAATAGCCTTAACCGTTTTCAATAGAAATGTAAAGCTCATATGTTATTAACAGTAGCTAACCTAGCTGCTCACTCTCCTCTACAAACATTTAGCAAACGTTTTGTTTTGGCCAAAAACGTTGAAATTAACAGAAAATCCATCTCATACGTTCCTGTCAGTCACTAATTACGCCTTTATCTGATTCAGCTGTGTCATGCGTTGCTATGGCGACGCCACAGCGGAGTGATATCCCAGTGATTTAACTACCGGACTACGTGTGCGGTTATACCAAAATAATGCACCAGCCAATCGGAATCCAGTATTCACCCAGACCATGGTATAGTCTGTTTTATTCTCCAGTGAATGTCCATTAGCCAGAACAATAGAAGGCATGTGTGGCTTCGCTGGGAGTCTTGCCTGGATACCTCCTCATGTGTCCCTTCCTTGTTTCTTGGTGCTCCTCTTGTGACGCCTCCACTGTGCTGCAGGCGTGGGGGCTCTCGGTGCCTCTTCAGTGTCTCAGAAGAAGAAACTTGTGGGTCTCAAATGGGTTTAGCTGAGAAGTTAACTTTTTGTTCACTTCAGGACCACTAAAGACTCTCTGAAGTAAAAAAAAAAAAATCCACCGAACTCCACAAAAACACGGCAACGACGTACAAGAGTATCCAGTTAAACATTCGTAGCGGTCTGCAGTCATCTTAAAACGCTCATTAGAGTCAATTCTCCATGAGTCAGCTGGTGGGGAGTGAGAGGATGAGGACAGGCCACAAAAAAAAGCCTATTTAGTGGCAGCCGTTCCATCTTTAGGCACACGTTATAAAAGTTTGTCACACTATTAAAGCCCTGCTCTGGTAGCCTGTGTTTTGTATCCGCTACAACACACCGGAAAATTACAAACAATGAAAGAAGAAGCTAGTAAATTCAGATCTTAACTCTCCTGGAATATTTGTAGCATCAGAATTCTTCACAGAGACACATTTAACAACTTGCAGGGTCACTTTCACAGAAATGCAAGAAATGGAGCTGCGAGTTCATGGAATTGATACAAATGCTTAGAATTGGTAAATAGTCTTAAACAGCACTTTTCTACCTTCATCAAGCCCAAAGAGCGTAACAGTAAGGAACCAGTGTCACCCATTCAAACTGTCATTCACCAATGTACGCAGACACTGGAGGCAAGGAGGGTGAAGTGCAGGGGCGGACTGGCCATATGTCCATTCTGGAAGAGCACAGAAGGGCCACTGGCTCTAGGGCCACTGGTTTGGCCTCTCAATGTTCTCCTTAACCTCTAATCTTACGCCTTAACCGAGCTTTGCCCAAATCTAAAAGCTCAAAAGAAAAGAAAACGAAAATGAGGATGAACATGGGACAAAAATGTGCAGTAAAAGCAACAAAAAATGTGACAAAAATGTGGCATAAACATGACAAAAACCAACAAAAACATGACAAACAACCAACAACAAAAAAGAGACAAAAACACAGCAACAAAGCAATAAAAAAGCAACAAAAAAGCCACAAAAAAAAGTGATAAAACACAATGACAAAGCCACAAAAGTAATGAAAAAACAACAAAATCATGACAAAAACTTGCAATCACCTCTGACCCTGGACTCTGACCACACTGGTCAGAGTCCAGGGCCGTTTTTAAGTCCCAGTCCGCCCCTGGTGAAGTGTCTTGTCACCTTCAGGAGCTGCGATTCGAACCCCAACCCTCTCTACCAACATCGCCCTGAGATGCACATCCTTTTTATTTTGCCACAAATGTCTGAATTTACAATATACTAAAGGAGGAAAAAACCTGGGCAGCCCCCTGGACTCTGTGGAGGAGGTGAGGGACAGGAGGGTATTAGGAAAGCTCACCTCCATCATGGACAACACCTCCCACCCACTGCACGGGACTGTAGAGCGGCTGAGCAGCTCGTTCAGTGGCAGACTGAGACACACTCAGTGCAAGAAGGAGCAGGTCCTTCATCCCCACTGCTGTCAGACTGTACAACAAGACTGGAAAGCAACATGTGCAATAATCAGCTGCACTTTATTCCCTGTACCAGCGTCTCTTATTGACAACCTGCACTAGGATTGTAACTTTCACCCCGATATTCTACCTATATAATCTGTCCTAATTTTTATCCCATTTTTATTTATTATTTCCTTATTGTTATAATTCCACCCCCTAATATTTTTGCTTTACTTCTTGTACATAAGATTTTTTCTACTATTTAACTGTTTAACTCTGTTGTGAGATCAATAAAGGATAATCTTATCTTATCCAACACATTTCATTCCATTACAATAAAAACAGGTATAGTGCCTTTAATTGGTGAACTCACTTACAGCCCATTCACCAAGGATTGTTTGGATTAGTATATATTTCTTGCTTCCTCATATCTAACACAATCCTCCTGGAGAAGTATTACTCTCCCTTTCAGCTGTAATGTTTTATGCTCTTCCAGTGAAGCACTAAGAGCCTGTTTCCCTCTCCATATAAAGATTTAAAGCCCTCCTGCCTTCTGTACGATTTCTAGCGGTTCTGTTTTATTTCACATCCACTCTGGGCTGTAAACAGGTGGAGACATCTTTGTGTAACTGTTACAGGTTAGCAGCTACGGGCTAATGCTAATGTGCGTGCCAGACATTAAAACGTCCCTCCCCATGCATGGCAGGCATTAAGGTATATTTAGGCAAAGTGCGTTTCGCTCAGTCTACGGTGGCTGTGAGGAAGCGGGCGCTGCGTGATGGAATTTGAGCTCTGGTTTATTTTGCAGATTCCTGTCCTACCTGCAGGATTTTCTCAGCTCCTGGCTTCAATTATACCCTGGGAATGTCCGAGCTCAGGGTTTAGACCAGAAAGAAGAGAGGGACTGGATATCGTCACATACAGCTCTGCACAGAACAAGACTAACAACGCGGAGATAGATGGGAGTAATAATGTGTCGATATAAACAATATAAAGTTTAATATAGTCTCAAGGGAGAGCACATCATGGAGAGCATTATTTATCACCACTAGGCAGCAGCATTGAGCATGGAAAGTATAGGAAACAGTAACGTAACTTTAAAGGGCCTATATCATGCAAAATCGACTTTTTGGAGCTTTTAGCCATGTTGTTCTGCTATTTCCTCATCAAAGATATGGTGTTTGGCTTCATTCAAGCAGTTCTCAGCAATCCTCCTTAATTCTGCTCTGAGCAGCTGCTCCGCCCTCTGCTGGAAAACCACTGAGTTGTGACACTCTGACGTTTTTTACGTCATACTGTCAAACAGGAAGAGCCCAACTTCTGTAATGTAATTCCTTACGGCCTGATTTCAATTTATAAAACAGCATTAAAAAAATATATATATATATTTAAAAAAAGGAAACGTCAGGCCTGAAAACAAACACAAAACAAACGCACCCCTGAGCGTCTGAACAGATGTCATGTTTGCACTGAAGGATGTGAAGAAGGAGCTCTTTCTAACCTACTCTGGACACACCTGGTCTTTATTCTTACCTAACGATAATGTCACAGAGAAAAGTGCATTTGGTGCAGTTTTTTTCTGTGACTGTCTCTGATGGAGGTTTGGGGAATCTTCTCAAAGTGGATTAACTTTTATAACCAACGCGAGTCCCCAATGTGACGGAGAGGCCAGGACAGAGCGGTGGTGAGTCAAAACATGTGTTAGCATGTGTGTTAGCGTGTGTGTTAGCTTGTGTGTTAGCGTGTGTGTTAGTTTGTGTGTTAGCTTGTGTGTTAGCTTGTGTGTCGTAGCTTGTGTGTTAGCGTGTGTGTTAGCGTGTGTGTTAGCTTGTGTGTTAGCTTGTGTGTTAGCTTGTGTGTTAGCTTGTGTGTTTGCTTGTGTGTTAGCGTGTGTGTTAGCTTGTGTGTTAGCGTGTGTGTTAGCCATGATGAAGCTGTGTTGCAGATGTAAACTCCTTATAACTGTATTGTGAAGTAACTTCACTTATTGCTGTGATATTTATATTTATTGTACTGCTAATAATGGATGGGCAGATCCGCTCGGAGAGAGGGGGCGGAGTTAACTGAATTGAAGCGTCTTGTCTTCCGCATTTGCAAAATACCCCCAGAAAATACTTATATTTCTCACAAAAAATAGCACTCCATAGCGGTAGAGGTGCAACATATCATATAAATGCCTATACTTTACTTTGGGATGGCTAGCATGATACAGATCCTTTAAAACGGGACTAATCAAGCTCTGTGGGCGACTGGCATGGGCTTGATTCGTGCAGACCTCGGATAATTTAGTTTGTGTCGACCAATTTTTAGAAGTATTTTCAAACTCACAATTTAAACCTGTGACTGTTCTACTCCAATCTCCACTATGGCTAAAAAAAATAACAGAATTGACATGGAAAGGATTGCAATTCTTTATTTATGTATTTTAATATCCTCTGTTTAGCAGAATGTGTCCCATCTTTATCCAGAATATGTATTTTAATCCTAATCCTAAACCCGCTGCACAATCAATAGAGGCTCATGGCTTGGCCTCCATAAACTGCACCATCCTTTCAAAACAGCTCAGTTGGACTCTGTGGAGCGACTGCAGCCACCAAGATGTCTTTCACATGTGTCCACTGTAGCTCGTGTCTGTGTCGTTATTAAACCTGGACTAAACCTGTCGGAAAAGTCCCATGAGATCTGACCCTCCAACGTCTAGCCATCTGACAAACGAGCGGGAGCGCGGGGTAATCAAAGACCAATCACGTAATTGCTCCATTTTGCCACTAGCTCAACCGTCCCCGGCGAGATTAGCTGCTCGCCGAAGAAACCCGATACGCTGAGAAGTCCAACAGATGTGAGAGAAAACAAAGTAGTCTCAGCAGAACAAGAGCGCAGGGACTAAAATAAGTTTTCAGGAGTGTTGGAAACCAGAGGATATTTACCGAATGTTGGTCATGGTCAGGATGAACCTTTGAATGTAAAACCAGGGCATGTCGGCCTGATATCAGGGAGAATCGATGAAGCGAAAAGGAAGCAGCTGCTGCTCAGTTTGTTGTGTCTCATGGTTCGGTCTAAATCTGGCGTCAAGGAAAAGAAGATTTTAGAAGTGATAGTTTCAATATTGATTTTCACAGGAAACTGGATGGCGCTGACATTTTCCAGCCCAAAGCCACTTAAACATTGCTCTCATCTCACTCAGTTGAAGTTTATGATTAATCAAGACATATTTGAGGTGATAATGGAGAGAGACAGAGACATGTGACAGACATTGCTGCATACTATTTTTGCAATAATTGTTGCAGTTAAATGAAAAGTCTAACTTTAGTTTATTTCACACTAAAATTAAAAATGTCTGTCAGTAGGACCAGTAAGAGCTTCTGACTCAGATGTTGTGTGTAACAAGTTCTGTGAGGGTCTGTATACTTTACTTTTTTTGTTGTAAAAATGAATTAAAAACTCTAAGAGACACATTCAGAACAGTAAGTAAGAAGCAAGTAAGTCATCTTTATTTATATAGCACCTTTCACAGACAAAGGCCACAAAGTTTGTTATTCTCTAAAGTGAATTGGGTTGGACTTCAGGCTCGTCGACTTTCTCATTGGTATGTTTTTATTTACAAGGCGCTTCTTGGAAGGCTGTCTTCTTATTTATCTTGTCTTTTAAAAGTGAAGCAGAGTCAGCGTCGTCTTCATTCTCATGACACCTCGCAGTGTGTTGTGCCTGTTGTGCGGACTGACTTGGGAAAGATGCTTTCAGATATTCGGCTCCATTTACATGGAACCTCCTGCAGAAGGACTTCAAAATCACAGACCTTATTTCTTTGAATAGTTTTAGTTTTCTCTTGTGATGTCGGTCCAGTCCAGATCATCTGTGTGTGAATGTTTTAACTAATGCTGTGTATGTTTTTAAATGTATGGAAACCAAGTGTTGCTGCCCATCTTGGCCAGGTCTCTCTTGTAAAAGAGATCTAAGACCTCAATGGGACTAACCTGGTTAAATAAAGGCTAAATAAAAAAAATAAAAAAAATGTGCTTCACAACACAAAGCAGAAATTACATACAGTGGGGAAAAAAAGTATTTGGTCTGTTTCACATAGACATTGAATTGGATTTTGGCCAAATACTTTTTTCCCCCACTGTATAAGGGTCAAGACAACACAGAAATCATAGCCGCCCAAAAGCAGCTAATCAAAAGCTTGAACAAATAAATGTGTCTTAAGGTTGCTTTTGAAAGTATCAGCTGAGTCAATAGAACGCAAAGAGGGCGGACGATCAGTAGGTGGCGCTGTGCAGATATCAAAGCCACTGACTGACGACAAGGAAGGTTTGTTGTGTTGCCGCACATGTGGGGAGTGTTTCTGAAGGTACAAAGTTACTATTCACAAAACCTATGAACTTCAATAATAGTTTCACTGAGCAACTTGCATTAGAGCAATGCTTCACCAGCAGTATTTGTACTTTTACTCAATTAATGAACTCAAAGTACCTATAAAATGTGACAAAAACTGCACAGTGGACTTTATCAAAACGTCTTCTTCTTCCACTACTTCCAACTCCCTGACCAGCAGAAGAACTATAGTGCCACTACCTACAGTATATGCAGTACAATGTCCTTCTATAGTTCTGCGCCATGGCCTGTGCTGTGCTTTTCCATATGGCTCACACTGACAGGACCCCACACGCGCCTTTGCCAGCAGAGTATACGCCTCTCCTCCGTGCCTTGTAATGTTTAAAATTCCTCCTTGAGAAGCAATAACCAACGAAGCATTATGGCCCACCATTCACTTTAAACTTGGCCGTGGTTCAGTCGTGACATCAGCTCCTCCAGGCGTGAGAAATACATGTTTTTATAAAGACTTTTTCTCCCCCGCCCCCCCTTTGGTGTTTGGTTTAGCTTCGGAAATAAGGTACAAAGGCCTGGGTCTCGCTGCCAGACTGTCTATGGGTTTGCTGATAGACCAATCAGCTCTGACAATGTGAGAAATGGCATGTTTCCTGTGGCATTTTATGGACCAAGACCTACTGCTATACATTATGGACCTGCCACTACTTTACTATTACTACTTCTCTATATTAATATGACTACTGCTATAACCCCACGACCTACTACTACTCTTACTACAGCTGCTACTACATCACTACGTCTACTGATCCTACATTTACCAGTACTACTGCTACTGCCTACTACCAATAGCGGTTACTGCACTTGTCCATGGATTCTATAGGAGGTGCGAATCCCGGTACAATCCGCCTGAGGTATTCTGATGAAGAATTCAAATAAAAAATGTACAATTTACAAACGTTAAAGCCACAATTGTGAGTGAAATTTAAAGACGGACCTATTGGTTAATGTTTATGGTCCTGGTTTAAGTGAATGTTGTGGTTGTACGTTTGTTCTTTGTCACTATGAGGCTTCAACAACTTACACCACATTTGCCGTCCCTAACCCTAATCCTAACAAACATAACCTAACCCTGAGCCCCTGGTCAGGGAGTACGGCAAGTAACAGGTTAAATTACCCAAAATGACGTTGGGCTTGTTGCTTGCTAGGCCTATACTTGAGTAACTTTAATTTCAATTGACATTCCAAACACGAAGACCACAAAGCGTCGAACAAAAGCATCCCGAGTTCAATAAAAGACTTTTATTTCAGATCTGGGCGTCTCTTATGTTCTCATTCCGTGCTTTGTCCCGTAAGATCACCTTGTCCTTGCTGTTTGTTTGGACAGCGCATGTTGGTGAACGCACACGGGCACACTTTTTAACTGATTTGAAACCAGGTGCACTCATCCTCATCTTGTTTTGGTGCAATCTGCCGTTGTGTCCTCAGGCAAGACTCCTCGACCACATTGCCTATTTGTGAGTGTAGTGTGTGATTGAATGGTTGGTGCAGGTCAGAAAGGCTGATGGTGCATCGCTGAATAATGCAAAACCATTTACAAGAAGCTTGAAAAGTCATATAATTATTCCTCATGGTAAGGGATGGCTGGTCTAAATGAACTAGTAGGTCTAAGCACCTCCTATCATTTTGTGACGAGAATGAAGAAATTCTTGCCCCTATGAGCCATAAGCGCAACTGCAAGTGTCGTAGCAAGATGCGTTTTTTTTTTACTTTTTAATTGTCTTGGAGAGTAAATCCTACGCTGACAGAAAAGGGGAAGGGAGAGAGGGATGTTGTACATTCATTTACACAATGGAAATAATTGTTTTCACACAAGCTTGGCTGTAAATACAGTTTAAAGTGACGCTAGCCCGCAGTTAGCTTTGCCCGTTATAATTTTAGCTTCTTCTTCGTGATTCTATAAGTGTGTATTGGTTGCTCCGGTCCGGTGGCAGTCAAGTTGCAAGTGTGGTTCTGGCCAGAGACACCGGGGGAGATGAAAGACCCCCCAATCATCCCATAAACACAAGAACAAAATTAAAGCTAGTTATGATTAGTCCCGAGAACGCACACGAAATATGACAGTGATTGATAGATGGCCCGCCTCCAACACATATACATCACACACACTTGGCTCCGGGACTGAGTCCAGGCCTATCACAGAACACGCTCCCCACGCTGAAGACTCCTCATTGGTTACTTTCACTCGCACGCGGTCTCTGAAAACACTATGGGAAACTAGCAAAACCGGTGGATTATACGAATATTCTTACGTTTCTTTGGACGACTCCTCAAAATGAAGTCCGAAGCTGCCGTGTGTTTATGGAGTTTCAATGAGGCTAAACAGACGTAAGGACGCGATGCTCCTCAATGCTCCGGGTGAGTCAATGTTCACACCACGGTTCACATCGGTCCAGGTTCAGCGCTGTTGTTCACTTTAGCAGGACATAAACGACTCCTTTATGCTCTCATATCATTGTGCTTAGGGTAAATGCATCTGCTCGGTAATAGTCTGATGTTTAAAGCAGTACTAAGTAACGCTTGCCCCTCGAGGCCATAAGCGCAACTGCAGGTGTCGTAGCAAGTTGCGATTTTTTATTAATTGTCTTGGAGAGTAAATACTGCGCTGACAGAAAAGGCGAAGGGAGAGAGGGATATTCTACATCCAATTATACAATGGAAATAATTGTTTTCACTCAAACTTGGCTGTAAATACTGCTAGCTTTGCCCGTTAGCCTGTTAGCTTCTTCTTCGTGATTCCATTAGTGTGTATTGGTGGCTCCGGTCCAGAGGCAGTCAAGTTGCAAACATGGTTATCTGGCCAGAGACACCAGGGGGAGATGAAAGACCCCCCAATCATCCCATAAACCCTTGTATTACCCCCACAGGGACTACGAAGGATTTATTAAGGCAAACAAGTTACTTAGTTCTGCTTTAAATTTTATACAACTAATTGCCCAATGTCAATACTGTGTATAATCATTACAGTTTTATACATCTGATCACATTTTTTAACACAAGAACAAAATTAAAGCTAGTTATGATTAGTCCCGAGAACGCACACGAAATATGACAGTGATTGATAGATGGCCCGCCTCCAACACATATACATCACACACACTTGGCTCCTGGACTGAGTCCAGGCCTATCACAGAACACGCTCCCCGCGCTGAAGACTCCTCATTGGTTACTTTCACTCGCACGCGGTCTCTGAAAACACTATGGGAAACTAGCAAACCCCTGGTGGATTATACAGATAATCTTTGTTTTTTTGGACGACTCCTCAAAACGGGACTTTTCGCAGGCGACACAAGATGAAGTCCGAAGCTGCTGTGTGTTTATGGAGTTTCAATGAGGCTAAACAAAGACGATGCTCCTCAATGCTCCGGGTGAGTCCATGTTCACACCACGGTTCACATCGGTCCAGGTTCAGCGCTGTTGTTCACTTTAGCAGGACATAAACGACTCCTTTATGCTCTCATATCACTGTGCTTAGGGTAAATGCATCTGCTCGGTAATAGTCTGATGTTTAAAGCAGTACTAAGTAACGCTTGCCCCTCGAGGCCATAAGCGCAACTGCAGGTGTCGTAGCAAGTTGCGATTTTTTATTAATTGTCTTGGAGAGTAAATACTACGCTGACAGAAAAGGCGAAGGGAGAGAGGGCTATTCTACATCCAATTATACAATGGAAATAATTGTTTTCACTCAAACTTGGCTGTAAATACTGTTAGCTTTGCCCGTTAGCCTGTTAGCTTCTTCTTCGTGATTCCATTAGTGTGTACTGGTGACTCCGACCCGGTAGCAGTCAAGTTGCAAACACGGTTTTCTGGCCAGAGACACCAGGGGGAGATGAAAGACCCTCCAATCATCCCATTAACACTTGTATTACCCCCACAGGGACTACGAAAAGGATTTATTAAGGTAAACGCGTACTGCTTTAAATTATGTTATGTAGCTGTTTGACTCCCGTTTGTAGAGCAAACTTTTGCCTTGTTGTAGGCCTGATGCTCTGGGAATACGAGTTGTCCGTAATGCTAGTTCCTTGGGTATTCGCTGAGATGTCGTTAGATACTTCCTTTTAGTCAGGCAACAGTAAATGCCTTTAGTAGATCTCCACGGTGTGTAACAGTTGCCGCCACATCTGATAGTACAACCACAACTCCCTCAATTGCTGCTACTTAACCTTTTTTGTCCATACAGTGTTGACAAAGTGAGGAATGTCGTGCTTCCTACCATTATGTTGTATATAATGGACCTATGCCCCACCACCACCACCGCTCTGCTACCACTACTTACATTTGGTGTTTAGCTCAGCCGTCGACACAAAGCTATATATTTCTGCTGATCGTCCAGTCACAGCTGACAGTGTGAGAAATGACATGCTTCCTGCAGAGCTGCATTGTACGGAGCACTCAGCCTCCGAGGAGCGAGCAGCAGAGGGGATTTAGATTTAGCAGGAAGCGAATTGTTTGGAAAAGTCCCAGGTTCCCCCCCTCCCCACCTTCCCTCCGCCGCAGCCCCCCCCCCCCCCCAATTACTTCATGACACAAGCGCGCAAACGGCAAACTGGGTCAGAACAGGCAGCGAGAAGCCAGCGCTGATTAGGTCCAAAGGCACAAGCCAGAAACTAAATAATCACGTTTCAAAGGGAGAAAGGATAGAGGAAAGGTATGCAGCAGAAAAAGTGAGAGCTTTTTCCCCCATGTCATAAAGCTGCCACATCTTAAGGTAATCTTTGGATCTTCTTTGGTGGCAACAGCTCCCAAAAAGCTCTTCACACACTTCGTCATCTCTGAGCTTAATCTTCTCATCTGACGTGAAAGCACTCGCCGTAACAGCCACACAGACTCCCCCTGTTTTTACTGCCTTTATGAAATAATAAAGACAGTGCGGGGTGAGAGACTGGGCTGGTCAGGATTTCAAAATTGGCCTGGAGCGCCCTCTGCAGGCAGCAGCGGGAATGACACGATAAAACACAATAAAACAATGGAAACAAGCACTCCCTTTCAGCTTGCACACACTTTAACAGCTCAGAGCGGGTCCTGGGATGGATTTTGGGCGTGAAGTAGTAACAGTAGTTTCAAAAATATTGAATGTTACCCTTTGTTTAGTGGGTTACAGAGATGCTCAATTACATAATAAAAGAGACTGTACAATGACCAATCTTGCCTTTATAGCTGGAAAATAACCATTTTTATTAATTGAAAAAAAGCAGACAGATGGAGACAGATGGTTGTATGGATTTGTACTTTGTTGTTTGTATTTATTGAATGTCCGGTATTGGTAATTTAAAGGGACTAGATGCAAGTTGGCCATTTTATACTCACTACTGCCACCTCAGGTCATACATGTATCTGCAGCTTCTATAGTAAAGGGATATTTCAGTATTTTTGACATAGGGCCTCATTTCCTAGTTATCCAGAGTGTGGCTGATTTCTGGAGATGTTTTTTTGTAATTCATGCAGTTCTTATATTTAAAGAGTTTCGTGGCGCTAGGCTAGTACAAGGCTAGCACATTTCTATGGTATCAGCTAGCCTGCATTAAAAACAGTCTGACCCGCTCCACAGTGCACCTGAGGCAAATCACTTATAACACCAGACTAACCATATAAATGTCTGAGTCGATGGAGTAATTTTAACCATTTTGCATTTAAAATAACTTATATTTGAGCAGCATCAGCTTCGTGGTTGTATAAGCTACGCAGCGGCAGAGTGATCTGCTAGAAAATAGTCCCTCAAAATACGATCATTCATGTGATGCAAGGTCAGTTATATTCCAAACATTATTCTATCGACACAGACATTTATATGGTTAGTCTGGTGTTATAAGTGATTTGCCTCAGGTGCTCTGTGGAGTGGGTCACACTGTTTTTAATGCAGGCTAGCTGAGCACCACGAAACTCTTTAAACATAAGAACTGCATGAATTACCAAAAAAAATATCTCCAGAAATCAGCAACACTCTGGATAACTAGGAAATTCTGAAATATCCCTTGAAGCTCGTGCATGACGGCACTTCAGACCCGAAGTAACAACTTTTTGAGTGACAGCACCGGATTTTAGAGGCATTTGTGGTGAACAGGTTGGGGCTCATTCTACACAGTAGGAGATGGCTGGAACATGTAGGGGGAAGAAAATACTTAATTTTAACATTTTTAAACTCCGTATAGTCCCATTTAAAAAGGAAATTGAATTGTTTAAAAAAAAAAAATTTTTGGTCGTTAAAAATGCAGGGAAAAAAACAGATCACAGCACTTCAGCAGTAGAAGAAGCAACAACCACTTGATCAAGCGAATGAGAAAAGGCTTGAACACATTCTACTTGGTCTACGACTCTTTGACGATAAAAATGCCTGGGATACCACTCTGTAACTGTCACTTTTGTGGTCTTACAGTCAACCAGATGTTAAACTTCGAACCACCAGTGCATTATGGGACTTGGAGTTTTAATCTTCTCGCCACCAGTCGATCCACTCACCTTTAGCGCACTACATAGACATGTCACGTGCGATCGATTAGGCACTTCCTCCCATCTCGCATCGAATCCTTAATTAGTCCCTTTGCGTTTGAACCGCGTGTCTTTCAACTCGCCGGCACAGCGGAGGACGAGGAAGAGGCGGGCTCCTCGTAAAAGGGCTCTTAACTAAATAACTTCACTTTCTCTGGAGCCTTCAGATGTTTACGGCTCGTCTGCGGATCATGAAACGCCGCGCAGAGTCAGTAAACTTTACCAGCATTAGAGACCATTGTAAAAAATAATAAAAAAGGGCGCTAAACGGGGCCCTCACCTCCGCCAGCTTTTGTTACTGAGATACATAAATGTTTAGGGATGACAGCGGAGTTTCCATGCAGTAAAGTATACAGGGGATGGTTAAATGTTGTGTAAGAAAAACATGCATAGACTGTGTTTTTCCACTTGCTTATATTAGGTCGTATTAATCTAAATGGAGGCATATATATATATAACCACATGAAACTACACCCGTGTTTGGATGTCAAAGTAAATAAGACAGAAAGTGAGTGTGGACTATCCTTTTGCGCCATTTTGTAGCGTCCAAATGACCAGAGAGAAAAAGTAGGTTCACATTGAAGGAAAATTCAATCCCACAGACAGGGTGGCTGGAATTGTGAGGAGAAGTGCCACCGGCCGCCATATTGGAAAGTCTTTCTTATGAAAGTAATGTCAAACTGAATATGGATTAAACTCACAAAGCCACTACTCTAGCTGCTCATCTCTCCTGCCTTTAACACTGTTTTACTCTCACAGAGAGAATTATTACAACCACAGGGAAGTGCACCAAAAACAGCAGCATCTTAAAGGAATAGGCCGCCGTTTTTACATACTGAGATATGTTCTTACCTTAGCTTTGACGAGTTCTTTAGGACCTGTCTGATCTTCACCCGTGCCTTCAGTCATGTAAACACAGCGCAGACGGCGTTAGCATTTAGCCTCTCCCTCTCTCCTCTATAGCTCCAAAACAGGTCAAGATAGAAGCTACCAAGCTCTTCCACGTTTTCCCTATTTAAATATGGTTACGTGAAGTGTTACACTACAAAGTATAATTACACAAAATTAAACAATGTGGATTTTCTAAACGGATAAAAGGGGGAACTATATTGTAAGGCGTAATAATACCAGGAGTAGTTCGAAATCCGCGCAGTAATCTTCACTTTACTGTGCGGATGCCAATAATTTACTCCACTGAAAATAATATGTTATAATGTTACAGCTAATTAATTAATTACATAAAAAGTAACATCTAGCAATGACTGTCGGCTAAATACTAGTTTAAACTGGTGCGTTTGTCCAGATAAATGTATTTTTCCTTTCAAAATGAACTTTATACATTGTACCTGTTTGCAGACAAGCTTTAGGGGCCCCCCTGTAGTACCTCTGAGGCCCCCCAGGGGGCCCCGGACCCCTTTTTGGGAACCACTGTGGTGGCGCTATATGTGCCATTCGCCTCCGCCACCTGTGAGGGGCGTCACAAGAGGAGGCGACTGCACTGATGGAAACACGGCTGACATTCACTTCCTCGTTTACATCTTGCGTTCTTTCTTAAGCCTTAGGCTCTCACAGGTCAAACTAAAAACTTTATTTACCCCATCGTGAGCTAAACCAGGTTCACGTCTCGAGAGAAAAAGAGCTACAGCGTCCGCTGTGGCGCGGATCGGCCGCGCTTGGCGTGAACGCGAAGCAAAACAAAAGCACATGTTCACCCCCCACTCCCACATAACCCCTCTCCTGGACGCGGAGTCGATCTGGTTGGAGGAAAATGTGTGTCTCCACCCACTTAAATGCGCTATCGTCTCCGTTTTGATGCACAAGATCGGGCCCATGTTCTTCTATTCTACTTCTAGTTCCAATAATGTGTTTATTCCCTCCTTGGATTTAGTTTCATGATACAGAAGACAACTAAAGAGTTCTCCACATTTTTCCAACACTTTAGGATTGTATTGATTTGTTAGCTTGCCGTTAGCTACATAATTGCTACTTATCTTTTCATTTAATATTGATCATTCCCACTGCTGTCTCTGAATACTTTCAAATTCCTCTTGATTTGTTTGCACTGGTCTTTAATCAGGTTCGTGTTACTACAATAGTTTCTTGCCTTTATTGTCATTTTCATTTTGTATTTTTTAATTCGCTGCCGGTGTTTGGGCAGCGATGGTTGTTAAAAATATGCTTCATAGATAAACTTGACCTTAATCTTACAGATTCAATGTCCTTTTGTAAACATTATTTTAAGATTTAAACCGAAAGACAGGTTTATTGGCCACAATTATGTTGAATATGCCAACTGTTGTCAGGCTTTTCTTATACGCAGAGAAAATCTTATCACTTTGATAACCTTTAATTCATAAAAGCCCATGTGTTTTGCATTGATATCAGAGAGCGGGCGCTGTGTGCATGTCGGCAACAGACTTCTGAATGCTCTGCGGGACTTGAAAGCATTTTTGCTTTTGATCAGAAGAAAAACATTTCCAAAGTTACTACCTCCTTGGACCGTTTTATGTAGACAAATGTGTAATCTACTTTTATGAAAATCTGCATACCAGCCCTATGAGCGCGTATTTACATTGTGACGACATGTGATATTAAACAACCGAAGCCCAAGCCTGGCACTATAAAGTCGTGTATTGTAAACGTCACCGGGGAGGATTTACAATAGGATTACCCAGCGCCGTAAAGAACGATGTTGCGAGGTCCTTTCTTTTCTGTTTTGATTCACAGCGCGAGTGTTTCTGTTGCTTTGAGGCGTAAACAGCGTTAATGAAGATGAGAAATGTAATCGCGAGCGGCTTTTGTCAGAAGTTAATCCAGTGCATTGATAGAGCATGGGATTAAAAGCTCCCCTGTGCGAAGCCAATCTGCATAAATATCAAACGAGCCGGAGCCAGAACCGCCAGAGCCAAACACATGTGGAGCAAATGGGAGGGACGGCGGCCAATCAGAGAGCCGGGTCACGGGGAACAGATGAGAGCGCAGAGGTTAAAGGGTGAGGAGGAGGACTACTGTAGAGACATGACCTGATGACTGTGTGCTGGAGTAACTGTTTTAAGTGACTGTACTCAATTAGCGAGTTGTTACTGAGCAATAACTCATTGACTGCCATTATCAAATCAGAGAGCTTCCCATTGCCAGAGGGTTTTCAGGATTTTTACTGTTTTTTCAAGAACCTCAGAAAATGTAGGTCTAGGTCTGTGTAACACCAACCAAACGAAAGATTAGACCCTCTTCTTTCATCTGTTTGTACCACTTTCCATTCTTTAGTAATCGCCTGTAGAAAATAGGTGAAATGACGCTAATATTTTTTGCTTTAGTGACGCCTTAAACATCTGAACAGTGGTTTCCATCTGTAAAACAGAAGCACTTTCTCATGTGCTTCTCTCACACAACAGAGAAGCAAAAACAAACTGCCTCTCTGTGCACTGAGGTGAAAGGCACCACCGATGCAGGCTCGGGGTTAGCATTTTTAGCATGCTAGTCAGGGGCTTTTCTTTTTTTGGTTAGGTCCGCTTTTTCTTGATCCCCGTTTTCCACCATTACCACAAACATCACTGCTCACAAAAACCTGTAACTTGCTTTTTGTTTCGCCCATTCTCTCTGGATCTTCTCCTCCTCTCGTTGCCATATAGTCCTTCCCTTGTCTGAGATCACGTCAGATCAAAACAAGTGGCCGCGCTTATATATTTCTGACCTGTGATCCAAAGAGCACTGCTGCCACCTGCTGACTCAATAAAAATAACTAAGATTTTCACACCAGACGTGCTCAAGGCTTTGCTGCAGCTGTTCCCACTGAAAAACCTAATTGACGCCTAAAGACGTCAATGGCAGTCAATGAGTTAAAGGCTCTGTACCTCATTTTCTTCGAGCAAAAGATCAGTTTAGTCTTTCAGTAAATCATAAACGCAGACATTTCTGTATAAAGATCTTTGAGCGCAGTGTATCTGATAATAAAACCCAGTTGTTGCTGATTACATGACAGTATTGCTCTCTGAAAGTTATGAAATGTGCAACTCAAGATTGTGATGTTAGCAATGTGTTCTGAGAGTTACGAATGAGTTTGGACCAGAACTTAACTTATTAAAAACTCAGATACCGTGCCTTTAACGTTGCCATTTACTCACAAAAACAACAACATTGAAATTATTTGTCTTTAGGCTGTCACCATAATTTATTTATTTATCTTTATTTAACCAGGATAGTCCCACTGAGATTAAGAATCTCTTTTTCAGGGGAGTCCTGGCCCCAGAGGGGAATCTATTGTACATGTTTTTAGTGGTAGGGGAAACCGGAGTACCCGGAGAAAACCTACGCAGACACAGGGAGAACATGCCAGGGGAGTCCTGGCCCCAGAGGGGAATCTATTGTACATGTTTTTAGTGGTAGGGGAAACCGGAGTACCCGGAGAAAACCTACGCAGACACAGGGAGAACATGCCAGCTCCACACAGAAAGGCCCTGTCCAGGTGGGAATTGAACCCAGGACCTTCTAGCTGTGAGGCATGAGCGCTAACCGCTGCGCCACCGTGCCGCCAAGTACATAATTAAAGTCAGAAAAACAATATATTTTAGGCTCAGTATTTATCATCAGTACATTTATTTGCATTTTTCCTCATTATTTACCCTATTTTTGTTGATACTTGAACAATTTTACTGAAGTAACCTGTTTAATTTTAATTTCAACTCATGTGTAATGAAGGATATTACCACGTACTTTTAGAACAAGGGATTACTGAGATGTCTTCTTTTTCTTTTTTAAAGTGCACATGACACATTAGACACATTAGACAAAATTTTGTCCAAAACACAATTATATTTAAGATGTTGCACAAACTTTTACTCAGCTTTCTTTAATTTGACAATTTTTGCGATGTTTATAGTTTCAGTTCCTTATGTGTTTGTTAAGTGTGACATCACGACTTCCCTTTCCTGGCACTAGCAGACCGGCAAATATGCGAGAAAAAAACATAAAAAAAACTCTTAAAAACAACCATCAATATTTCTGAAACTCAGCGGAGAGTGACAGAACCAGCTTATTTCTCAGACTCATTAGCTAAAAAAGTATTATTTACTAAAGTCGGTACCTCCAGGGTTAGCGTAGCTGCTCGGCCGTTAGCATTTTTTTCCGCTAACACGGATGTACCGATTTTGGTAAATATTACTTTTATAGCAGTAGGTTCAGCATTTTTGGCTAATGGGCCTGATAAATAAGTCTGTTCAGTAACTCTCTGTTGAGTTTGAGAAATAAAGATTTTTTTGTAGTTTCTCGCACATCTGTGAACCCGGAAGTAGAGCTTTGACGTCACCATTTAATAAACGTAATGGACAATGACAGGAAGTGACATAGACGGAGGTAAACACCTGTTGCCGTGCCAACCATGTTATGTCAATGGGTCATGATGGCCCTCGGGAACGCATTTTCCTGCCTCAATAAATCGAACTTCAGATTTTGTTATCGTGACAGGCCTGTTTGTCCGTTTTAAGGGTTCGACCAAAAGTATTTGATGTCTTTGTTCTGAAATGTGGGAGTGACACATCAGCCGTTGATCAGTGAACATTTAAAAACTCATCTAGTCTTTTTTTTATCTCAAGAATTAAAAAAGTAAGACATTGTTTCGGTCCCAATCCACAACATCTGCTTCACAACATTTGAACAAACATCATTTTGTCTCTGAAGCTCCTCAAAATCCCGCCCTGACTTTGATCTGGCCGCGGTGAGTGATCCAATCTGCAGCTTGTGTTTGTGTAATTGTTCCGATGTCTCTCTGTTTATCTGCTGTGGGACAGGAAGACTCTGCACTCTTTCCCTGTAGTGCTCTTCACATTAGGCCCGAAGCCGCTTCATTACAGCCGGGGTCTTGTTCCAATAGCTTTTTATTTAGGCTTTGTGTTTTCGAATCAAAGACGCAGAAAAAAGTCCAGTGTTTAGATTAAAAAGTGATGGGAACGAGAGGGAGGCTTCGGACACTATTTGGGTGTAACTAGATCTCGCAGGGAACAAAATGTGCTTGAAGAGAAACGCTTTTGTTTATCATTCGTGAACAAGTCTCAATTAAAAACCAACAGTGCAGATGTTTTGGCACCATCGATGTGACTTGTAACAATATTTATTACATCTTTAATATAGCCACATTGTTCGGGTTAATGTGTTCAATGTTTTACAAATTTAATTGATAGATTTTATAATTGACCGTCTGGATCTGAAATGTGAGGTAATAAAATAATAGTATTTTTTCAAAAGTCCCTCCCGTCGCTGATTTCAGACACTTCGCGGGTCATTTTGACCCGCTGTCATGTTCCGGGCATTTGGATGCCAGGTGACACAAGGGGGCGCCCTTCCAACCCTCTCAGTGTAAATGTGAGTTGACTTTCTTCAGAGTGAGACTTTAGGTCAGACATGAGTGACAGTAACATGACGCTAAATACAGTGAGCTCTTTGTTTGCAGTAAAAAGGCTAAGGCCTCATTGCTCTTCAGTCACAGACTGAGAAGTGAAGAAGGAAGTCATGGAGCTTCTGCTTTAGACAGAACTTCAGACTTCTGCTGCATGTAAGAGTCATGTCATATTCTGAAACTCAAATATGGAGTAAAAACATAATATATGGAAAATTATTATAACAATTACAAAAAGAAAAATATTTGAAAATCCTGTATCTAATCAAAAAAACATTTTTTTTAATTTACTCTCATTCTAAAAAAAAACACACAAAAAACAAATCCAGGTCATTTGTATCTGCTGTAAAGTCATGTTTGTCCCAGTTCCTCTGAGTCGTGGTGCAGCAGGACTGATGTGGACAGATGTTACAGAAGAAGCTCGTGAGGTTCATTTCTTCAACAGTTTCTATAGTAACTATTTTCTCCAAAGTAAAAGTAGATCTACTACAGTCCTGTCCACATCTGTCATGGTCCACCATGACCCACCACGACTCAGAGGAACTGTGACAAACATGACTTTACAGCAGATACAAATGGTTAGGGTTTGTTTGGGTTTTCTTATTTAGAATGAGAGTAAATTAAATATATATATATATATATTATATACGGGATTTTCAAATATGTTTCTGTTTGTAATTGTAATAATAATTTTCCATATATTATGTTTTTACTACATATTTGAGTTTCAGAATAAGATATGACTCTTACCTGCAGCAGAAGTCTGAAGTTCTGTCTAAAGCAGAAGCTCCATGACTTCCTTCTTCACTTCTCAGTCTGTGACTGAAGAGCAATGAGGCCTCAGCCTTTTTACGGGAAACAAAGAGCTCACTGTATTTAGCGTCATGTTACTGTCACTCATGGTGTCTGACCTAAAGTCTCACTCTGAAGAAAGTCAACTCACATTTACACTGAGAAGGTTGGAAGGGCGCCCCCTTGTGTCACTTTGCATCCAAATGCCCGGAACATGACAGCGGGTCAAAATGACCCGCGAGGGCAACACATGGGATAAACGGGATACCACTTTGACCAATGAGACGAGCTTTCCTGTGTCTGGTCCAATCAGGAAAGAAGGGGGAGGAGCTTGATCGTTTACTTCTGAAAATTCTGTTCCTGCTCTCCTCACTTTGCAAACTAAAAAGTGCTTTCTGGTTAAAGAGGGGAGGAATTTGACTCTATCTCTCCTCACTTTGCAAACTTACGGACTATCACTTTAAGGCGTAAGGATTAAACAAATTGCGAAAAGTGCATTACATAAGGGATAATGTAATAATGATAATACAAGCACAAACTCCGTAGCCATTGGCAGCCGTCATTATTTCTTTCAGAAGTCCTCCATCAGATATTAATGACAGGTAGAACGTTAGAAAATCCCATTGAAGTCAATGGAGCGTTCTACTTGTGAAGAGCTGTATAATAAACAGTTTTAAGTCTAGAACACCAGAATACAATATATTTCTTTAGATATATTGTGCAGCCCAACTGTGCGGTTATATGAAAATAACGCACGCTAGCTAGCATTATATGATATAGATTTATTAGGTCCACATTTCATTTTGGGTACTTTCCCTCTCTGTAAACTTTCCTTATGCAGCAATTCTGAAAAAAACGACTTTCAGCAGCATATTCACCCACACAGTGAAGTCGGAAGAATCTTAATCCCTCACAACAAAACGGCGGATTTTCAGTTCTTTTGAAAATACAAAAATTGCCTGTGAGGAAATACTATTACAAGCATCTCTCAAACTTTCAAACTACTTCAAATCTGGCTTTCTACCGGGACGATAAAGGCGAGGAGAGAAAAGAAAGCGTAACAGCTGGGACACAGTGGAGCGAACGCATCAGCCTTCATCACCGGCAAACTCCGTGTCCTCCAACAACCGCAATGTCACGACAACAAAAGGCACGAAAGAAGAAAGGAGAACTCGGCAAAACAACTTCTGAAGGAGACAAATCTGTGGAGTCCTTCAAAAAGGTAGAAAGAAAGACGAGAACGGAGAGACATCGGTGCAGCTAAAGTGACAAAAACAAAAGCCAGTGAATAAAGATGCCAGAAGTTCAGATGCAAATCAATCAATTCCTCCTGTATAGTTTGCTCTGAATGCTCTTCCTTTATGTCCTTTATGTCTGTCTTGAGCTCTCCCACGAGGTTGCTGTTGTAAATGTGTTTTCCAGTGATAACGACGAGCTTCACATCAGCTCCTACTGTATCCATAAATCTTCGCTTCGGTCTTCCTTTAGGCCAGGGCGAGGCAAATTATCTGTTTAATACTGTAGAATGGGAAATATACAGTCAATTCCTTCAACCCTGCCTGATCCTAGTGCATTTTCTCCGGCTTTACTCAAATCTAAAAGCTTCTCAACTGAAGAGAAATTTGAAAGCTAAGACCTACAAAACAGGAGAAAATGTGCCCGGTTAAGGTGGGGGGTAAGAGGCTAAAGCTTCTCAGCAAAACACCCATTTAGGAAGTATGTGAAGTACAACACTGGCATTTGTAGAAAGTGATGCTTTACTTTGCAAACTTGCCTACCACGGCTTTAACCTCTTAACCCCCATCTGAACAGAGCATTTTCTCCAGTTTGGCTTTACCCAAATCAAAAAGCTGCTGGAAACAAAGTGTCAAAATAGCGACAAAAATGAGACAAAAACCAGGATGAAAATGAACCAAAAAACGATGGAAAAACTGACAAAAATGTGATGAAAACACAACAAAATTGAGGCCAAAACGAGGATTAAAAACCTGACAAAAAAGAAGTGATAAAGTGACAAACTGGGTGATGAAAACGCAACGAAAATGTGACAAAAACCCAATAAAAAAGCAATAACATCAGCAGCTTTTTACCATCTGAATAACATGGCTAAGATCAGAGGAATGGTGTCAAAGCCAGACTTAGAGAGACTTATCCATGCATTTGTCTCCAGCAGGTTAGATACTGTAACGGCTGCTCACTGTTAGAGCTGCAGAACATCCAGAACCAGGAAACACGACCATATTAGTCCAGTGCTCCGGTCTCTGCACTGGCTTCCTGTCGCTCAGAGAATAGACTTTAAAACAGCTCAAGTCTTTTCATGGTTTAACGCCGAAGTCCATCTCTGACATGTTACAGCCGTGTGAACCATCTCGGGCCCTGAGAACCACAGGGAGGGGCCTCCTGGTGGTTCCCAGAGTCAGGACTAAACACGGTGAGACCAAAGCTAAAATCTGGAACAGTCTTCATGAGGATGTGAGACAGGCCTCAACTCTGACAATGTTCAAATCCAGGCTGAAAACAGTTCTTTTTACCCGTGCATATGACAGTACAAGTATTTTATCTACACTCTTGCCTTTTACTGTAATTGATTCATTTTCATGTTGATGTGTTTTTAATTTGAACTGTTTTGTTGTAATTTTATGCAGCTGTGGAGAACATGGCAACGAGAGGAAATAAGCTCCATTTAGATGAGTTTTTCAAATGAGGCATTTCTCTGGCCTAGAGGCTGTGACCTTATGGATTTGGGTAAAGCTGAACTGGAGAAAATGCACTCGGTTACGGGAGTTAAGAGGTTAAGGCAATGGTCCCGACTCAACTACTACTATTATATCAAACTAGGACAGAGACGGGTCTAAAAAGAGTGTAAAATGATCTATCTATCTATCTATCTATCTATCTATCTATCTATCTATCTATCTATCTATCTATCTATCTATCTATCTATCTATCTATCTATCTATCTATCTATCTATCTATCTATCTATCTATCTAAATCATTAGCCAACTTTCTCCACCCAAAAGCTACCTTTCATCAAAAAAAGACTCAAAAGAACAGTCTGGAGCGTCTTAAAGAGTCTCTTGGTGTGTGAAACGCCGCTCGGTGCTCATATGGGGCCCTCAGTGCTCGTATGGGGCCCTCCCTGCCGTCTTACCTGGTTGATGTGCTTGAGTTTGTCTATGATCTGGCTGATGACGGGCTCCGGGGGCTTGTTGTTGCGGGACTCGGGTCCAGGGTGAGACCTCTTCAGTCCTGGCCCCGTAAACCTGCGCGTCAACACAGAGGAAAAACAGTTCAGAGCAGCAAAGGGGAAGGACAGGCCTGGATCAATGTGAGGATTCAGCACCATCTTGTGGACAGATTTTGAATCGCACTTGACAACTTGGCCTATTAAGATGTGATAAAATGACTCCTGCTACAAAGTTTTCTTATTTCTTGTGTATTGTATTCATTGATCACTGAAAATAAGTTTTGAATCTTTTTTTTTTCAAGCATTTTCTGTTACTTTTGGCCATTTGCTCATTTGTGGCTTTTTAATCCTCGTTTTTGTCAATTTTTTGTCGCTATTTTGACACTTTTTTCAAGAAGCTTTTAGATGTGGGTAAAGAAATACTGGAGACAAGGTTCAGGTGGGGATTAAGAGGTTAAAGTCAACATAGTTTATGACTAGTTGCTTTTTTAGGATCTTTAATCCCGGTCCAGCTTTCCAGGGTCCAGACCAAGACCCGAACCAAGACCCGAACAGTGGGCACATAAAAATACGTCTAATGATCCCACTGGTCTATGCTACAAAAGAACATCCCACTCAAAATACTGAGAGTCATGTCGCTTTAATCCCAGCGTTTATGTAAGATTTATGGGTAAAAGACACTTATTATGAATACTTTTTTTTTTTATCAAGCAATTGTTTTTAGCTAAACTATACAAGTATCTGACTTGTGTGAAGTTCGCCCCCCCATAGTGTCCGATTTGCTTCAAAATGGTGTCATTCGTTTGTAGCAGACCAGACCCAGACTAGACCAAGACCCGACCAAGACCTGAACAAAGATCAAGACTAAGAACCAAACCAAGACCAGACCAAGACCTGAACAAAGATCAAGACAAAGAACCAAACCAAGACCAGACCAAGACCTGAACAAAGATCAAGACTAAGAACCAAACCAAGACCAGACCAAGACCTGAACAAAGATCAAGACAAAGAACCAAACCAAGACCAGACCAAGACCTGAACAAAGATCAAGACTAAGAACCAATCCAAGACCAGACCAAGACCTGAACAAAGATCAAGACTAAGAACCAAACCAAGACCAGACCAAGACCTGAACAAAGAGCAAGACAAAGAACCAAACCAAGACCAGACCAAGACCTGAACAAAGATCAAGACTAAGAACCAAACCAAGACCTGAACAAAGATCAAGACTAAGAACCAAACCAAGACCAGACCAAGACCTGAACGAAGATCTAGACTAAGAACCAAACAAAGATCAAGACTAAGAACCAAACCAAGACCAGACCAAGACCTGAACAAAGAGCAAGACAAAGAACCAAACCAAGACCAGACCAAGACCTGAACGAAGATCTAGACTAAGAACCAAACAAAGATCAAGACTAAGAACCAAACCAAGACCTGAACAAAGACAAAAACAAACAAACGTGCACAAACGAAGCACAAACGAATGACGCCATTTTGAAGCAAATCGGACACTATGGGGGGGCTAACTTCACACAAGTTTAATCCCAGTGGGAGAAAAAAAAGGTAATTTGCCATGTAGTCGAGTCAGGCAGGCTGTTTTGTTTTTTTTTTGCCAGAGAATCCCGCCTCACGACCTGCAGGTGGGCAAAGTAAGGCCCGGGGACCACATGTGACCCATTTAGCATTTTAATCTGGCCCCTAAAGTATTTAAACCTAATGATCACTGACACTATACTATGTTGCATTGGCCTCGAAACCACTGCTCTCACTGATGTGTTTTTATTCTTTTATTTTCTTGTAGTTTAGGCTTAGTTTAGGTTTACAGTCTATTTGTAAATTGTATTTGTTTGATAAACTGAAAACCTGCTATTAAACAAGAGTGCAAGCTCAGTGTGGCCCTCGGGTCATAAAGTTTCCACATAACTGATCCAGGCAGATCTCCCAGAAGGAGAACGGATTGATTTGGCCTAAACATCATTTACACCATTAAAGTCACCATTAAAGTAGCCAAACCTGCTGATGAAAACTCACTGGGGTTTTATGAATAAGCCAAGGTGTAATTAACAAAGGCATTTCCTGGAGTTTTGCAGACAGCATTTCTAGCTCCTAGCCAGTCCCCTTATTGGTCAAAACCACTACTCCATTCTTTTGTCTGTGGTTGACTCGGGCAGGATTTTTGTGGAGAGTGTATATTTTTGAAAACTTGGCTAAGCCAGTGGTTCCCAAAGTGGGGGTCGGGACCCCTCGGGAGGTCGTGAGGGAAAAATGCTACTGGTTTTAGCATATTTTTGAGTGTAAAACAATAGTTTGTTAAATCCATTAATTTAATCAAAAATAAACTATTGGGGACAAGGCCTTGTGGAAGACCCAGGACACGCTGGTGGGACTATGTCTCCGAGCTGGCCTGGTGTCGCCTCGGGGTCAGAACAGCTGGAGGAAGTGTGTGTGGACCGGGAAGTCTGGGTATCTCTGCTGAGACTGATGCCCCCGCGACCTGGCCCCGGATAAAGCGGAAGAAAATGGATGGATGGATGGATGGATGGATGGCTGGATGGATGGATGAATGGATGGATAAACTATTTAAATACATTAACTTGGTTTGTAAATGTTGGCCTAAAGTAGCGTAGGAGGCAATAACTTTTTAAAATGGGGGTCCCGAGTTGTTTACGTGTCAGTTTTTGGGGCCCCAGCCAAAAAAGCTTGAGAACCCCTGAAATAAGCATTCAGAAAAACAATGTGTCCATTCGCTCTGATATGTAATTTTTTTTTTTTTTTAAACCGCGTTAATAACACTTACATATTACATATAACATTTTCCTCCCTTGTATTTTCTCCTACCATATTATTGACCTTCTGCCATTTCTATGAGTCTGTGAGGTGACCTTGGGAATTTTGAAAGGCGTCCACAAATAAAATGTATTATTATTATTTATTTATATGAGGAGTAAAAAAATGCAGAAATTCACAAAATTTGGCAGAAAATTCCATCGGTCGTTCCAATCAAAAAAGTGAATGAAACTCTTGTCATATGTTTCACAGTGTTGCCGTAGCGATGACCAAAACTTCCCATTTACTCTAATGGAAAAAATGTATAAGCACAAAATCACCAAGTGACAAAGGCAAATGGAAACGTAAGCATTTCTCATTGCTCATATCATAAGGTTTCCAAGAATATATACACTGCAAAAAGTGCCCGACTAAAAACAAGGAAAAAAAATCTTAAAATAAGACATTTTGTCTTGTTTTAAGGAAAACATTCTGCCAATGGGGTCAGCATTTTTTTCTTGCAAGAATTCTTATTTCTAGAATATTTTTCTCATCATAAAACAAGAAAGAAACACTAAGTTTAAGCAAATAAATAGCTAGAATTAAGCAAAATGTCCTCAGAAAATGGAATAATTTAAGGAAAACATTCTTATTTAGTGAAAAATTGTGGGTATTTTACTTAAACGTTGCTTGATTTAAGTAAAATGTTCTAAATTACACACATTTTTGAGCAAAATGTTCTTAATAAATACTAATATTTAAGGAAAGTATTGCCCGCGCCTGGAGACCCGTCTCCATGATGTGGAGCCAGGCTGATGGTCAGAATCACCTGGCTGGAGGATTCACCTATTGTACATGTTTTGTTTTGTGGTCATACCGCCTTTGCTATGCCCAATCCCGTCAGACCTTGGAAGCTAAGCAGGGAAGGGCCTGGTCGGTACTTGGATGGGAGACCATTTGGTAACACCAGGAAGCCTAGCGAATGTAGTGAGTGAGTGAGTGGTTGGTGGTGGTCGGAGGGGCCGATGGCGCAGACTGGTTGCCTCGCTTCTACCCCAGGGCAGCTGTGGCTACAATAGTAGCTTACCACCACCGAGTATGGAGTGAACGAATAGTGCAATGTAAAGCGTCTTTGAGTGTCCAGAAAAGCGCTATATAAAAACAATGCATCATTATTATTATTATTATTATTTTAGTGGGAGACATGGGGAGAACATGCTCCACACAGAAAGGCCCCTTTGGGAATCGAACCCAGGACCTTTGAGCTGTGAATCTGAGGCTCTAACCGCTGTGCCACCGAGCCGCCCACTTTAAAGAATGGAATGTATTATCTCTCTGTGAGAATCAGTTCTTACATTAAGAGTTGTTGTGATCTTAGTTTTTCTTAAAATAAGAAAAAATATTCTTTGTCTAAAGCTGAAGAAGATTCAAAAAGTTTTTCTTGTTACAAGAAAAATTAGCATGTTTTTAGCAAATTTATCTGAACAAGAAAAGGCTAGACTTTATTTCCTAAAACAAGATTTTTTTTCTCAATACAACTTTGCTAGACAAGACATTACTTTTTAGGGAAAAAATAAGAACGTATTTCTTAAAGTAAGACATTTTTTACTTGCTTAGAATCCACTGTCCAGTGTAGTTTTCATCCTCTCCACGAAGATCCCACAACAGAGGAAATCTAAACCTAGTGAACCGGACTAATTGGTGCACTTGCTTTTTCAGGGGTTCATTATTCCTATGCCACTGGGTTAACATAGAAACGACTATTCCTGAACAGGACTGAACCCGTACTCCACCACTAAACGAGAATAAACTGAACTCCCAAACACTGGTAATTAGCACCAGAGGGAGCCTGCGTACCAGCAGCGGCCCCGGTGCCCCGGATTGAGAACCCCCCGGTCTTAAAGCATGAGGTCATCTCCCGCCCGGAGCTCCTCTCACCTGCGACAGCCGAACATCCATCAAAGCCACACTTTTCATTAAAACTCACATTACATCTCCCCGGTTATTTATACTTCTGCGGGCCATGATCTCACCTCGTCTGCTGCCGATAATTATCACATTAATAATGAACGCGTGCGAGCCGTGAGAGAGGAGCGAGCGGGAAATATGGGTCGGCTCACAGAGAGGCCGAGGAGACTTTGAATGAGGAGAAAGATGTGACACGCTTTGAAACAATATTTAAAAGACAGTTTCTGCCCTTGACCATTTCCCCTAATGGCCAAACACAGACATTTATCTCAATCTGTCCTATTTTTGGGAGTGGATTTTGTGATTAAAAGACCCACTTACTTCATTTGATCTCCTTGCAACCCATTATATTTTGTTTGTTTGAAAGGTTTTCATATTTAAAAATGTTGCAGAAAGTTAAATGTTAAAGCCACGGCAATAAGAGTCCAATCTCGGGGCAGCTTTGTTACAATCTACTTTAAAAATCAATGAAAAACAAAACCATTCATCTTACAAAGTGGTTAATGCTGCTGTACACTTGCATGCATTATTTAGTCCCTCTCCCTCTTTTAGCCCTTTTCCACCAAGCTGGTGCCGGTGCTGGTTCTGGGCCAGTTCCAGTTTCAGAACCGGTTCTTTCGTTTTCCACTGAAAAAACGCTGGCTCTTGGTTCCAAAATCTGGTGCCGGTTGGGAATCAGTTAAAAGCTGGACCAAGAAAGGAGCACCGGTGATGTCAGCAGCTGGGGGCGTGGCTCTCTCCTCCAACAAACAATCAATATTAGTTAGTTTGTGCTTAGAACTTCCTGGAGAAGCCAAAACAGTCTCTGTGGAGGAAACTGTTGTTTTGCTTTATGCTCTTTAGCTAAAACAAGAGTTAGAAAGAAGAAATCAAAATGTTAACGGCTGCTGTGACTGAAACATAAACTCGTTTTTCTGTATTTTATAACCAGAAGTGGCTGTAGTAAGATGTTACTATCCATGTTTGATGTTGACTTCCCAAAGTGTTGCTATGACAATAGGCACAGCTCTCATTTTGGTGGAAAACCAAGTCAGTATGGAACCAACCCGGCACCAGAACCAGCCCAGAACCAGGAAAAGCTGTGGTAAGCTTCTGTGTTGCCCTGGGGCTGCCTGCTCGAAATGCGACTGCCAATCTGCACCTCTTTTCTCCAACCAACCACTCACAGCGAACACGGCCTGCCAGCCACTCATACTTTCATTTCTCAAAGCCGTCTGACAATTCATTTATTAACTGCCCACCAAAAACAAAAAGGTCACGCTCTAATATGTGGTTGGTGGGAGAGCGTGACCACTATGCAAAGCCGTCTCCAGCACATCCCAAAGATTCTCAAAGGGGTTAAAGATCTGGACTCTGTGGTGCCTAATCCACGTGTGAACCCGATGAATCCTGGCATCATCATCTTGGAATATGCTCGTGTCATCAGGGAAGAATATATAGGTCATATATAGGTCAAAATATGTTTAATCCCTTCTCTGCCACCTCTCATTGTGAGGTCAAAGCCGTGTCTAACCCTCGGAAGCCTCGGGGAATCTATAACAGTGGTTCTTAACTGTTATGGCGTCAGGGGGGCCAACGTAATCCAAGGATGACCAGCCCTGACCCAAACAAGAAGACATTCATTATATAAAGCGCTGTCACGAATATAACTATATCCACTTGTCGTTCAATTTTCATTTTTTCTAATGTCATTTGAAGGAAGTTCATTGTATTCCATGTTCATTGTGCTCATTTTTAAGCTTTAGAGATGCCCTGATCCAAAGTTTACACACTCCAGTTCTTAATACCGTATATTATTCCCTTTAACATCAATGACAGCTTGGAGTCTTGGGTTGTTGTGGAGAAGGTTCTATATTTTTTCTTTTTTGTTGTCAACAGGCCTATGATTTGGAGGTGTTTCGCTGATGTGGCTCCATCAGAATAAAAGTGATGGTCCTGTTAGTGCCATCTCAGTCTCCTGATCCCAATATGGATGGATGGATGGATGGATGGATGGATGGATGGATGGAAGGACAGACAGATTGGAATCGTTTGTGGTCGTTAAGGAGAAGGTTCTGTTTATAATCTAATGGTAAAGTGGACCATTCCACACCGCCTTTGCTCTGCCCGTTCCCGTCAGACCTCGGAAGCTAAGCAGGAAGGGCCTGGTCGGTGCTTGGATGGGAGACCGTTGGTCACACCAGGAAGCCTGGGGTGAATGTAGTGAGTGAGTGAGTGGTTGGTAGTGGTTGGAGAGGCCGATGGCGCAAACTGGTTGCCTCGCTTCCATCAATCTACCCCAGGGCAGCTGTGGCTACAACAATAGCTTACCACCATCGAGTATGGAGTGAATGAATAATGCCGACAGTGTAACGCTTTGAGAAACTTGGTATCCATCCATCCATCCATCCATAAACCCATCCATCCATCCATCCATCCATCCATCCATCCATCCAACCATCCATCCATAAGATAAGATAAGATAAGAAGAACTTTATTGTCTGTCCCCAAAGGCGACAGAAATTCGTCTTTGACAGGATCAAAACATGCACACACACTTCCATAAAAACACAGGCACATTTAAAATCAATATAACAATAATGAACAGCAGGACTATGATTTGTGATCATTCAAAGTGGAGATTGCCGATCCATCCATCCATCCATCCATCCATCCATCAACCCATCCATCTCAGAGACATAGGCCCACCAGCGTGTCCTGGGTCTTCCACGAGGCCTTGTCCCAATAGGAAATGCCTGGAACACCTCCCACGTGAGACGACCAGGAGGCCTCTGAAACAGATGCCCGAGCCACCTCAGCTGCTCCTTTTGACGTGAAGGAGCAGCGACTCTAATCTGAGCTCCTCCCGGGTAACTGAGCTCCTCACCCGATCCCGAAGGGTGCGCCCAGCCACCCTGCGAAGGAAACTCATTTCGGCCGCTTGTATTCGCGATCTTGTCCTTTCGGTCATTACCCAAATCTCATGACCATAGGAACTTACAGGAAGCCGTCATTGATGCTAAAGGGGAAATACACAATTAAACCTTTAGAATCTCTTTATAAACAAGCACTTAGGATTTTAGAGGAAATCGCGACAGTATCATCACTGTCAAATATTGACCAAATATAAAATGCTCAATTTTGAATATATAGTTAAATCAGCCAATCTAAAATTACTATTCAAGATTGTTAATAATGTGGCACCTCCACCACTAAAAACGTTTGTCCAATTAACACCTGATCAGAGTCAGAACAACAAGGTCAACAGTCAGAGGCCAATGAACCAAAACCAAAAACAGCATCAGGACAATCGGCATTTTTTTTTAAAACTATCTCTGAATGGAACAAACTTCCAACTGCACTAAAACTATGCAAAGACTTAAAACAATTTTGCCTGAGTGTGAAACAACATTTTCTGGGAAATTAAACATGTCAGCATTAAAGAAAACAACAGCAACAACTAAATTTGACATCTGAGAAGGGTAGGGGCGGGTATAGACTATAGAGGAACAAGTTTCCCTTTAATAATATGTACTTTAAAAAATTTATATAAAATGTAAAAACTGTCTGTAAATATTATGAACTGTATTTTTTATGCTTTTTATTGTGTTTTGTAATTGTCTGTCTCGGGGACTGCAGATGGAAGTTAGCTCCAAGAGCTAAAGTCTGGTACAAAGCATCTTTTCATATGCTGATTAATGCTCCTGTACATGTCCCTGCCAAATAAATAAAATAAAATAAATACACGGTGTTAAGAACTGGGGTGTGTAAAACTTTTGATCAGGGTCATTTTGGTTCTTTCTTTTTTAATTATGATATGAAAAGAGCAAACTCAGTTGTTTCACCATAACTGACTTCAGACAACCACTAGCTATGAATAAAAAAACATTTGTGTTGTTTTTCATACTCGTGAAAAATAGTCAAACAAAAATCATTCTGCCTGGGTGTGTGAACTTTTGAGCACAGCTGTATATAGAATGTAAAACGCACAATTTCCCCCACAAATTATTGCATTCAATCCAGTCCACTTTATTTATGCAGCACATTTTCTAAACAAGTGTTTCCAAAGTGCTGCACATTAGATCGGAATTAAAAAATAAATACATATAATCAAGTGAAAGCAAACATTCAGCTAAAAACAAAAAATAATGAAAAAACAGAAATATGACGCAATAAAAAAACGTTGAAGACATTAAAAAGTAAATAAAATCTAATGAGCCCATAAAGCTGAAATTATGATCAAAACAACCCGATAACATTGATTTGAAAAGAATTCTCTCCTTCTTTAGTGACAAATACTGAAGGACATGAGGACCTTCTGGAGAACCATCCCCTGTGTTTCCAAAGCGCCTCGTCATCCCGCTCTCTCCCTGCCGTAGGTGAGCTGAAGGTGGAATTCCCTCCGAGCTGATGAGCAAGGCGCCGGGGCAGAGTAAATCTCCGCTCCGGCTGTATGTGACGTTATTAATGTGGCCCCGTCTCCCGCCTCTTGTTAATTGCCGTTTCGATCGCCCGCTCCTCTTTCATCTCCGACGACGCGGCGCTCGCCAAAAAAACCTCATCTGGATTCTGCAATATTTCAAATCGACCTCTGCATATCTTCTCCCCCGCTTCTGTGCGATTTATTTTAGTAATTTAAGACCCGGTTTTAATCAACGCGCTGGTACAAATTTCTTAGGAGGCAAGGTTAATGCACTATTTGAAGATTGGCCGTGTATGGCGTCGGAATAGTCTTGTAAAAGTGATGTTGTGAGGGGGGGGGGGGGGGGGGGGCGCGGGGTTTGGGGGAGAGGGCAGAGCTGTCCCGGGGCGGTGACTTACACGTGGGACCGCAGAGGGCGACGGGAGGGGTGCAGATACTCAGATTAAAACGTCCGAAGGCGACTGGTTCTTCTGAAGGGGCCAAACGGGCCTCGGGTGACGATTCACCTCAGAGAGACTTTTTAGATTTCATCATCGTGGGCCGGAGATATGAAATCAAGCTGTGTTGAAGTGAAACACGAAGTACAGGAGAAAATGTCACAGCGAAGGAATCATCCAAGTGCAGGTTTATGCTGTATGGAAATGTTAATACACTGAGGCCGCGCTGTTTTGGGGATTTAGCTGTAGAGTGCCAACAATCCAGACCATTTTTCATGATATTTGTAGCACCACAGCATATTCTATGTTACAGCTATGGACACAAGCTGTGGCTCGTTTGAAAGACGGGAATCTAAGCTCTCCGTAGGTGAAAACAGTTTAATTCTAGTGCCTCGGTTCCTGAGACATCCAAAGCTAAACAGAGGCTAGTTTTGATCAAAATTACAGATTTTTTTCTAGATTTGGAGATAATGCGTGTTTCGGATGTAACTCCTAACTCCTCCTCTCTGGACGGACACTAACGTTCTGGGAAGAGGCAAATGCATAAATATATTTGTTTCAAGTCAATTTTCAACGACATCATTGTTGACACATTGTTGACACACCGCGTGTTATCGATCCCTTTTTATCGCGTGTGCATTTAAACAGCCTGGTTCTCGGATTGAAGACTTTAACAGGATGTTTCTCAGTCGTCCTTGGACTGACTGCAGCCATTTCTTTGTTCCAATCTTGGGAAGTCGCTCTGCTTCGTCAAACACGCTCCAGAGAGCAAGAGAGAAGAGTCGGGTTCACAGCTGTTCGATACGCAACACCACGCCCCCTTGAACTAAAAAAAGATATAATATATATTATATAAAATGTCCAGATGTGACTTTTCACAAGTTTTTGATCGTCATTTATTTCACTTCTGTTCATCACAGAGCTACAAAAACCACACATAAGGTGTAGTAGAGTGTCTAGTTTCACAATAAACCCCCCCATCCGCTTAGAAAATCCACATTGTTTAATTTTGTGTAATTATACTTTGTAGTGGAACACTTCACGTAACCATATTTAAATAGGGAAAACGTGGAAGAGCTTGGTAGCTTCTATCTTGACCTGTTTTGGAGCTATAGAGGAGAGAGGGAGAGGCTAAATGCTAACGCCGTCTGCGCTGTGTTTACGTGACTGAAGGCACGGGTGAAGATCAGACAGGTCCTAAAGAACTCGTCAAAGCTAAGGTAAGAACATATCTCAGTATGTAAAAACGGTGGCCTATTCCTTTAAGCTCATGGTCTTCTGCCAGTACTTTTACTACACTGCCGGAAAAAATAAGCCACAAAAAAAGGCTTCCTTAGACCGGCTTTATCTTGGGGTTATTTCAATAAGCTTCTGTCTCAATCTCCCTAAACCGCTCTTTCACAACGAGAGCCAGATGAATCCTGGCATTGTCATCTTGGAATACGCCTGTGCCATCAGGGAAGAAGAAATCCACCGATGTAATAACCTGGTCATTGAGGATGTTCATCTGATCTCATTCTTTGGGCTCATAGTGTTGCTGAACCTAGACCTGTTAGACAGTTAGTTGAATCCAGTATAAGTGATTTTTTTGTAATTTTTTATGCTTGACCGGCAGAACAAATTGACCTGCGACTTTTGGGTCAAGACCGGCTCTCTAAAAAAATCAATCATGGTCATACAGTATTCAATGCAACAGTCGAGGTCATTAGCAATACAATAAGCCCTTGACCTAAAACAGCAAAAGCTACAAAACCAAGAGCTGCATGCTGTTCCAAATACGTCTAAGGGACAAATTGCGTAATTGTACCCAAATAAAGATGAGCACGTCAATGGAACACGCCGTGGGCCATCTCTTGTGGGACGGTGTGGTGCAACGCGGGCCTAATCTCTCCTCTGGTCCAGCCCTGATGCTAATGCTACCACTGCAACACTTGAACATCTGAACAAGATAAGCCAGTGAGCCAAGGGCCAAACACAGTAAATGTTTCATGGAGAGATCAGACAGAGATGGATCCATTGAATCTTTGAGAGTCTTCATCTCAACACCCCCTTGCGGACTAACTCAAACTTTTGAAGGGTGAAGTTTGGCTCATGGTCCCTTCTTTGGGCACTAACTTGAGATGACAATTGACCTTTCACAAAAGCCCCGCCCACTTAGTTATTGTTTCTACGTCCGTCAAACTTTCTGATGCCACTGCTAAAGTGTCTATGTCAGTGACTCTAATTGAAGCAATGGGGAAAATCCTCCAGATCGAGGCAAAAGGGGTTACAGTCTGCAGCAGAGGGATATATTCAAGATATTAAACCATCCCACGAAGGATAAAGGACTATTGACACTACAGCAAACAGACAGGTCTCCAGCAAAATCAAAGAAACATGATGATCTTCCTTAAATGCAACAGCACAGCCTTGTGGACCGGCCGTGCTCTTGCACTGCCCGGTAAGCACCTCCCACTCGTTTAGTACGTCTAAAAATAGTAACATTTCTCCAGTGCGCTAAAGTTAGCCAACGCTAGCTAAACCTACAGGTGCCGCAATGACAATCAGCTACAGCCAGTTATCAGCAGGCCCACCTTAATGTACCCATAGGCCCCGGGGCTTAAAGAGCCAACAAGTCCTCCAAATCCATACGACACAAGTGGTCGTTTGTCTTATCCCTTAATTACGACCATATAAGACGTTTACTAAAACAGCGCCCCCAAGCTCCCATTGAGGGTATGTACATTTACATTACATTTAACCCGATTCAGAAACGACTTTATTTTACGTAGTGTTCTGCGATGACGATTCCAAAACACAAACGCAAAGAAATAAATCACAAACTTGCAAAATGAGCCCCACATGCAATAAGTAAAGCCGTCCCAGATCTTCACCCCCGCCACACCTGTGGAGGAACTGAACGTCCAGCGGTGCCAAAGGCTCTCCAAGCGCGCTCTGCGCTATTACGCATCACACCTCCCCAACCGCAGCAGCGGCTACAGGTCACCACTCTCATCATTTATTACATTATATGTGTGAGCTATAGGTTATCGCCATTTTACTCACAACAACAGCGACACCAAAGCACAACTCACCATTGACGCCTTCGTTTCTTCTCCTCCATATGCGTCACTGCCAACTCCATAACTCTCCTGTCACTTCCATCTCTGTCCTCAAACGTCCTCGTGTCTCAGACTCCGTGTCTCCCGTACGTCCGGTTGTCCGGTGACCGCGGCGAGCCTCGGATCCGCCCCGGGTTCCAGTGCGCATGAAGCAGGGAAACACCGCTGTCACCCCGACAAAGTCGGGCCTCGGCTCCGCTGCTGTTCTCCACAAAGTCCCGCATCTCTGTCAGAGTTCCTCTTGAAAACGTGCAGCCAAATGTCCTGATCAAACTGATGTCGTTCATTTCTCCGCAGTTTTGTCATTTAAGGATAAAAATATAAAACATCACAGCTGTGTTTAGCTCGCGGGTTTTTCCAACTAGATTTGACGGACACTCGCTCTGTCCAATGAAAACACGTGAATCAGTTCGAGGGCGTTTGGGCAGGTGAGCCTGCGCTCTGATTGGCTGAAGGGTCAGCTACGTCATATCCAGTAATATTTGTTAATAATTATCATCATTATATTATAAACAATCTGAAATAAACTGTTATAGAGCAATTCCTCTGATGTCTGTGATTTATATGAACAATGTTACACATTTTATTATTTTTCTATTCAAAATAAATGTCTTGGTCATAATAATCATTCTACCCATATGTGTTTCTATGCATGACATAATGAGCTAAACACATGATGCAGATAAAGGTTAAGATCATTTATGTGTCATTACAAAATGTGTCTCTGCATTTGGCCCCTCCTTCGACTGAGGCGACCCGTCAGGAGCAGTGGGCAGGAGCGTGTAGCATCTGGGGACCATCTCCAGATGTGGAGCCAGGCTGATGGTCAGAATCACCTTCTGGAGGATTCACCTAATGCACATGTTTTATGTTTAAAGCAAATGTAATAGAGACACTGCAGATGTGGCACTTTGTTCAGTGTGAATGTTTTGTCATGTCTGATTGTGTGTGCGCAGATGAGCGGCTCTGTCGCCAAGAAAAAAGACAAATCCCCCTCTGGGGCTAAAGACGTTTATCTTATCTTATCATATCTTATCTTTTGTTGGGGTGCAGATGAATTCCACACTGAAAGGGAATTTAACCCAGGACCCTCTTGCTGTGAGGCCAGAGCACAAACCACTCAGCCACATGTGCCGCCGTCATGTAAATCATACAGACGACTGTCACGTGTGTTTTAATAAAATATAGAAATGTAATCATGACTTTATCAAATAGTAATGAGGAGGTTGCATTATTTCTGATCTGTTTTGTGCAGAGGAACATCATCATCATTCCCTATGATGTAAACATCTAATGAACAGCTGCAGGGACAGATGTGCTTCATGGAGTTCTGGACAGTCCAGTTGTGTCCAGTTCTTTAGGTTCCTTTGTGAGCCGGTGTACGACACTGAGATGGTCAAATGTACACGCTCACTTTTATGTTACATGACTTAACACTGATGATCCACATGTGGCTGTGGCTTCTCCTGTGGCTCCACCGACATATGATCAACCAACACACACATGCACCCACATGTATGTGCGAACCCTCACGGTCCAGATGAAACGTGACATGATGAAAACTATAAGAATTATGTTTTTGTTTCTTAATTTTATCATAACCCCTGAGTAAATGTTTGTCTAATTAAGGTTTAGTGTTGATAAAGCAGAGAAAAAACATAAAACAATGTTGAAAATTCTGATATGTGTAAAAAATACCCCAGAAAAAAATAAATCACAATTATTTTGATAAGACACAAGAAAATTAATACAGGTTTAGATTAATTGTGCTTTGATTCATTTTCATTTTTTTCTTCAGTTTGCCGCTTGCAGATTTACTCAGTAAAAAGAGAACTATACACTCGAGTACAGATACTTCAAAATAATATTACTTGAGTAAAAGTAAAAAACTCAAATAACAATTAAAAATATAAATAAATGGATCCCAGAAAGAATAGTTATTGCTGCGGTAAATATATAAATGCATAAGTAGTAGATAATAAGAAATGTACAAATAAATAAATCAAATCAAATACATAAACCCCTTTCTTTTTTCTTCCCTCCTGTGCACCTTTTGCTATAGGGTTAAATCCTGCTTTAGTCCATATAAATCACAGGCATCAGAGGAAACGCTTTACAACAGTTTATTTCAGATTGTTTATAATATAATGATGATAATTATTAACAAATATTACTGGATATGACGTAGCTGACTCTTCAGCCAATCAGAGCGCAGGCTCACCTGCCCAAACGCCCTCGAGCTGATTCACATGTTTTCATTGGACAGAGCGAGTGTCCGTCAAATCTAGTTGGAAAAACCCGCGAGCTAAACACAGCTGTGATGTTTTATATTTTTATCCTTAAATGACGAAACTGCGGAGAAATGAAGGACCTCAGTTTGATCAGGACATTTGGCAGCACGTTTTCATGAGGAACTCTGACAGAGATGCGGGACTTTGTGGAGAACAGCAGCGGAGCCGAGGCCCGACTTTGCCGGGGTGACAGCGGTGTTTCCCTGCATCATGCGCACTGGAACCCGGGGCGGATCCGAGGCTCGCCGCGGTCACCGGACCACCGGACGTACGGGAGACACGGAGTCTGAGACACGAGGACGTTTGAGGACAGAGATGGAAGTGACAGGAGAGTTATGGAGTTGGCAGTGACGCATATGGAGGAGAAGAAACGAAGGCGTCAATGGTGAGTTGTGCTTTGGTGTCGCTGTTGTTGTGAGTAAAATGGCGATAACCTATAGCCTACACATATAATGTAATAAATGATGAGAGTGGTGACCTGTAGCCGCTGCTGCGGTTGGGGAGGTGTGATGCGTAATAGCGCAGAGCGCGCTTGGAGAGCCTTTGGCACCGCTGGACGTTCAGTTCCTCCACAGGTGTGGCGGGGGTGAAGATCTGGGACGGCTTTACTTATTGCATGTGGGGCTAATTTAGCAAGTTTGTGATTTATTTCTTTGCGTTTGAGTTTTGGAATCGTCATCGCAAAACACTACGTAAAATAAAGTCGTTTCTGAATCGGGTTAAATGTAATGTAAATGTACATACCCTCAATGGGAGCTTGGGGGCGCTGTTTTAGTAAACGTCTTATATGGTCGTAATTAAGGGATAAGACAAACGACCACTTGTGTCGTTTTCTGTTGGAGGACAGTCTCTTAAAGAGAATTGTAGCCCCCCCCCACCTCGATGTTTATACCATTGATAGTGTCTCTTATTGATACGGTTCTTTATCGTTTCGCTTGTCAATTCATTAAAAATAGGCTATAATATATGAAAAGAAATGACCTATTTTGTCATAAACTTCCTCAAAGCATTTTTATAAAGCTAATGTAGAATGTTTTTTTTTTTAAATTAACAGGAATTAAAGGAATAGGCCACCGTTTTTACTTACTGAGATGTGTTCTTACCTTAGCTTTGACGAGTTCTTTAGGATTTGGCATCCGCGCAGTAAAGTGAAGATTACTGCGCAGATTTCGAACAACTCCTGGTATTATTACGCCTTACAATATAGTTCCCCCTTTTATCCGCTTAGAAAATCCACATTGTTTAATTTTGTGTAATTATACTTTGTAGTGTAACACTTCACGTAACCATATTTAAATAGGGAAAACGTGGAAGAGCTTGGTAGCTTCTATCTTGACCTGTTTTGGAGCTATAGAGGAGAGAGGGAGAGGCTAAATGCTAACGCCGTCTGCGCTGTGTTTACGTGACTGAAGGCACGGGGGAAGATCAGACAGGTCCTAAAGAACTCGTCAAAGCTCAGGTAAGAACATATCTCAGTATGTAAAAACAGTGGCCTGTTCCTTTAATGTTTGATGTGCTTTCTATGTTGTATACACTTCACGCTCACTGCTTCATGAAATTGACCCATTTCCACCCTTCACCGCTAATAACCCACAATGTGCTCCGTCTCAAAACAGATAATGTGCTTATCCTGCATCTAAGCGTGTCACTTTAATCTGCATTGTTTTCATTTTGATTACATTTTTTGGTGCTTT